>NC_133406.1:75571875-75917500 GCF_049350105.2 Macaca mulatta
GTTAACCTGGGCTTTCTGACAGTTGCAGAAATCAGCTAATCCCCATTAATACAAAATCTAGGAATGCCTTTCTGTTGCTTTCATATGTAAGTGACAACTAGAGTATGTCTAGAATACCAAGTTCATGACCTTTTTCTCTTAATAGTTACTAAGTCATGATTATCTGTCAATTAGTATTACAAATTAAATATCTGAGATAAGAATAATTCTTTGATTTGTGTGTATGTGTGGGTGGGGGGAGGCTGTGCTTTTTGAATTTTTTTTTTATTCTAAAGTGTGAGCTTCATCACTAATTCAATTTGAAATAGCCAATTATTAACTCCATAATGAATTTTAATTTTTCTCTTGTAATCTTAGCTTATTTTCTCTTTTTGCCTAATGTCTCTGACCTGATTGTTTCTATGGGTATGTGGTCCTCTTACTTTAGCCTCTTTTATTCTTTAGTCTTTGACTCTGTTTTCATAAGTTGGTTGAAGCTGGCAAATATTCTCTAACACTTAACTTTTCTTTAGCTTCCTGCAGAGGATGACTTTCAGTGCCTGATTTTTATCCATGTCTTTTAACATGTGGGCCTATTTTTCTTCCATAGGCCTATGTAATTTTTTCCCTCTTATCCCTCTCCTATTTTAAGAGCACTAGATGCATTCACTATTTGCCAACATAGAAGGCCTGTGGTTTTAGCCCTTCTGTCTCTTTGGATCGAAGCCTCTTTCTAGGCTCCAGGTGGAAGGCAGCCCAACTCACTTGCCCCATTTCCTACTTCTCCAACACTAATAATTGATGGAAGAGATGGAAAATTGTAGTTCTCACTGGTACTGCCTTTACAGCTCTTTCTGTGTGGCACAGAGACCCTGCATGCAGTGAGTCTCTGTGAGAATGGGTTGGTTGACCTGTATAAAACCCAGCCTACTGCTTGGTTTCTGCAGCTCAGCAATTTTATGTTTTTCATTCATTATCCTGAACTTCCTTGAAGATATTAAAATTTCTCTTAAAAAAAAGTTCCCTAAAAGAAATTCAATTTCAATGCTTATGGTGGGGTCAAAAGAAAGTAAGGAGAAATTCCAGAGCAGTTTACTTAGACTAAGAATTATCTTCCATTGTAAAGCATCAAAACACCTGCTGGTATAATTAACCAGATCCTCTGATGGAGATAATTATTTGATCACTTTTTGAGTTCTACCCATAAGCACATAGACATTAGTAATAGTTGTTTACAATTTTCCCCCACTCTCCTCTGCCAGTTCTGCCATGTACTTATTAAAGATGGAAGAGTGTTCTTAGGGGTCTAAACATTAATATAAGATTTCTTGGAAGAGGAAATTCTTCTGCTAGGCCAATTAACTAGCCTGTATGATAGAAAAGAACTTAATGGAACATTGTGAGGTAATATATACTAAATCACATTAGCAGATTAACAGTTTTGAAAATTTGGATAGGCCCTACCCATATAGTTGGAGAGCAGACAAAACTAATTGAAATACTTCACCATTAATATCCAAGCTCTTGGAAACTAATGGGATTCTAGATGTATTACTAATGGTAGTTAACACCTATATTGTAATTTATATTGGGTAAAAATATGTCAACATAAGGGATACGTAAAGCATTATGGATTAATATCATAACCTACATTGCTAAAGAATGTTTTCATAAAAGAAATCTACAACTTGTAATTATTTCAGTCTAGCATATTAATATGTTCATGATAAAGTGGAATTTCAATGCGATTTCAATATGAAACAACTCTTACATGTCTTTTCCTTTCTTAAGTGAATATATATTTGTCAAAATTTTACTTAGTAAAATTAGATAAAGTCAAGAACATTCTACCTCTTTTTTGTTAATAAAGATGCTATGAATTACCTGTGGGGGAGTTTGATTCCTTTCAAGCCCTTTTAACTTATCAAAGTTAATTGAAAGACGTTTCCTACTAGTAAGTCATGTTTATCTTCAAGCTGCTAATGGATAGAAGAGCATGTTAATGCTCTAGTAAACTATTTTTGCCTGTCCACATCAGAACTTCATGTTATATATACTTGCTACTTTGTACCTGATTTATTTATTCTTTTATTGAATTACTTTTATGTTTTTACAAAAAGGGTTTTATTAAATAAGGTAATAGTGTAAGCAACATTATAAGAGTGGTTAATTTACTTAACAGGTCAAAGTTTCTGAAGTGTAGCAACTTACATGTAATTCATTTACTAAGAATATAAGATTAATTATTTAGTTTTACAAGTGCAATTTAAAAAGCAATATCAACTAATTAGCAGTTATTATACATTGGTCAGCAAAAATATACTTGCTCATTATTTTATTTCTGATAAATTCTTATTTGCAGAACAAAAGTAGTATAAGTCAAGACAATACATACACAGTTGAATTTTACTTTATTCAAGAAATTATTTTTCTACTGAATTGTGTGACTATGTCTATCACAGAGTTTTAAGGAGGCAACAATCATTTAAATTGTTCTATTCTATCCTCTCAATCTTTAATTTTGATATTGTTCAAAGATGATAATGAAATAATGTATTAAATATTAAGACTAATTTTTGTATGTATTAAATCAATATTCTTGCAGTTGACTTTCATTTATAAAGTCTAAATAAATTAGCTATATTTATGTGTGCTTTGAATAGTAATAGCAAATAGACATTCCTTAGGTTTGAAAACCAAAGCTTACCTACACATGTCTTTTATTTCAGTTTCAGTAAAGTTCAAGGGCATCCAAGTATGAAATAGTTTGTGAGGAAATTCACGTTGCTTTCTTAATTTGATTTAGTTGGGGGAAAGGACACTGGTTCAGAAAAGAGAGCTTTTAGAATAATTTTGGTAGAAATATAGACATTAAATATTGTGCATAGATTAGTAAATGTGTACATAATTTTCCCAAAGCTTGTAGAGGGGGTTAGTATTCTAAAGTATACTAATTTCTGTTGGCTATCTTATCTGCATTCTAACATCTTTTAATATCTAGACTTGCTTATAGGAAATGTAAAAATGTTCAGATGTGAGTAATAATTAATAACATAAGAGAAACCACACATCTAGGTATGTAAGATAAATGTAACTACATATTTTGTATAAATGACTTTAAAAATAGGACATCAGGCCAAATGTGGTGGTTCATGCCAGTAATTCCAGCACATTGGGAGGCAGAGGCAAGCAGATGGCTTGAACCCAGCAATTCAAGACCAGCTTGGGCAACACAGTGAGACCCCATCACTACAAAAAATTAAAAAATTGGTTGGGCATGGTGACACACACCTATAGTCCTAGCTATGTGGAGGCTGAAGTGGGAGAATTGTTTGAGCATGGGAAGTTGAGGCTGCAGTAAGCCTTGATCGATCATACTACTGCTCTCCAGCCTGTGCAACAGAGTGAGACCCTGTCTCAAAAAAAAAAAAAAAAAAAAAAAAGGATATAAATTACCAAGAGGAATACAGTTGATAAATAAGTGTCCAAGTAGAAAGGAAATATAATTCTAAGAACAGTAAATATTTGGTGCACTTATTTTTTACTTTATTGATATAAAAGTTAAAAACATGCATAAACAGAAATATGTTCAAAGATTTGTAATGAAAAGTGGCAGACTGCTAACTCACTCTTTCCCTACATGTCAGTCCTCCTTTTCAGAGGCCACCACTTTCAGCTCTTTGATCTTCCAAATAATAGGCTATCTCTTGATTTATCAATTTCTATGTTAGGCATTGACCTTCAACTATGGTAGATGAGGATTTAGCTCTCTTATGCTATCATCTCCATGTTTTCTTAGAATATATGTCTTGAGTAAGCAAATATTCAGCTCTTACTTTTTTTTTACTATGTAAAGATTGTTTCTTATTAAACCAATAAGTGTTCCATGATGATGTTTCTTCTGTGTAACTTTTTATATTCCATGGAGTTATTACTTAACTTTTTCTCCCTTTGCTTAATTTTCTTCACATCTCTTGTTGAAGTTTCTCCACACCCTGTAAAAATCTTTCAATATAATCTTTCTGTCTGAAAATTTCATCCTACACGTAATTGATAAATTGTTTTGATGTGTAATTGTATGTTAAAAGTTTTAAGCCATTGTTATCTGTCATTCTACTTTATGAAAAATTTTCTTTGCATTATTTCTTTACTAATTCTTTTTTCTTTGTTTTCTCAGATCCTTTTTACTGGAGCTCCTATAGTCAGAAATCAAATTCTCTAATTGCTCTTCAACTTCTTTTTGAATTTTATATCTCCTATTTCCATTGTATTGTCTTTTTGTTTTACTTTCTAGAAGAGTTCTTTGGCATTAAATTCCAGTTTTTCTGTCAACTTATGTTTTCTGCTCTCATATTTTTACTTCACTAAAGCTTTTCTCTTTTTAAAATAGCAGCTTGTACTTGTTTAATGGATGCAATATCATTTCTGATGTCTCTCAGAAAGTTTATTTTAGATTTTAGTGATGCTTTATTCTGCTTTTTGCATCATCTCAACTTCATCTAAATTGGTTTTTTGTTTGTTTACTTATCTCTCTCGCTCTCTTTTATGTTAGATGCTTTCCTCAGACATCTGTTGATCTTTTGCTGTTTCATTCATACTTTAAAATAAAGCACAGAAATGTTAGTTGAATTCCTTGTCCTTCCTGAGCCAGGTTGACTGGTGGTTTTCACTGTAGAAGTGACTTTCTGCGGGTGGGTCACTACCTATGGCCATTCAGTTTTTCCAACAAAAAATTCTCTAATCTCTTGCCAGGTGGGCAACTATTCTGGGAATTGGTAATTGAGGTAGTGAGTAGGATGATGTTCTCACCATTCAGTATGAATACTTTCACTTAATTTTCAGTATAGTGTCATACCTTGTGCCTGGTGCCTGCTGCTCACCCATTCACCCAAACTCCCCAGATCATAAACCTCCTGAACCTGAGGGGAGAAGGGGAGGAAGATTTTCCTGGAGTGTTAGAACCTGGAGGGAGCTTGGAGAGTAAGTGTTTTTTATGTAGGCTTTTAACCAAGCCCTGTGCATCATCTATGCCTTCTGAGATATCTGAAGATTCCAGTACCTGAGGTTTCTGGCTTTGAGTAGGAAAAATAGGATGGGATGTCATTGGTGTCCCCCTCTGAACAGGTCACTGTTCTTCATTCCTTGTAAGTCTGGTACCACTCCCTGTCTGTTTTCCAATATAAGTTATAATTTGGGGTCACTGCTGTCTTCTGGTTTCAATGAATATGTAGCTTACTGGATGTTTACAATTGTCCACGTTTTTTTGAATGCGGAGAGGTGGGATGCATTTCTGAGAGGATGAGACAGGGCAAGAAATTCACCACCATCCTAAAACTAGAAGTCTTCTAATGAATAATTTCAAAGTACAGGTATATACAACTTTTATAGAAGGACTTTTGAAATAATGTTTTTCCAAAAGTATAACATCCAGAATTTTTTTTATGCTACCATGCAACAAAACTTTTATTAACATTTTGAACAGGTTCAACTATTACTGAAACTTGTAATTTCTAAACTTAAGTGGGGGCAGATGCCTCTGGTGCAGTGTAATGCCATCACTGGCCACTGCAAATGCAAGACTGAAGAATTAACAGCCACCTCTCAGATGCTGGACCAGGTGCAGGGTCGATTCTTTCTGGATGTTGTAGTCAGAAAGAGTGCGGCCATCTTCCAGCTGCATGCCTGCAAAGATGAGCCTCTGCGGGTCGGGGCAGATGCCTTCCTTATCCTGGATATTGGCCTTCACATTTTAGATGGCGTCACTGGGCTCCACATCAAGGGTGATGGTCTTGTCAGTCAGGGTCTTCACGAAGACCTGCATTTTGAGCTGTTAGAAGATACGAGGATGCTGCGAATCGCCAATCACGTCCAGCCACAGGAACACCTCCACATGCTCACCCGACAAAGCCAGTCGCCCCTCCAGAATATTTTATTCATACATATAGTGTTCGTTTTTATGTATATTTGAATGTGGTAGATGTAGGATATAAACACAAAAGCCTGAATTCTACCCCCAGGAACCTTACTGTCTAGTGGATGAGATGAAATTTGCAGGGGGAATTACTGTGATGCCAAACAAAAAAATATAAAAGGACTGTGAGAAAGGTATGATTATGCACCATAGGCATTCAGGGTAGGGAAATTTAATTTACATCTGAAGAGAGAAGGATTTCCTGGAGGAAGAAGCATTTTTACTTGAGACTTAATGTTTGGGAAGGATTTGCACCTACTAAGAACTTAATAAATATTTGCTGAATATAATTAATGCTGTTCAGCTTTGGTGGTTTGACATTTTTCTTTTTACTTCTGTTAATGGTGACTATTCTTCAATGTGGTGTGTCAGTAGCAATCAGTTTCACTTATTCTTCTCTCAATTTTCCTGAGAGGAATTAACAAAAACACTTCTATAGAGAAAATGCACCATTCAATGACAGTTATTGATATATCCTATAATTACAAAAAAAAATCTTTCCTTTGAGAATTCCATTATATTAATGATGCATGTATACTATTAAGAATTATAAATGTTGAGTAAGAAAGCTTCAAGTTAACATGTTCCCAGATGTTATTTTGGGGCTACTGGATTAGCAATTTTTCAAAAACATAAGCAGTAATTAGAAATCTTTCATAGTTTCTTTTAGAAACAGCACTTGATTTTAATTCTTTCATTTAAAAAATCTGATAAGAAAAAACTATGTCAGAACTATTGACATTTTTATAGCTTGACAAAAATTAAGCATAATTAAAATGAAATATTTGTTGCATAAATTAAACTGCAATTAATATGTTTTCTGTGACTGCTTGCAGGATAAAATTAAAATGGTGTTGCTAGCAGACTCCCTGCTGTGAGACTAATTTCTTGATTTTTATACCACACATTATCAAACACATTCTCACAGTAAAAGAGTAAACCAACAAGTAGAAAACACTGTTTGATGAAAATGGTATACAGAAGGAGATAAACTGCCTTTTATGAAGACAAGGCAATATTGCTTTTTATTTTGAGATTTGATGACTAGTTGATTCGAAGGGTATGATTTGCACATTTAAAGATTTTAAAATAAGTCTAAAGTTGCCCTTCATTTTCATTAGCTATGCCTTTTAAATTAACCAGCTTATTGTTTCAGGAGTATTTGCCTTTTCAGGAGGTAATTAGAAAATGAATAAGATATGTTATGCAATGGCCTCCCCTCCAGCTAACCAAGAAATAATAATAAATCCCATTACAAAAACTTAAACATGAACAATTTCAAGAAAAATGAATGAAAAATGTACTCTGTTAGCTCTCCTTTTGGAGAAGGATCACTTTTCCTCACCAGAGCCCAGAGTTACAAAAAGAAGACCAACATTAACAAAAGCTAGTTATTGCCATCTTTAAAAAAATTGCCAGCTGCCACCTGCCCAGACAATGCATCAAGTGTTATTTCTATATGAATTTTTTCTAATTACTTTTTAACCTTAGATACCATTTGTGGTATCAATGAAAGAAATAGGTAACCATTATTAATAGTTCTCTTTATTTATGCAATGTCTCTCTTGGGCATTGCTGCCTAAAGAATATAAATACACGAATGGAAACTAGAAATTATGGGCTAGGTACCATTCACTGGCTGGACTATTAAATACTTCTTCCTTGGGGACTGTGGTGAAATCAATGCATGTTGCGTGATGACAGCATCAGGATTTGACAGTGTCTCTTGAAAGAAGTGAAATTAACAGAAGTCTTTCCATATGCAAGGCTATGGTGCCCTTCTCTTGCCACCTACAGAGAAAAGGCCTACTATTTCATAGCTTGATGCTGTGGCTCTACATTCTGCATTGCAAATCCCAAATGCATTAACAGGTTTCAGATGCTGGAAAACTTTCCCCCCCAAAAAAATCTTAGAGCAAATAAATCAATCTTTTTGACAAAGCTTATCAGGTTTTGGTAACTTGAAGTGACCCTAGTGTTACAGTGAAAAATTGGTGGCTGTAACTATGATCTGAGGTTGCATGATTACACTCTCACCTCCTTCGGGTTTGTCCCCAAATGACACCTCAGGGTAGCCTTTCCTGACCACCTGATTTGAAATTCCAATCCCTTTCCCAATTCCCTCAGTCCTTCTCCACTAGTCTGTCTTATGTTCATAGCACTTATTATCATATAACTCACTTGTTTCTTGTCTGTCTCTCCTCACTGGAGATTTAAGTTCTATGAAGACAGGAATTTTTGCATGACTGGTTCATTGCTGTATTCTTACTCCCTAGAATACTGCTTGGCTTAAGTCGGCACTTGATTAATATGTTTTAAAAGAGTGAATGAATAAATGAATGTTTATAAACCAATCCTTCAAAAGAGCAGAAAGAAATTAGTTTAGAAAACATGATTATTCCTGATGGTAATATGAACATCTAGGTTTAGCAGAGGATCATGAGAATACTATTTATAATGCTTCGCTTATTCACTACCTTATTTTTTATGTCAGTGAAATTATACTTAAATGAAAAATATTTCTTATTAACCTAAATGTCTGGTTATAATCTATATATGGTTAGTGTTAGTGTTCATAAAGGATTATTTACAATTCACCCCTTAAATAATAGTAGACAATATTTTCAACTCATTAGTTCATTTTATGTATTCATATTCTCATTCATTTAGTGGCTTGTTCAATGTTATTCGTATCTCAGGAGTCGTCGTATCTGTGATATTCTGGTAGAACATACAAGTTTATGCCATAGTGAGTGTGTCATGAAAGAGCTTGACTGTCTTATAGCAGTCAATTCTTGTTATTTGCAGTAGTTATGTTCCATAAAGTCACCTCAAACACTGAATTGGTGAATAATGAACCATTGTTCCTACAGGGAAAATAGGATTACGTTTCTGCTAGGCTTTGGTCAACATTTTTGCCAACCAATCATTGCATAATAGTGTTTTATGTGTGCTTCCATTTAAAAACACCCTAACTGACATATATTTTGACTCATTAGCATTGAACTTGTGGCCAATAGCACTATAACTCATGCTTGAATGAAGCTTATCCATCATGTATGTTTTCCACATTACACTTAAGGAACACTAGGCAGAATTTCAGCAGTACACTTAGGGTTGTTAAAAGAAAAACTTCAGCCAAATTAAATTTAAAGGAGTTTAATTGAGCAATGAAGGATTTGTGAATTGGACAGCCCCCAGAATCACAGCAGATTCAGAAAGACTCCAGGGGTGCCTCATGGTCAGAACAAATTTATAGGCACAAAAAGTAAAGTGACATACAGAAATCGGAAGTGAGGTACAGAAACAGCTGGATCGGTTAGAGCTCAGCGTTTGCCTTATTTGAACACAGTTTGAACACTCAGGGGTGTATGAGTGGCTGAAGTATTATGACTACTGGGATTGGCCAAGGCTCAGCAATTGTTACAGGCGCTTACTCCTAAATTAGGTTCTCAATCTTGTCTGCCTTTTAAGTTAGATTGCAGTTTATCCACAAAAACACTGTGAATATTAATTTCGAGGTTACAAATAAATTTTAGTAAGTTGGCAAATTTCAAATAAGGAACCTGTGAATCGTGAGGATCTCCAGTGTTCTTATAAAGAAGTCATCATTGAACACACCATCATGTTATGGATAAATCTAGGCATTATCTTCCTCCCAAAATAGGGTCACTCTGAGAAGTCCTGCATTTCTATTTAAACAAGATCTCATATGATGTGTTTCAGGCCCTGTGACAGTACTGGGAACAAAACAAAACTGATAGAGCTTCCCTGTCCCCCATAGATAAATCTGTCATTCACTTTTCTCTATTCATTCTCTCTTTCCTGATTTCTGTCATTCCCACAAATACTTTGAAACCCAGGTAATTGAACATACAGAGAGACCTGGCACAGCATCTACTAGCTGGAAAAGGAAAGATTTCCATGTGTGGACTTTGGGAGGATCCTGATGATGTCCAGGGCATGCGACTTCCATTTCCTTCACTTGATTTCTAGAGTGACAGGGTTGAGTGAGAGAGTAAGGATGTGCTACTCCAGAAGGCTCAAACTTTTAACAAGTTCACGGTTTCCCCAGGGCCACATCGGTTTATTCATTTATTTAGTCATTCTTTCAGCTAAATAACATTAGTCAAGTCCCTACTTTGCAGTAGGCACTGTGCTAAATCCTGGGAATACAGCTGTGAACAAAATGTAACCTGGCTCTTAGCAGTTACTCCCCTTCTTGAGAATTTTCTTGCAGTACCTCATTATTTAGATGCATTCAGCTTTTCTCCTAGTAAGAAACACTTAGTGTAGTAGTAGGAGAAAACTTAGGAATGCTGCAGTCCCAGTTGCAATTGTTATTCTCCATTTCATTTGGTTCTCCTTAAACCATTCTGATACTGTCTCTGAACATTTTTCGCAGCATATTTTCCCACAAATTAACCACAAGCAAGCCAAATTTTCCCTTTAGGGCCAGTTTCATGTAGCCTTTCTCCGTTTTAAATTGGCACATCTTTGTATATGAAAATAATGTTGCCGGAATCGCTTACCTTGGTATCACTAGCTCTATGATAAAACCACTAACAGGCTATGGATCATTCTAACACATTGTATCTAGTTAGATGTTCCATTTCAGGTATGTTTATTTTGATGACATGTTTTGTGTTTTGGGTTGTAATTAAATAGTTGAAACCACATTTTCATGTACCTCTGCCTTTCTATGTCTACATCTGTTTCTATAATTAAATCTATTCCTTTTGATATATCTTTATATCTTGTATCACTTTTATTATGGCCTAATACATATGCCACTGAGTACAGTGAACTAGTCAAACAAGGAACGCGATCATTTATCCTTCAGTTTGTATGTCTGTCATGTGGGTCTGTCAAGTCCATAAAGATGGGGAAAGGACTAAATATGAGAAATAAGAGAAAGACAGGAGGAACTTTTTTTATTTTTTTGAGATGGAGTCTCGCTGTGTCACCAGGCTGGAGTGCACTGGCATGATCTCAGCTCACTGCAACCTCTGCCTCTGGGTTCAAGTGATTCTCCTGCCTCAGCCTCCCGAGTAACTGAGACTACAGGTGCATGCCACCACCTCCAGCTAATTTTTGTTCTTTTAGTAGAGATGGAGTTTCAGCATGTTGGCCAGGATGGTGTCGATCTCTTGACCTTGTGATCTGCCCCCGTGAACCTCCCTAAGTGCTGGGATTACAGGCATGAGCCACTGCACCTGGCCGACAGATAGGACTATTAAGAAGGAAGATACAGTATATAAAAACAGCAAAAGAATCAGTAGAAACTCAAATAGATAAGTTTGCAATTTAGATATACCCATGTTGAAATAAAAGCAGGAATGTGTATACTAAAGTCAAATATAAATGACTTTTGATTAGCAACTATTTAGGATTATTCATCTACAATTTTTTAAAAGTATATTTGAGTTTCTTAGTTTGAGAATAGCTAACACTTGTTAAGTACTTGCTATGTGTTGGACACTGTTTTAATTGCTTTACATGGATGAACTCATGTATTTATATTTCCATGTTATTTTATCTGTTTTGAAATTAGGAAACAAGCATGGCAGAGGCTAAATAACTTGTCCAAGATCACAATGTCCTTAAAGATAAACCTGGATTTCAAACCCAGGCAGCTTGACCCCAAAGCAGTACTGCCTCTGAGTAGAAGTAATAAGAAAGTTTTCACATGACCCCTGCAATCTCCAGTGAGACTCTGGGCATCACACGATATGCAAATGAACTTGGTTTCCTGTTTAGATTCAGCCTGATAATGGATCATCAACTCATCAGCTAAAATTTTCTTCTTTGGGAACATGTACAAATGGTTTGATTGAAGAATGCATAATAAATCCTAAATCTCTGGGCTTTAGAACAACACAAGTAACAAAGATTGAATACTTGAGGATATTTTCCTGAAAACAGTGAACAGAAAGAAGGGAATAAGTCCCACAACTGTAACAGTTTCCTGTATATTCTTTTATCAGAATTGTAGAGATCTTCATGTCATCACAGTTTT
Source organism: Macaca mulatta (assembly GCF_049350105.2). Lineage (NCBI taxonomy): Eukaryota > Metazoa > Chordata > Mammalia > Primates > Cercopithecidae > Macaca > Macaca mulatta. The sequence continues at coordinate 75,583,845 of NC_133406.1, forward strand.
TTTATATGCAATGAGAGCAAAGTTTGATCTTGGAGGAATAATGCCAGTTGATCTTTTAAACCTGCCTATAAACTCTCATTTAAAGAATCTGGAAAGTCTCCACTGCTAGCCAGATTTAGTTGAAGTCTTGTTCAGGACATAAGGAAATATTTTTGATTAAAACAGCATTTATATGCAGCCAGAAGTTCTTGCCATGCTCCTTTTTCTAACTCTAGTAGAAAAATCTTTGCCATATTTTAAAGCAGAATATATAAGACATTATAAGCTAGCTGAAAAATATGTGCATAGCCCTTGATTTTCATCTTATCTCTCTAATCTCAAAAGTTTTGTCTCCTATGGTGTAACAGCGCTGTCCTGCTTACTAACATTGAAGTATTTAAGCACTCAGTTGCGAGTATCTGGTGAAAAGCCTTAAATAACTAGATAAACAGTGCAGCTGCCAACCTAAAGTAATCTTACACTTAGGGGGTGAGTGGCCCAGGAAATGTGCTCTTTGTCATTTTGACTTGGGTTTGAAAATGGACCTGGGCTGCATTCCAGCTCAGAGAGCCGTTCACTTCCAAAGACTCCTAAATTGTCCCAAGGAGCTCATTTTGGCAGTGGATTATTTGTGTTTGGCTGGGCATCCTAATAGCAGAAGCTGTCTGCTCTGGCAAGCAAGGGCTATGGCAGCATTTAAAATTACCATCCCCAGTGTTTTTTCTTGATGAGGTTATTTTTCAGAAAAGCAGTTCCCCAACCCCCATTTAAAAAGTGACACTGTGCAAGTGTGCAGGTGGTTTTCTTGAGCTCATAGTTTCCCATGACTGGATGACATGTTTTATCGTATCAGAGGCAAATTTTAAACAAATGCGAATCAGCACCAGATTTCTCCCAAAACCAAAGCTCTCCTGATGGTATCTTCACCTCTTCCTGTACCAGAGGTCACAGTTATTGGTTGATTAGAGCTATGTAAGAATGTGAGATTTTAGATTTAAAAATAAGAGCAATAAAGAGTTTCTGAAAGATTTTGTTTTGGAGGACATAGAAGGTAGGTACTTGAAGGGGTCAGTCCTTGTTTATCTGCACTATTATCTGACACTAGATAAGACCAAGTTTTGGTTACCATTGGTTGGAAGCTAACACAGTGTCAGACATGTTGCAGACACCAAAATGTTACTTAAATACACAAAAGAAGGTCTAACTCAGAATTAAGCGATGCTTCATTAGATCAGATGAGTCCAAAATTAAGTACACAAGAAGATCCACAGAAATGAAGGAAAAAATATTAGAACTTCTATTTATATTTATTTTTCTCTCATTTGTATATCTATTTCACATTATATTATATTCCCACAATATTACACACGGATAATTTAACACAAATGAATAGGCATCTATTGAATACTCTTACTGAAAATAGTTTTACTGATGGGATGGTATCATCAAAGTCCTGTTTCACCACATTATTGCCCCAAAATTAGTCTCCTGTAAGTGCTGATGGAATTTACTTAATTTCTGAAAGAACATGGTAGGTATAATATTAATAGACTTCTATTATTTAAGGAATAAGAGAGGAAAATACTTGTGTGAAGAGCCAGATATTTTGTCTTGTTTAATCACAATCCTGTGATTAAACAACAATCCTGTGAGGTAGATATCCCCATTTTACAGATTACAAAACAGAATGAGTTGAAAGTGTTTCCTATGCTTCTATTTTCTAGAACAAATTACAGCGAATAGATATCATTTCTTCCTTATTTGGTATAATTCACCAGTGAAACCATCTTGTCCTTTTTGGAAGCTTATTTATTATTGATTCAGTTTTTTAAAATAAAGTTGGGAATGGTGGCACACAACTGTAGTCCCAGCTACTTGGGAGGCTGAGGTGGGAGAATCCCTTGAACCCAGGAGTTCAAGGCCAGCCTGGGCAACATAGCAAGACACCTTCTCTTAAAAAAATAGTAAAATAAAATTATATATATGTATAAATTTATATATATATAGAAAATTATATAGAAAGAAAGTCTTATACATAAATTTATACATAATTAAAGCATATAATTTATATATAATATATAAACTTTTATATGATATAATAGATTTTAAATTTTATATAACATTAAATTTTGATATATAAATATTGTATATTATATAAAATTTTATACGTTATGTATATAAATTATATATGTAATGGTTACATATAAAAATTCTCTATGTATAATTTTCTATATGTATTCATTTATTCCTCTATATATAATTTTCTATATATATATAAAATTTATTCCTATAGGTATATAATCTTTATTATTTTTTATGAGAAGAGGGTCTTGCTATGTATGTATATAAGGGAATATTATGAGGAACTCTGTCACCTATCCTGGAGTGCAGTGGCACAACCATGGCTCACTGCAACCTCAAACTCCCAGACTCAAGCAATCCTCCCACCTCAGCCTCCTGAGTAGCTGGGACTATAGGTGTACACCACAATACCTAGCCAATTTTTAAACTTTTCGGGAGATGGAGTCTCAATATGTGGCCTAGGCTGGTCTCGAACTCCTGAGCTAAAGCAACCCTCCCGCCTTGGCCTCCTGAAGTACTGGATTATAGGCATGAGTCACTGTGTCTGGCCATAATATTTATCATTTTAACACTCATGGGATTAGAAATGATGGCCCATTTTTCAGTCCTGATATTAGTAATTTGTGTCTTCTCTCTTTTGCCTTAGTTCACCTGGTTAGGAGTTCATCAGTTGTGTTGATGATTGCAAGAGCAGACTTTTGATTTTGTTGAGTTTCTCTATTGTTTTCCTGTTTTTGATTTTATTGATTTCTGCTCTGATTTTATTATTTCTTTGCTTCTGCTTACTTTGTAATTAATTTGCTCTTTTTAATATAGTTTTCTAAGTGGAAGCTTAGATTATTGACTTTAGATTTTTCTTCTTTTCTAGTATATGCATTTAGTGCTATCCATTTTCCTCTAGGCATTGCTTTTGCTGCATCTCACAAATTTGATGGGTTGTATTTTCATTTTTATTTAGTTAAAAATATTTTATATTTCCCTTGAGACTTTTCCTTTGACCCATGTGTTATTTAGAAGTGCATTGTTTAATCGCTAAATATTTTGAGATTTTCCAGCAATCTTTCTCTTACTGATTTCTAATTTAATTCCATTGTGGTCTGAGAGCAGACGTTGTATGATTTCTATTCTTTTAAATTTGTTAAGGTGTGTTTTATGGCCCAGGATGTGGTCTATCTTGGTGAAAGTTCAGTGTGAACTCTATAAGAATGTGTATTCTGCTGTTGTTGGATTAAGCTGTCTATAGATGTCAATTATATACAGTTGTATGGTAGTACTCTTCAATTATATTCTGCCTGCTGGATCTGCCACTTATGGACAAAGGGGTGTTGAAGTCTCCAACTACAATAATGAATTTGTCTGTTTCTCCTTGCAGTTCTATCAATTTTTGCCTCATAGATTTTCACACTCTATTGCTAGACACTTTATTACTATGTAATGCCCCTCTTTATCCCTAGTAATTTTCCTTATTCTGAAATCTATTTTGTCTGAAATTAATATAACTATTCCAGCTATATTTTGATTAATGTTAGCATGGTATAACTTTCTGCATCTCTACTTTTACTCTGTGTTTTCACATTTAAAGTGAGTTTCATGTAGACAACATATAGTTGGTTCTTCTTTTTTTATCCCATCTTGTTCTTTTACTGGTGCATTTAAACTATCCACATTTAAAGTGATTATTAATATAGTTGGATCAATACCTACCATATTTGTAACTTGATCTTCCCTTTCTTATTTGTTTTGCTTTTGTCTTCCACTCCTAGTCTTCTCTAGTTTTAGTTAAACATTTTATACAATTTAATTTTCTTTCACTCTTAGCATATCAAAATTTTTCTGTAGTGATTGTTCTAGAGTTTGGAGTATACATTTATGAGTAATCCCAGCCCACTTCCAAATAACACTATACTGCTTCACGGGTAGTGCAGTTACCTTATAACTGATTATTCCCAATTCCTTCCTCCTATTTCTTATAACATTGCTGTCATTCATTTTCCTTATCCACAAGCAATAATCATGAATGACATTGTTGTTATTATTATTTAGAACAAAGGCTGTTATCTTTTAGGTCAACTAATAATAAGAAAAATAAAAGGTATTATTTTTTCTTCATTTATTCCTTCTCTTTATTTCTTCATGTAGAGCTGAATTTCTAACCTATATCATTTGCCTCTCACTGAAAACTTCTTTTAACATTTATTGTAAGGCAGGTCTACTTTTTTGAAAATTAAATGAAATATTATTATATATATAGATTTAAAAAAAATAAAGCTATTCGCAGTTCTGGATTTCAGTGTTCATCAAGTTGCCATCATAAAAAATCACTGATGCTTCATGCAGATGTCTAAACTCTATATGCTCAAATTTAAGAGTGATATGAATAATTTACTATTGAAAAAAGTAAAGATACCATGTGCATTGTTGCAAATACTGTGCTGATTTCTGATTATCTCCAGAATTGTAATTTGTAATGAAGAGAAGGCAAGAATATAGATGCTCAGCACCACTGGAAAATGATACTTCATTGTGTAAAATTTTATTGCATTCATGCTATCCAAGAAGGATTTCATTCATATTAATTAATTTGCCTTTTATCTAAGCATTTTTATCCTCAAATTCTCTTTGCACTCAAAAGCAGTGTCTGTCACAACCCACCATCCTTCATGTCACTTGGGCATGACAAACACAGAGCAACAGATGTGGAGCTTTTCCCTGGGGCTTGAAAAAGCATTAGTTGTAAAAGCAGGTATTTAGGGCTAGAGGCTTTGTTGTACCAGAGTGGAGAACCAGATCTCTAGTGACAGAGACACTCTCATGTCCACATGTTCTTTAGCACATTTATTTTTTCATGTGTTTGTTATATATGGGTCCTCTAAAGAGCTGGACTCAGGGCATAGGTCTTTTTCTCTTACATTTTCTTAAGAAAAAAAAAAAAACTCAGCCAAAATTACCTTCATTAACGATAGACCTCCTTTCCAAGAAGAAACAGACACCTTTATATAGTCTGACCATTCGTTTAGAGCATTCATTGTTGATTTAGTGTATCTTACCTTTTTAATGACTTTTCCTGTTTTAACATGCATGAAAAGCATCCATTTCTATGCTCAATCAAATGCTGCTTCTCCAGTTACACAACAAAAAATGATTTCTTTCCTCTTCCTTCTGAACTCCCTTACCATTCATTTGAATCACTTCTGAGGTAATGAACATAGTCTGCTGTGTACGATAGTGATTTGGGTGTATCACCTTTCCATTTCCACTCAATTCAGTTAACAAGTATTTATTGTGCACAAAACAAAGTACCAACCCCTATGAAGCCAAGGTAAAAAATTTAGATTGTGACTCCTTGAAGACAGGTGGATATGCCTGATGTTTGCATTGCCCAGATTTGCTTGCAGGTGACATCCATACTGTTAAAGACTATGTGCCGGGAAATTCAGTATGCCTGATTTTCAACTGATAAAACTTCAAAAATTTACCTGCTAATTTTGTTTTGAGAGTATAATGGGAAATTTGAAGTGCAGTCGAAAGACATCTGTCTAGCAATTTAATCTAAATAATAACAATAATGATAATAACATAATCATTATGATCTCTGTGGTAATCTTTGAACTTTTTCCTCCTAGGATTTCCAGACTGTATTACCATCATTTGAGCTTTTCTCGAAGTATGGAAAATTATATTCAAAAGCTGGACAGATTGTATAAAGGTATGACTTTTTGCTAAGAAGTACTTCAAAAAGTATATTAAATAACACTTAAAAATCAAATGGGGTTGACTTAACTATCAAGCATTTTAAAAACCATGCTATAATAATATTTATATGTAATAAGACTCCATAAATTTCTTTCATTCTAGTGTAATGGTTTTCAACATTTAAAAGATAATGAATTTTACTTTTCAGATATCTTCTCCAAAGTGAGCCAAAAATACACTAAGAAATAGAACACTAAAAATCTAAAATACTCTTTTTTTTATTTATTTATTTTGAGACAGAGTCTTGCTCTGTCGCCCCGGCTAGAGTGCAGTGGCATGATCTTGTCTCACTGCAACCTGCCCCTCCCGGGTTCAAGTGTTTCTCCTGCCTCAGCCTCCGTAGTGTCTGGGACTACAGGCAGTGCCACCACACCTGACTAATTTATGTATTTTTAGTAGAGATGAGGTTTCACCACGTTGGCCAGGCTGGTCTCGAACTCCTGGCCTCAAGTGATCTGCCCTCCTTGGCCTCCCAAAGTGCCAGATTACAGGCGTGAGCCACCATGCCTGGCCCTTAAATACCCTTTATCTTTAACTAATACAATAAATAGTTTTACACAATACAGTGAAAAAATACTGTTGGTGCCCCAAAGCCAAAATACTTCTCAGTGCTGTGATGATACAGTATCATTTCAAATATTATACTGAATAATGTACATTATTTGAAGTATGAAGTATCTTACAATACCAAAGAAATAAATATAGAATTCTGATTATCAATGTTTACGATATATAAGAACAAAGATAACCATATAAAACTCAAGAACAAAAAATAAGCTCTCAGTGGATACTGTATTCAATTTCTAAGGCATTTTAGAATACAGCAGTGGTTACAATTGAAGTGTGTCTAATAGGAGGTATTGTGACATTTTCGGCCAAATTTAAAGAATGTACAGGGTGAAGACAGCAAAGATCACTGCAATTGAAGGAAAGGGGCAGAAATGAGAAATCACGCTAGTTAGAATCTCCCAGCTATCCTCTCAGACCAAGAAGCGAGGAGAAAGCACCAGGCTGTTAGAAAGAGCACAGGGTAGATTCAAGGCAACGTTCCTTCAATTTTATGTTATTCTTTCCTCTCTACCCACTGAGTGCTTCAACTTGGAAGTTAATATGTTAAATGCAGATACCAGTGTCTTACCTTTTAGCTACTCTGAAGGAATACATGAGGGGAAATATGAAATTTTCTGAGCTAATAGAAAATGTGTATATAAGACCAACTGGAATCGCCGTTTCCAAGGTTTATAAAGTATCATTACCCATTGGAGCATTTATCTGGTATTTGAGAGCCAGAGTATGAAGTAATGTAAATAAAATGTCTCATATTTGTGTGTAACCAGCTTTTAACTCAAAGATATATCAATTCTGTTTATGATGATGAAAGATTGAAAATAACTTGAAAATAACTTGTAAGTTAGCTAAATAATGAAACACATATAAGGCAGTACTATGCAGACAGTAAAATGTTATAAATCTTTACCCATTAATTAAAAAAAATGCCTACAATATATTTCTAGGAAAAGAAGGCTGGATTCAAAATATGCTGTGTAGTCTTATTTCACTTAAATATATATATATGTCTGTGTGTATACATACATATATACATGTGTATATGTATAAAAACACACTTGCACACACTTATATTTAGTATGTCTATGTACACATTTGTATGTTGCAAAAATGTTAATGGTGGTTATCTCTGGGTGGTGAGATTATGAGTACTTTTTGTGGGATACTTCTTTTTATTTCTGTTTTTTGATGTTTTAATGCAACCAGATGAAAGCCAAGTATTAAAACAAAACACTCCAGTAGGGACTGTTTGATCTACTCTACCAATTACAAAAACATCTTGACTTTATTCTATTTAATCATAATAATTTAGAGGCAATTATCTTTTTTTCTTGAAGATGAAATAATTACTTGCTAAATTATTTATACAGAAAGACAAAGATGAGTAACAAATGGTGTACATTATTTCTAATTAAAAAGAATGTGCAATGCAAAGACACAAATATGTTAATGGATTTTTTTAATGTTTGCTAACTCTTTTGGATTTTTAACAATTTTGTGAATTGACAATATTATAAAAACGTCATCTCCTTTTCTTTGATAGGAAATGAATGTCTAGTGTTTAATTTTGGTAAGTGAAGGGCAGCAGCCTTAGCTGAGGCTCTCCTATTAAGATTTAATTTCACCAAATACAACAAAGTGCTTCTGCTCTTTGTAAAAAAAAAAAAAAAAAAAAAAAAAAAAAAAAAAAAAAAAAAGGCCAAGATGGGGACACTTGCACCAAACTGTTGAATAAAGATGCCATAGTAATTTTTAGAGCTATCTATTTGATTGCTTCAGCTTCAAGGTAGTTCATCACTTCACTATAATTCACCCGACATTGCCTTTTACACCCAATACTACATTTTCCCATCAGTCCGATTAGAAATAGTGATGCCTTTATCAGATTAATCTTTCTTTCTTTTAGCATGTCTGAGTTTAGGATAAACACTGCCTGTACCTAGCTGTTATCATTAATGCTCTAAGATTTAAACCACTGAAAAATACACAGAACTAGATCTTCAACACACACACATGTTAAAATCTACTGTCTGACTAGGATAACATTACTCCTTTTAGTGTCTTTAATTTGTCTTTTTAAATGGTCACTATTTGTAACTTTCAGTAGTTTCCCAAAAGCAGTTTGGTCTAAATCAGAATGTGCCATGTGCTGTCAAGAGTGCTTTGCCATCCTTTTAGCGCCATTTATTTTTCCAGGCAGAGTCTCTTTAAACATTGTTGTGGAGAAAAATTAGCAAGATAAGGTTAAAATCATTGGTTGGAATTTTATGAATTGGATAATGTACCCGATTCAGTCTGGCATCAATGTGAGTTTTCCTACATTACAGGCTGCTCAACTTCCTCCAGTTCGTCTTTGCAAAATGGGCTTTGGTCCAGGCTGTTTTTCTGCTAAAAAGTGGTTCAATTTTGAGGCCCGATGAGATGAGTTTTAATTAAATTACTTATTAGGTTTGAAAAACAATGTGCTTTTTCTCCTTTTCCATAGGAATTTGGCATATGAACAACTCAGCTAAAACAAATAAATAAATAAAATGAAAAATAAGTATAGTTAGCACCTGGATTGGGAAAGGGGTTAAATGCCATGGTCTTTTTTTCCAGAGGGAATAAGATCTTAGCAACTGTGTAAGGAAAACAAGTTCTATGAGGGGAGAGTAATAATTAAGCATATAAGTTATATGTGTGCCTGTTAGGAGTTAAAATTTTAGTTTAATAAGAAAAATTATTAAATTTTGTCATTCAGTTTGGCATCATGTGAACTTATAACCCTTTTAAGTTTTGGCGTAGTGAATTGGCAAAGAGAAAAGAATAAAGGCATCTTCATTGTCCTTCTCTTGGTTAAATTGTGTTTGATTCAGAATGTTATAACCACCCCACCTACCTGTATGAAGATGTTTTGCTGTGGTTTTCCATAATGGAGGCAGATTTGCCAGATATGCCATGTGTCCAGTGACACACATAATCAAGACTGGCTTTTTTGTTTATGGTTTTTTGTTTGTTTGTTTTTGTTTTTTTCAGAGACAGGGCCTCACTCTGTTGCCCAGGGTGGAATGCAGTGGCGTGATCATAGCTCACTGCAACCTCGAACTCCTGGGCTCAAGTGATCCTCCTGCCTCAGCCTCTTGAGTAGCTAGGATTACAGGTACATGCCCCCATGCCCAGCTAATTTTTTAATGTTTTGTAAAACTGGGATCTCGCTATGTTACCCAGACTTGATCGTGATTGTTCAAGAAGATCTGCAGTAGTGTAGATGGAGAGCAGAGAACAGGGCTAAAAATGAGTCAAGTCCGGGGCCATGACCTCCTGACATTAACTGAACTAAAGCTAAGAGAGGAAGACTTAAATAGAGAATTTAAGAACTTGTGTTTCTGAAGTTCTTTTTTTTTTTTTTTTTCATTTTACTGTTTTGTTTTCAGAAAACAGAAGGTGAAATGTAAAACTGAGATTAAGGTGTGAAGTGAGTGTGAATAGAAGACCCCACTGACTGGAGTCCTGGATTCTTCCACGGCTGATGAATGACCTTGAATCTCTTAATCGCTCTAGTTTTCTCTCTCTTAAGTGTCAGAAGAAGAAACTGAAGTCATCTGCATTTTAAAACTTAACAGTTCTGAAAGGAAAACACAGATGAAACACATATACTTGCTATGATTCAATAAACTATAAACTTTTCTAGCTCTAGTCATGAATTAATTATTGTGTGTATGTATTTGAAATCTCTTAGACATATATTTTCAAACAAATACTTAAACTTGAGTCTTTTACCTCTGAGAATGTCTGTGACAATCACAGCCCTTGGTGACCAACAGTGCCATAAATGGTTCCCCTGAAGTACCCATATTCTGACCCCATCACCTGGGTCACAAATGATGAGACCAGTGTTGAGTACCCAAATTAAGGGTGACTAACATGTAAGTTGGATGATGAATGGTTTGAAGTGTAAATTGTGAACTAGTTCAGCATAAAAGCTCTGCCCTGAGAAATAATGACTGATTAGACCAATTAGAAACCCCTCAGACTGTTGAACTTGAGGCACACAGACGCAACAGACACAGACTAGTGGGTGTGGGAGCAGAAACACAGGCACTCTTAAATGGAGAAGACATTTGCAAGTCTCTGCTGCCAAGGGAGCAAAGAGATAATCTGGATGCCAGGGCTGTGTCAGATCCTGCATGGCTCTGAACTACAGTTGGTTTCCAAAAAGCTGGGCTTTTGTGAGGTTTCTGTTTTTTATGCGATGCTTAGATTTTTCCTGGAATCCTTGGAAGTTAACTCAACATTTGAGGTTCCTTTATCCTTTAATCCCATCCCTTGTGTATCCTTACAATAAAACTTCCTGCTAGAGGTAGCCTGAGGGAATCTTTGTTTCTTGTATCTGAAGAGAATAACACTAAACTTATTGCATATGATTTTGGGGTTGGATCCAATGATAGCACACAGGGACAGGAAATGTGATTTATTGATCATAAAAGCTTTAATTTAAAATTGCTGGCCAGTGAGATCCAGACTCTGGGAAGTGTTATAGGCCAAATGATCTGTTTCTTCAACAAATAAATTACAAAACTGAGGGGAAAAAAAGGAACCTATTAAAAAGACATTATCTATCAATCACTGTGTGTGTACAGTTTTGAGCTCCTGATTTAAATAAACAAATTGTAAAATAAAAGATCTTTTGAAACAATTGGAAGTTTGAACACTGATTGGATACTGGTGGTATAAAAGATTATCTTTTTTTTAGATGTCATATGGTATTGTTTTGGTTTACAAAGTTATAGAGATAAATGTTGAAATATTTGCAGATGCATTGATATGATGGCTGGGATTTAATTTGAAAGTCAAAGAAGTGAGTGGAAACACGTATACTTCCCCTCTTATAATGTGGTTATGTCCCAATAACTCCATTGTAAATTGAAAATATCCTGTTGAAAATATTGTAAGTTAAAAGCACTTAATACAGCTAACTTACCAGACAGCTTAGCTTAGCCTCACCTACCTTAAATATGCTCAGAACACATACATTAGCCTATAGTCGAGCAAAATCATCTAACACAAAGCCTATTTTATAATATTGAACAACCCATGTAATTTATTGAATATTGTACTGAAAGTGAAAAATCAAATAGTTGTATGCATACTCAAAGTATGGTTTCTATTGAATGCATTGTAAACCAAAAAGTGTCTGACACACGTCTCTTTTTAAAAAAAAAAAAACATTTATGAGACAGTCTCATTCTGTCACCCAGGTGGGAGTGCAGTGTTGTGAACTCAGCTCATTGCAACTTCCACCTCCCAGGCTCAAGCAATCCTCCCACCTCAGCCTCCCAAGTAGCTGGGACCACAGGCATGGACCACCATGCCTGGCTAAATTTTTTGTACTTTTGGTAGACACGGGGTTTTACCATGTTGTCCAGGCTGGTCTTGAATGCCTGAACTCAAGCGATCTGCCTGCCTCGGCCTCCCAAAGTACTAGGACTACAGGCATAAGCCACTTGAACCCAGCCCTAAGACAAGTCTCAATTAGTTTAGAAGTTTATTTGGCCAAGGTTAAGGACATGCCCTTGACACTGCCCCTGTCAGTACAGGTCCTGACAGCATGTGCCCAAGGTGGTCAAGCTATACAACTTGGTTTTATACATTTTAAGGAGACGTAAGACATCCATAAATACATGTAAAATGTACATTGGTTCAGTCTGGAAAGGCAAGATGACTCAAACTTGAAACAAGAGGGTAGGGGTGGGAGGATATGGGGGATGCTTCCAGGTCATAGCTGGAGTCAAAGACCTTCCAGTTGGCAATTGGTTCAAAGAATTTATCTAAAGGCAGTATCTGGGTTAAATAAGGGGACCAAGGTTCTCATTATGCAGATGAAGCCTCCAGGTGGCAGACTTCAGAGAGCATAGATTGTAAATGTTTCTTATCTGACTTAAAAAGGTGTCAGACTCTCAGTAAATTATCTCCTGGATCAGTGAAAATACCTGAAAAAAGGTTCTCTACAGAATGTAGATTTTCCCCATAAGAGATAGCCTTGCAGGGCCGTTTCAAAATATGTCAAAAAATATATTTTAGGGTAAAACACCTCAATTTCTTTCAAGGCCTGATATTTGTCATGTGATGCTGTACTATATTCAGGCTGAAACTTGGTATCTTATTGCTATGAAAAATCTTAAGATCTCTATTTTAATGTTAATGCTGGTCAGTGGTGCCTGAATTCCAAAGGGAGGAGGGTATAATGAAGCACGTCCAATTCCCCATGCCCTGCCCCCACCCCCACATCCCATCGTGGCCTGAGCTAGTTTTTCAGGTTAACTTTGGAATACCCTTGGCCAAGAGGAGGGCCTCATTCAGATGTTTGGTGGGGGGAGGGGGGGTCTTAAAATTGTATTTTTGGTTTACAGCGTATTGCTTTTGCACTATTATAAAGTAAAAAAATCATAAGTCAAGCCGTCATAAATAGAGGACCGTCTGTAGATATGAAGGAAGATTAACCAAGACTTGGTTATTGTTAAAGCCGATGACTGGCTATACGAAGATTTATTAAACACTTTTGTGTACTTTTGTAAGGTTTTGGTTGTTTCTAAACTTAGAACAAAATAAGTAATCGGCCATCTTCATTGGATTGTGAAGGCATTTCCTCCCACAGGTTTGTATAAATGGCAACCATGTCCCCTAATTGAACCAGGCATGAATGGCCTTCATTGATTTTGTAGACCCTGACCTTCTCTGTTCTTCCAGAGAAGGTGGTACTCAGGTAAAAACTTCTAAGCATTTTGTTGTTCGGAATATGACTTTGATCTTCTCATGAGACTCAAGTTTTTGAATGCTTAAGGCTCTTTATTGCTAGTGTATGTAAGTAATATCATTGTCCTTAACCACCATCTGCCTCTCCCCCAGACACACATAAGTTTATGATAACTACAGAGGTGTCCAGATGAGTAAAAACTGCCTTTGCATTAAGGTGAGAGAAGATCAAGATGAAATCTTCTTGGAAAATATAACTGGGGAAAGTTGTTTGTCTCTTTCTTCTGGAAAACTACTAGACTACATCAACTTATATACTTCTTTTCTGTATTCTCAATATGAGCCACTTAAGAAACTTAATGAGACCTTATGTTTGACCAAAACTGGTAATTCCTTGATGTTATTCTCCAAACTTGATTCTGAATGACTACTGACCACCAAAAACACTAAGAGTACCACTGTGGATGTTTAAAGGCATATACCTTAAGAGCCTTCAGAATTAGATGCTTCAGTTCTTCTGAAATCAAAAGTCACATCAGCTTTGCTGTAGTTAATCAGGTAATACCTTTCTTCTCCACTGCTCTCTAATTTCTTTGAGGGCGAATACTGTCTTTCTTGATAAATGCCCTGTACCCAACATCTAACAGAGTACCTGGCATAAATGAAATCCATTGAATGTGTTAATAATAAATAAGTTCAAAAAATCTTTTAATAGAAGGTATAAACTAGCAGATAAGCAAAGTCATTCTCATAAAACACCATTTGTCATTTGAATGCATGCATCGTGGCCTGTTATTTTTAACTAGTCTCACTAATTTATAGTTATACATGATGTAGATCTAGATTGTGATATACACTAAGTGGGTTGATCCTGAGATCAATCTTTGATTGCTGCTTGGGTAAAGTGTTCCTTTTGGGAAATAAATAATCTTTCATATCTGTAAACTTTAGTATAATTGGTTATTTATGCAATGTATTGTTGTGGTCGTCAACTCAAGATTGTATTCTCATCTGGGGACATTATGAATCTTGTTATTTTATCCCCACTTTTGCTCTGTTTTTTCGCATTTATGGCTTACCTGTTACAGCCGCACAGTATCCATTTTCTGTGCTAAATTTATCTTTAATTTATTATTTTTTTTAACTTCAGCTTTTCTTTTAACTTTGCCCTGATTTTCTCTTCCATTTTATTTTCACTTCCATTTTAGGAACAATAATTTACTAAATTATATGAACCTATTTGAGGTAATGATGATGCCTGGGAAGGGGCAGTATTGCTGGATCAGAATTCACTTTTTCCAAGTTACAGATTTTAATAAACCAATGTGCAAAGCATTAGGATAAATTTTTATTGAAAATTGAGTGAATGACTGAACAAGTCACCGGGGAATGCTGTTTAGGTTGCTCTGTTTTCCATGGATTAAATTAAATTCTACTTAGCTAGTGTCTCTGAGCTTATTTAAAACCACAACTCATCACATCTTTTGTGCTACATCTTCAGCTACCTTGCAGTGTTTACTACTGCCAATGAAAAATTTCAAATGAGAGTAATGGCGTTAATTTGGACTGACATGGGAATAGTTATTTAGTGTGTCCTAGAAAGAGTGAAGAGTGCACCATGACAAGCACATACATGTTCATGACTCTCATTTTGTAATTCAAAGCTTTTTCCTGTGGGAATGGAGTGAAATTCAACTTGATCTGGGGCTTGGACTTTGCCTGCTCCTTTTGAGGCTCAGTGTCCCCAGCAGGCTCCCTCACAGGGCACAGTAGGGGACTGCTAAGCACTCTTCCATTTCTAAATATTTCAACTCATTAATGCGGGAATCACCTTGCTGCTGGTACTGGCAGGTACAGTCACTTACCAGTACATTGAGTTGAGTTTATAGTTCTCAGCTTCATAGTCATGATCATGTGATGCAGTGAGGCAGTTCATTAGCACACTGTGACTTTAAGCAATCCTTGCCACAAAGTGACATGTCTGTTCATTAAAGAATCCTTATATTAAGAAATGACAAAACTGCACATACTGGTCAGAATAAATCACTTAAGCAGGTAAAGGGGAAACATAAGAGAGTGTGTTTCCTGTTAAGTTGAAAAGTTAATTTGCTGCTTTGTAGGGGGGATTATAAGACCATACAAATTGCAAGTGAAGCCTAATCTCTATGAAATCAAATAATGATTATTTACTAGGCTTGAGTTGTTCCATAGTTAGCCTATATTCCAGCTTGAAATTAGTCTGTGCTGTTTAATGTATTTTCAAGGCGTTTATATTTCGTTCCAAACTACCTAAGAGAAATTAGTTTTCATACCTCTCCCAATGTGGAAATAACGCATTTGAATAAAGGAAACCTGAAAACTAAGTTAAAAATAAAAACGAAAAGACTAGTTCTTTATTCTTATTCACTATTGTAAACTATTTACATCACTGAACAGGAGAAGGGAACACACACAAAATCATTTTGTCATTTTTGAAGCCTGGATAATTTGCTCATTGACTTCTCAACAAGGATTCAACACAGAATCTTTCATGTGTGAACATTACTGTATTAAAAGTAATATGAATAGATAATTTTTTTTAGTAAATAGAAGATGAAATCACTAGAATCTGAAGAGTAATTAAAAGTGAAAAAATGGTTACTTAATGTGTGCATGTGTGTGTGTGTGTGTGTGTGTGTGTGTGTGTGTGTTTAAGCTTGCTGTCTACCTAAAAGTTCAGTAAATAGGATGGGAGACAGATAGAAATAGTTAAGGCAAATTTCTTAGAGGAGGCAAACGTTGAGTGCTTAATAGTAGTTAGGATCTTAAGTTGATTGAATTGAAAATATGAGTGAGACAGGTTATCTGACAAAAAAATTACATAAGCAAAAGCACAGAAATAAAAAATGATCAAGATGTGTGCATAAGGGAATTTTTTAAAGTCTTAATTGGACACTTAGCAAAAAATTAGATTAAAGTAGTTTGACTTGAAGTAAGCTTCAGGGGAATTAAGCTAGAACAAATAGTTGATATCAAAGTAAATCAGTTTTACAAACTTAGTTTTTCATTTACTCATTTACTCAATGGCCTTGAAATATGCAAATATTTTGAAATATTTATAATACTAAAAATATTTACATTTTTATTTTTACCATTGAAGAGACACAAACATAATATATCCACAGAGAAAACAACACTTCCAGAGATAACACTTTTATTTCAAAATATTATCCTTCTATCATACGGATAAGACCACACTTCTCCTACACAGTATTAGGCCATAATAGAGATTAGAGAGTAAGGAGGCCTAGTTGGGGCCCTTCTATCTTTAGGATATATTCTCATGCATGTTAATAGCGTGAATATTTAAAGACCTAAAGATCTACTTAAGAGAAAGAAGAAAATCAGTGAGGATTTGTTTGCTTCTAAGTAGTTCAGAGAGACTTTGGTCAGAAGTATCAGGACATGGCAATGAAAGTGATACCCGAAGGTCCAAACAGATAACTATAATGAGTGGATTTTTCCCTTTCTTCTGTTTCCTGCTACAAAGGAATAGATTTTACTGAAATGATCTTCCTACCAAAAACAACCAGAAAAACCATATAAGACCACCTGTTAAAATACATAGAAGAGCTAACAATGCTGTCACACCTTGAGGCCCAAGAAACTAAAAAGAAGTCACAAATGCCTATCAGGCTCCACTGCTCTTCCTCTTGAGGCATTTCTGTTTTTTGAGACACTGCAGGATTAAGAAACCAAGAATCCAAGTGGCGGTTAAGAGGCTGAAAAGCAGAGCCAATCTTCTGTAGTCTTATGGGGCTACAGAGACATCAATTGGAGTTCAAGGGCTTATGTAGGAGGTAGAATCATAAAGTAAAATGCAACAACAGATAATAGCTAACTACATCACCACATCACTCGATAACATGGAAGAGTCTCATAAATATAATGTCAAGTAAAAGCTGCTGGATGCAAAACACACATGTGGACAATGATTCCATTTATTTAAAGTTAAAAATAGGGACAGCTAATCTTTGGCAATTTGGGTTGAGACCATAGTGACTACAAGAAAACACAAAAGATCTCCTAGGGCAGGGGGTGTGCAGGGCTCTATTTCTTGATCAAGTTTCTGGATACATTTATGTGCCATTTTTGAGAATACGAGGTGTTGTATTTTTCATGAATTATGCACCTTTGTGTACAAGGCATGATTTACTTCATTTATAAAGTGATGAAATCAGAAGTGTAAAAGGAGTGGGACAAACAAACCCCACACCCTTGAGAGAACACCCATACTTTCCCCAGATGAGGAAATTGAGGCAGGATAAGTAACTCCACCGATGCCAAAAGGTAAATAGTAAAACTGGGCTCAGAAGATTGAACAAGGTCTGGCACAAGCCTTGAGCTCAGGTAGGCCCTTGGTTGTTGCAGTAGAATATCGCTTCTGACCTGATTATTGTTAATATGACTCCAAGGGCTGTGCTGTGTCCTTGGCATGAGATGGCATCCTGGAAAACAGGAGTATGCCAATTTACTCCTTCCTTTTAGTGAATAATTTCATCTTTGGCTAGGATCAGGATGGTGATGGTGATCCCTTTTGCTGTGCTTTTTAAGGTACAGCGATGTCAACACATTTCTTTGCGCCATTGTTATGAAGAAGGTGAATTTTTTTCTTGTTACTGTTGTAGTATATGCAATTCACAGCATTACATTCATTTGATTCTTATAAGGCTGAGTAAAAGAAGGAGAGCAAGAAAGGGAACATTAAATATTACTTTGGGATGAAAGCAACAGTTATTTCAAATAGTATGTGATTTTGTATAAGTAAATGTGTGTGTATGCACACATACTATAAATGTAAAGTGTAATTAAAACCCTTGAAATAACCCAGAAAATAGTACACAGAGAAATTCTGTGTGCCCACATCTTAACTACTATACTCTCTTAAGCCACTGACTTATTATACCAAAATATTCTCCCCTTTAAGATAAAATAAGTAGAAATAAAGAGAGCAACTCAGCATCAAGAAGAGAAAAAAGTGAGAATAACATATTGGGAACAGAAACTGCAGTCTAGTGCCTCCCCACCTTCATTACCATCCTTCCAAATAAATCTCCTTGCTCCTCTTGAGCTGGCAAATAAAAAAATCAACCCACAAGATATATGTGTGTGCTTCTTCTGATGAGCATCACCATCCATCTACAGCACGTCCCACATGCCAGTGTGAAGATGGGCTAGAGGGAGAATTAAAGACTTCAGAAAGTCCACAGCATAATCAAGAAGCCTTTTTTCTTCTGACTACACAGCTTTCATCTCTGTCTTGTGTGATTTTCTCCCCATCTCTTTTACTTTGTGGCAAAGATGCTGATTGCTGATGGGACAATAACGGATCATATACCTAACCTTCCAGGGCAACGAATTGGTTTCAAATCTATGGCACAAATACTAGTGATAAGTTTCATTTTGGCAAGGACCATTAGTTCAAGTATATCCATGTTCCCACATTAGAATCAAATTTTGAGATTTTAAAAGGCATTCACTTCAAGTGTATTTTTTGAATTTAATAAAAGACATTTCTTAAAATATATGGCAGAATGTAGACATTGCCTCATATTGGGATAGAATTTCACTGGAAGTACTAAAGATATTACTTGATCTGAAATAGTTCAGTACTTTTGTATTTTTGTTTTTATTACAAGACAAATGACCCTACTATACAGAAGGTGATGATTTTATTGTTGGAGGCTTGGCGGCATATGACAAAATACCTGAGAAATCATTTATTCTATCTCCCCACACCTGATGGAATCCTTTCTAAAATATTCACTGCTCCTACTTGAGTACTTCTAATTCTTGGAAGTTACTTTGCCTCTCAAGAGTGTATGTTCCATTTAGAGCATTTCTAATTATTTAAAAGTTTTATGGAGTTTGTGATTTCATTTACTGGTCCTAATTTGGTGATTCAGAACAAGTTGATTCCCTTTTTCGTATGGCTGTCTGTCAAGCATTTAGAAAAGATACCTGAGATTTCTCTGTGGTAAACATCTTTAGGTTCCACAACTTTGTCCTCTAGATGTTTCTACCACTAACTTTCCATGGCATTGTTCATCACAAGCCTCATTTCTACTGACTTGATCTCAGAATCCTTCTCTACATGGTTCTCCAGGCAGCCACTGTTCCATTTGAATTGAGATGCAAGCTGAAACCTATTTTCTAACCTTGGTGTTTTTGGTTTCAATATAATAAAGTTCAGTGAAGACAGAGATAGGGAATGGCCTAAAGCTCTTTAATAATTTGAACACACTCTAGTTTGGGTACTGGTCCAAGGTTGATGTCAGAGTTTCCTCTATTCTAAATTCAACTAAGAAATTATATAGGATGTCAACTGTGTCCTTCATACAGGTTCCATTAAAAAGGACTATTTTTGAGCATATCATTACCCATATTTTGACAAGATCCTCGGTGCTAGATTATTAAGAGAACAAAGCAATAAAAGTGAATGAGTGCTATCTGGAAAAATTATGCCAGAATTTGGGTTTGGTTTAGTTTAAGAAATTATCAATTAGCATTTATTCATTTTTATTCAAGTCCATGTATTTCACGGCTTGTGTCAAACATCTAAACTCTAGAATATTCCTATTTGACAGTAACATATACCACAAGTTCATGACAGGTTTCGTTTAGGAGTGCTATTTTCTTATAAAGTACTTATAGAAGAATTTTAGAAAAAAAAATATTGCTTAGAAGTTTAACCTCCTTTTACACTCATCATCATCTTCTGCCAAGGGGACCGGGGAATGTTCTGTCTTTGTAGTATGAGATCATACACATCTACTGCCAAACCTCAGAGAGGCCACCCAAAGTATGTATTTCTCCATCTGTCAGCACCAGGAAACCTTTGAAATTTATGGATGAATAATCATTAATACAATGTTGTAGCTCTTTCTTTGGATGTAAGTTTTTTGTGAAAAAGTTAGGCATGCAAATATGGTGACTATCTGAGATGAATCAGTATAAAACTTCTTGTGTTTGATTATTTTGTTAATAGGTTGCTTTCAAATAGTAACAGAGCACTTAATTTCTCCCCACTTGACCTATATACTCTATATATGCTGGTGACACAAACTAAATAAACATCAAATATCTCTGCTTACTAGGAAAAATAGTTAATGCATGCTGGGCTTAATACCTAGGTGATGATAGGTTGACATGTGCAGCAAATCACCATGGCACACGTTTATCTGTGTAACAAACCTGCACATCCTGCATTTGTACCCTGGGACTTAAAATAAAATAAAATAATATGTATCTCTGCTTATGGCTGGAATTCAGTATGATAGCAGTTTGTTTGCTTAGGACTCCTGAATGATGACCCAAATGCCTTTGCTTAATAAAAATGGAAAAATGACTACTTAAATGGGTTTTTTGGTGAAAATATATTTTTAAAATGAACTGCAGGGAGGTGGTTGGGTGGGTAAAACAACTCCTTGGGGTGAAATGAGTAAGAACAACTGATGAAGAGTCTTGTTGACTTAGAGAATATTGGTACCATGTGAATCTTGGACTAGGGCCTGGTTTAAGAAGGAAGATGATTCAGTCTGAAATATATTTACTTTGAAGGGACTGTGTGGTATTCACATGAAAATGTCTTGCAGAATGTGAAATTATGAAGGTGTAGTTCTTATAAAAGTCAGGACCAAAAATACAAAGTTAGGCATCAGTCCGATTATAAGTTATGTTTGAATCAATGACGGGATTAGTTCACTGAAGTGGTTAAATGTGAATAGAGAGCCTGAGAATTGAGCATAGGAGAACAGGATCCAGAGGAGAAAAGAAATTGAATTATAGTAGATATCTTTTTAACTGTCACAAAAGCCTAGGGAAAAGAGATTTCAAATGGTCATTAGCTTCAAATGCTGCCTAGGAAGATAATGTCAAATAATTAGTGAGAAAAAGTACAGTTGAACTGCTTTTCTTTATCACTGATTCTTCCAGTTGCTCCCGGTTTCATCCAGTAAACAAATCATTCTCTCTCATATTTGTAAACGTGCTGCTCTGCATGGTCACAATTCAACCAGGTCACCGTCACTAGGGCATGAACTTTAAGTACTTTTGTTGAATAAATGTGATGGGCTGTGTGTCATCCTTTATCCCCTGATGGCATCTTTCAGCTACTTAGCTAAGGATGAAGGTGGCATTCTGGTTATGGAATGAAGTCTGTCTCTGTGTAACATTAACTCGACTGTATAAA
Source organism: Macaca mulatta (assembly GCF_049350105.2). NCBI lineage: Eukaryota > Metazoa > Chordata > Mammalia > Primates > Cercopithecidae > Macaca > Macaca mulatta. The sequence continues at coordinate 75,605,188 of NC_133406.1, forward strand.
AGTAAAGCTTATCACATTGGATCATTGATATAATATCATGATCAACCGAGCTAACCAGCCTAGACATTTGATTCAAGTTGCACTGTATATTGCCTGATTGATTCAAAGAAACATATGTTTCATTAGAAATGATATAATTCTTTTAAATAATTTGTTGCCACCAAAGAGAAAGAAAGAAAGGGCAAATATGTGGGAAGTAATTTCTTCCAAGTGATTAGCTGAACAATGTAAGCCTTTTGCTCATTAGTTGTGGTGTTGATTTATTTGATGAAAATTGTGCTCATGAATGAAATAGAAGACCCAATAAACTCTTTACTTTCTTTTTACATCTTGGCTCTTCTATTATGTGATCGACTTCATGCTCATCATGCAGAGATCAACTAGTTCTCAGAAAAGATGGTGTGTTCTTTACCACCAGCTTATCCTTCTCTAGCTCTGCAGTGGCAAGGCCAGATGCATTAACTTCCTGAAATTAAACTTTTCACCAAATTCTTAAAAGTAAACAGACGTTTTATTAATATGGACTTCTGAACATGGAGCAATACACAGAGATAATTGATTAGAAAATCTAATTAAAGGCAACAACATGGATGAACTGAAATGGTAAGTTCACTCTGAAAATAAACAACATATTTATTCTCAATACTCCTGAGTAAAAAAATGTGAAATGGGAGTATATGTTACAGTGAATGGCCAAGTGACCATTGTCTGTTCATGATTTGCATTTATCCTCAGAAATCTAAAACTGACTACAGATAAATATTTTAAAACGGTATATAACATAGATTTCAAAAATTGTGGATAAATCCAGAAGCATTTTTTACTTTCAGAATCTTGGGCCACTACTGAAATCCCTAACTTCCCTTAAATTCTGTCATCCAACATTCACTTTAATGATGTTTACAAAAAACAAATCTAACAATGTTCTTATTATTGCAAGAACCTAAGGAATTTAGGGAGGTGCTTCCCCACAAGAATTAGAAGGGAAATATAATATCTCCATACCTCAAGCTGTAAAACCAACACAGAGCGGATCAGAAATCTACAAAGCTACTGGCTGGCTCTACCTTGGTCATTCAAGTCACAATTTAAATATTATTTTATTAGCAAGACCTTCTCTGGTAACCAAACCTACTGTCTCTACCCCTCCATTCACTTATCACTTCAACCCTGTTTTACTTTCTTCATAGTTCTTGTTATAACTGGATGTTCATTTGTTTATTGAATGTCTTCTTCCCAGAATAAGTACTTCCTAAGAACCAGAAGTTTTCTGTTTCATCATTAATGATGTCTCTTCATCTCAAACAATATCTGACACATGGTAGGCACTCACATAACTTCGTTGAATGAATGAGTGAGCAAATGAATACAGAGGAGGTGGGGGGGTTCCTAGGCCAATAAGTCTGCCCTGTAATGAGACTTACTGTCTTAATGTATTGAAAGAAGGTCGGTTGTAGAGTACGTTTGCTAGAACATGGAGGCACAGAGGCAAAAGCTTATGATGCCTAACCAGGCACTTTCCAGAAGAGAGGGCTCTTAGTCACCACCCCTTAGTACTCTTGCTATGAATGGTAGGAGCCAAGGAGGCTTTGCTTTTACCCTTGGACATCCCTTTACCTTTCCTCCGTAAATATTTCGTCTCTCTTTTTCTTCTTCTCCTTCTTACAGGAAACAGAAACATATACTAGGCACTAGAGCCTAACTTCTGAGGTTCAGTCCTGACTCTGCCACTTAAAAGGTGATCTTGTGCAAGTTACTTATTCTCTCTCTGCCCTACTTTTAAAAATACAAAATAATTTTAATAGTCCCTAGATACAATTTGAATATTGAATGACAAAATGCATGTAAATCACTCATAATGAAGTGTCTTGCTGCTTTAGCAGATAGCAAGTACTCAGTAAATGCTGTTATTATTATCTCATCTTCTGTTGATTTTTACTTCTGACATATTATAGGAGCTCAAATATTCATCTACTTTAACAAAACCTACTATGTCCAACGTCTATTACCTTTCACTTTAATGAATTTTCAATTTTTCTAGTCCTTGCATATATTTATTCTATACTGAGTTTTCTTGCTTTCAGTTTCATAATATGCCTTGTGGTTCAATTAGTCTAGCATTCAGTGAACAATCCTAATCTATTACATCTATGCTCTTATTTATTTTTAATTCAGATGTTCAAATCTCTTCACTTCTGTCTTTTTTGAACCTCAGTCCACACAGAAGCTACTCTGAATCATGAACTTTGTTTTCTGGCCAAGGTGTTTGGTGGGCAGAATTCTAAGATAGCCCCCTCAATTTCCTGGTCCCCACTGTTCACACCTTCCATGCTCCCCAGCAGAGCAAATTAGTGCAGATTTACTCCTATGATGAGGCTATGTTGTATATGGCACAGGTAGGAAGATTATCCAGGTGAGCCTGACCTAATATAATAAGCCTTTTAAAACAAAGTTTTTCTTTGGCTGGTCACAGAGCTGAATCGGTAGTCTGAAGCTTGAGAAGACTTGAATGTACTCTTGCTGGCTTGAAGATGGAGGGAACCATATGGCAAGGAATGTGGATGGCCTCTAGGAACTGAGAGCCACTGACAGCCAGCAAAACAATGAGAGCTCTAGTCCTATAACTGCAAGGAACTAAATTCTGCCAGCAACAAACATTAAAAAATGGGCTTAAAAGTGGATTATTCTCCAGGTACACTGGAAGAAAACTCATTCTAGGCAACGCTTTGATTTCAGCATTGTGATTCCCTGAGAAGAGAACCCAGACACCATACTTTCTATCTTACAGAACTATGAGCTAATAAAGGGATGTTGTTTTAAGTCCCTTAATTTGTGGTAATTTGTTACACAGCAATAGGTAACTAATATCATGTTTGCCTTGAGGTATGATAACAAAAAGTCTGTAATAATTATTATCGATACAGCCAAATAATGGTTATGTACCAGAAATATTATCAGTTTAAGCCAGCATCTGTCTAATTGAGAGACAGGAAACTAGCTATAGTACTGGACTCCCTAACACCAAATAAGTTGACTTCCAAGCCATTCACATTCTTTCCTGGCAGTATACCTTTGTTTCAACATATTTCTTGGATTTTAGACATTTAAACACATAATACTCTCTAATTTCTTGAATAATGTGAGTATAAGATTACCATATAAAAGAGAATACTCTGCTTAGAGTAGTAAATCATAGAACACACTCCAAAGTGAGCATTAAGTTCTCTCCATAAAGAAGTTATTGAAAAGAGGTTTTATACAGTCAAATGGATATCTGCTCAAACAAACTATCTGTGCATGTAGCAGTATACAAATAAACAATATATAAAGCCATTTAAGAAGATTTCAAATGAACCCAAGGTCTAGAAGAGGTCATCTATTTCTCCCTTCTGGGAATAATAACTACATCTCAATCTTAAAAGTTTGTAAGACATGAGATCTTGTAATCTCACCAACAGGATGTTTTGGGGGGATGTGATCATGTCATTCCTGCCATTCCCACCTCCTCAAACTTTTATTACTAATGTCAAGGAAATTTAACATTTTTTCAAATATTTAATTTCACCAACAGGATGTCTTGGGGGGATGTGACCATGTCATTCTTGCCATTCCCAGCTCTTCAAACTTTCATTACTAATGTCAAGGAAATTTAACATTTTTTTCAAATTTTTAATCCCTTTGTCGTGTTTGGGCTTTGAGAGGTTGAATTTAGACGCTTTTACTTCACCTTAGAGTTGCTCAAATAAAAAAAAAAAAAGCTCAGGATGACATCCCCTCAGAGGCAGAAAATGGAACAGGGCAATGAAAAGTCCTTCTAGAGTTTGTCTCGTGAGATGAGAGTGTTTAGAAGGAGAAATGAGAAGGGAATGAGATCACTTTCCCAAAACTGTTATATGCTCCTTGATATAATGCTCTCCATAAAGGCTTGTATAGTGAGGTAATTTTGGCTTTGGTGTTATGTTTAGTGAAAGCTATGGGTTTGAAGGAACTTTTTGAATAGCTCCTTGGTAATATATGCAATAAATCAAATCTATCATCAAGAGTAGCATTTTTAATAGCAGCATTGGAGACAGAAAAAAATTTACAGATTACATGCTGCTTTATTTCATGGGGGAAAAATTATGAAAGCCCTAATCCTTCCAATATAAGTTATTTTGCAATGATTCATAGAAGCCAGAATGTTTCAGTCAGGGTCCAATCAGGATACAAAAACACACAGTAATTTGAACAGGGACAGTTTCATATAAAGAATTAATAACTGTAACACAAGATTGGCATACCAAAGGATTGTCCAGGAAGAAGTACAGGGAACTCTAAAGAATGCAAGAATACAGATAAAATAAGCAGATACTACCCCCAGGGCTGAGATAGAGCATCCAAGGAAGAGCTCCCACACCCTAGGGCAGCTGGTGGGCTTGGCTGTGGTTCGCCGAATGGCAGAGAAGTCACTGTGTTGCTGTACCAGCAGAACTTATAAATCTACCCGTTAGGGTGCCGGGAAAACCTTTTCACTGGAGATGTCTCACTGGAGCCAGTCTGCTACAAAACTGCCCAAGGGAGTTACTGGGGGAAGCTTTATATCAGAGAGCATATAACAGCCTTGGGAAAGCGATCTCATTCCCTTCTCCTTGGCTGACTGGGGGTGCTGCTGTCTGCTACACATTGCAGGAGTCAGGCACTGAAGATGCTACTCTTATTTCAAGAACCAGATGCTCAAAAAGCCACCTACATTTTAGGAGTCTGGTGCTGGAGAAGTTACATGTGTTGTAGAAGCCTGGCTCTGGAGTCACAAGGGACAGATGTTGGAGAAGTGGCTCTTGCTGGAGAAGTGGGTTGTGCTACAAGAGCCTGCTGATTGAACACACTGGAACCAGGAAGAAAGCCCTCCCTCCTGGAAGGTCTCTCTAGTGTCCTGTACTGATAGAATGTATCATGCCAACTGACAAAAGGGAAACGTTTCAAGGCCCCAAACCTATTTTCACAGATTAGGCATTGAGGGTGGAGTTGGAGCTGAGAGGTAATGAATTGGTAACGGGCAAAGAGAGTACTTTCTTTAATGCAATCTCTATAGCTAGTATAGCGGGTTTTATTGTTTTGTTTTGATGTTGTTTTTGTTTTTGTTTTTGTTTTTAATCTGTGAAGCAATTCTGATACTTGGACTTGACCAACTACTTGGGGATTTTATTCCCTTCTACCACCTCCAATCCTTGAGAATGTGTACATCTTGGGGATCAATAGATACAGTAACCTTTGTATTTATAACATGCTGTGATTCCACCCAACTCTTCACATTCCTATCTCAAAAAAGATAATACCTTTTTTTTCTCCTTGTTGAAATTATTCCTGAGTGAGCTTATACCTCTGCCACTCTGAGCTTTCTTCTGATGGGCAAATATGTCCAAGCATTCTGGTGTTCGAGAATGTAGATAGACAGTATGATATTGCACTTGTCCTGACTCATTTTCTGGAGTGATCCTGAGTCTCAAAAATGTACACTCTGTCTTTCTTTGCCTACAAAGATGGCCATGTTGCTTTAGATAGTTTTACACAGAGACTCAGTGGAGTTCAGGACTGTTGAGCTATTTTTACTTTGAAAGATACAGACTAGAGTTTCAAAAAGGTCTTGCATTTATTGTGTTAAAAAAATATATAAAGACATGTTACATTAATGAAAATGTTTTGCATGTATAGTGTTTGTTATCTTCATTGTTAAGTCTCTGGAGACCTTTATTTAATTCATTTAGTGATCTATCCACCATACTTAGTCCACAGAGATTTTGGAAAACGTTTTGTTACAGCCTGAACTTGAAGGCATTTTTTACGCTAACAAAGATCCATTCATTCAGCAGTTATTCATTCATGCATTGATTCATTTATTACACAAACATATATTGAGCATATAATTTTCCTTGAGTGGTTATGGGAAAAAGGGTGAATGCAAAAATGCATGACAGATTTCCCATCTGGACAGCACTTCAAAATCAAGAGAGAAACAGATAGTACAACTGCTATGATGCAGAGGAGACTATGATAGGTGTTTTAAAGAACTTCACAATGGCAAACTAAAGAGAAATATAAATTCTATGATCTAAAAATCAATTAGTTAAAAATAGAATTTCATAATCAAAATCGTATAAGAAGATCACAGAGGATAAGAGTGTTAGCTCCATAAGGAAGGAGGCTCACCATATTTGTCATCACCTTCCTAGCTCCTGGTCATGGTAGACTCGCTCTATACATTTGATGATTGCCAATATGCACAAATGAATTAATGAGTAACCAACCATCTATGTGGGGTTGCAAAAATGAATGAGAAGAGTTGACTTGTTCAGATTCTGCCACTAACTAATTGTGAGCTTGAAAAAATCTCTTGTGTTGGACAGTCCCTAAGACCACCTTCAGGTTCACGAATTCACTAGGAGGACTCACAGAACTCAGCAAAGTTGTTATACCTTGGGTTGGTTGTTACAGCAAAAGGATGCAGATTAAAAGAAACCATAGAAAAATGAGGAGCATAAACTAGGATCCAGAAGACACAGTTGTCCTCTCCCAGTGGAGTTAAATGAACAGCACTTATTTCTCCTGGCAAAGATGTGTGACAACACTCAGGAAGCATTGTCAACCAGGAACTTTCATTTGAGCTTTAGTGTCCAGGGTTTTTACTGGTGGCCAGTTACATAGGCATTGCTGACCACCTATGTGGCTGACCTTATTCTCCAGCCCACCAGAGGTCAAGCTGATAGCACATAGCCCAAGGCTCCTGCCATAAATCACATTGTTAGCATGGAGTCTCTGGCTCTCTGGCATGGTTCAAGGCCCCCACCATAAATGACATCATTAGCACAGGCTCTGTGGCATGGTCAAAGTCCCCAGGTAAACAAAGATACTCTTATCAGGCAGGACATTCTAAAGGCTTATAGGTTGCCTCCCAGGAGCCTGGCAAGGCCCAAACCTTCCTTGAAATGTGCAGAGTGTGAAGAGCCTCGAGTTAATCCTTTGCTGTTCACTATTTAACTTCTGTCTTTTCCTGATTGTCTTCATCTATAAACCGAGGTGATGGCAAAAATGGACCAAAATAATTCCCAGCTTTAAAATTCCACAGTAATTTAAATTTTTAATTAAACAACAAAGAAGTAGAGTAAGCTCTAAAGACATTTTAATTCAGTAAATGTTTAAGAAACACCAGAGTGTAAAGCAAGGACACATTTTTGTATATTTCTTACAATCAGGTAATAGTTTTCTTTATCTCTGCATTCTGCTTGTAAAGACAAATGGTGTTTTTAAAGCCAGGTTCCCACCAGCTCCTGGCCCTTCTACCCCGCCTAGAATCCCCACCCAAATCTCTGGAAAATGAGTGCCTCTCAGGAGACTTGGAAAATTAGTTCAGGCTAATTGCTGCTGGATAAGTAGTGTTTAGCAGCTGTTTGAAATAAGAAAAAAGGGAGATAGGTTTCTATTGCAGCAAGAAGAATTTAGGTTCAATTTAAGGACAATTTGCTAACTAGGAAGAAGATGGAAAACTAAAATAGTTATCAAGGTTTACGGAGTCTCCTTGTCTAGAAAAAAAATCAGAAAGTGCATTTCTTTATCTTTCTGGGTAGTTTAAGTTTAGAGCTGACCTTACAAAGATGCCGTTTTTGTTGTAACACCCCTAAGCTCAGAAATTAAACCATATCCAAAATAAACTCAGTGGCTCAGCCTCCAAAAGCAGATTAGAATGTTTTAGTAGACACAGCATATTTATGGCACTTCAGTTTAAGCTTCAGCTTGAAGGTGGATTAATTTTGGAGTATTGTACCCGAGTTATTTGGGATGAGAAATGCTAGAACATAAAGTTATGTTTTGAGCTAGGATCCAGCTCTCTGTAGGAGTAGTCTTCTGCTCACAGGAAGCTAAAATGAATTTGAAAGCCACAATTGCCATGCCTTCAGAGAAAGAAATTTTCTACTCAAAAAGCAAAGCATTCAGTACCTAGTTGAGCAGGTAAGCTTGATTCAGCATTGGGCAAGTCCAATTAATACCGACTAATGTTACAGCTGTTTGCTGCTAACTGCCGCCTCCTTCACTGCTTTTATAGAATGGCATCTTTACAAATGGCATAGGAGGCTATCATCAGAAATCGTTATTCCTGGAGTAGCACCCCATTTAAGCAATCAAATGATATAAGTATAGTAGTTTGGGGATTAGAAACATTTTCCTGGTTGTCTTTATCTGTGTGCTCTCTTGAGTCTAGTTATCAGCAGCATCAGCATTGCATCTGGAAGGTTGTTAGAGATGCAAAATCAGGTCCCAGTGCACACCTACAGAATCCAAATCTGCATTTTCACAAGATCATTGGAGTGATTCATATGCCCATTCAAGTTTGAGAGGCAGTGCTTGCAAATCTGGACAGCTGCCTGTTTTTGTAAATAAAGTTTTGTGAGTCAAGATTTTGCATTTACCTAATGTCTGTGGCCTCTTTTGCACAACAATGGCAAGACAAGTACTTGCAGCAGAGATTGTATGTCCCACGAAGCCTGAAGTTTTTACTGTATAGATCTTTACAGGAAAAGTTTGCTGATTGCTGTGAGTCTAGAAGATTGTTTTCTAGCTTTGCTGAGATAGGAAGAAAACTGCCCCTTATTGTATGTGTAGTAACATAGGCTTTAGGATGCAAGCTTTTCATAGTTTTTATACTAGAAGCCCTACTGATTTTCTCTTTTCTTCTCTTTCTTCTTTTAAAAAGATTTCAAGATAAATGGAAGAAAAGAGGTTAAAAATAGTTTGAGAGTTTTTGTATTAAAAGCTATGTAATAATAATCTATTCATGTCATTTTATTTTCCGGATTAGAGTAGAGTGTAAGCCATTGGAGAGACCAGAGTTTACACTTTTAAAAAAAATCTCCTAAAGTGGCCTGCATGCACCATGTCATGCATATAGTCTCTTTTCCTTCTCCAAACCCTGAGATTTAAATACTAGAGCTACCAACGACAGTAGTCAATCTGTATCTTTTCTTACGTTGTTCTCCTGTATTCCTCTGAATGTAATTTTCACTTTCTTACCAGGACTACAAGCCACTCAGAGATATTTTATTACCATTCTCCGAATATCCTTCTTTAATACTTACTGTACCCCAAATCAAATTCAGTATGTGATTCTTGGTTGAGAGAACAGGACCATGTATGGCTTTGTGTTCCTGGTCCCTCACCCAGTATCCTTTATACAATAAACAGTGAAGAAACATTTGTCATAAGATTTCTTTGCAAAAAGATAAATAAATAAAACGAAGTCCAACGAAAGTCAAAAAGACCTAAATTTCACTACCGATGCACTCTAGGAAATGTGGCCTTTAGAAAGAAAATGGCCCAGAGAACAGCACTCTCATCCCTGATGGAAGGGCACATACGTTTATGACTGTCCCTCCATTTTCCAACCCACACTTGTCCTGCTGCTCTTTGGAGACCATGTCAGATCTACCACCTCATCAGCATTTATGAATATGTATTGTTTATATTGCCACCAATATACAAAAACAAAACAAAAAAGCTTCATTCCAAATAATGTTGACATTAATTCAGCTTCAGGACTTTACGCAGACACGAAATGCTCTGAACAGCCAGATGGTATCCTGATCTTAAGGTTGGAAAAAAAAATTGATGGATTTTGATTTCTATGTACATTTATGCCTAAGGGTCAAGAAAGGGCTTTATAGAAGATTTCACTGTGAGGAAAGGGTCTGAATAGGAAAAACAAAATGCAATGGTTAAACTTCCTGACATTAGAAGCAGCAGCAGGCCTACCATTCTAAATATTTAGCACCTACCACAAAGGAAAGTCAAATCTCCATATTGGCTAAATCTAAGGTGCCAAAGGTACTAACAGCAAGGTATCTAAGACCTTGCTGTCGAGATGACTGAGGCAGGAACGGGTAGGCATTTTAATAAAAATTCATTTATTTCAAGGGCTTAGATAATGTGAACTAAATAGATAAATCTTCTTCCTTTGGAAAATTACTGTATGGAAAGTTTATTTATTACATTCAACAAATATTTACTGAGACCCTTCTATGCCAGGCACTGTTCTATAAACTGGGAGTATAGTAGAGATGAAAGCAAACTCAAATCCCCAGTCTCAGAGCTTACATTTTGGAGAGAGAGAGAGAGAGAATAAAAACTAAAGTAAAATGTACATAGAGAGTAATAAGTTCTAAGTGAATGTATATAGAGAGTGCTAAAGGATAAGGAGAGGTATTGGGAGAAAGGTTAGAATTTGACATAAGGGAGTCAGGGAAGGTCTGCCTGAGAATGTTGATGCTGGAACCTACCATCTAAGACCTCGCCATGGAAATGACTGATGCAGGAATTGGTAGGCATGAGCTTATCTGGTCCGAAGATATGACAGCGGAGAAAGTAAGAACAGTTAGGAGTAGAGGGCAAGACATCAGACATTGGCACTGTGTGCTAATGTTAGCTAGGGTGCTAGCCAAAGGGCAAGTGTCTGCGTCGGGCTTGTGCTGCATTATGATGTCATAGAGGAAGTGAGATTGGAGGAGCTCCTTGAAGAGAAGGCTAATGTAATCTGACTACACCGAAGTATTTCTCTGGAATAATAATTTTCTCAGGACAAGCAGCGTGCCCTTCCATGGAATATATTAATTGAGTGCAGACAAGCCAGTTTACCCTTCCAGTCCCTCACTCTCCCTAGCCTTTTTGCTCCTTCCACCCAGCCCCATTCCAAAGCCTTGGGGAAACTAAGGAGAGCTTCACTTAGACCTGTCCCATGCTTCCTGGTGGAGGGAGGGCAGAAGTAAGGGGCAGGTGTCAGAGCTGCTAAGCCAGGAAAGAATAATAAGAAAACTTGTTAGGCCAGGTGCTTTCAATTTTCATTCTGCAAAGCCAAAAGAAGACACAAATCTCTACCACCTTTACAAAAAAATGCTCATCCACGTTAATGGCTGGTAGCAGCCGGGTGTCACTCCTGTTTCCTATTGCTGTGAGACACATATGGCTGTGGCTAGGACCCCACAAATCATCCAGTAAGTTCATTTTTATTAGTAGCTTCTGCTTAATTAAGGGATGCACCATGCTTCATCAATCAGCTTCTGTGCATTCGAGTCATCCCTAGTCACTCCATTGCTAATATATGTGGTTCTTGTGCTTTAGGAAAAATAAAAGATCTGGGGCATATTGGCTCCAAAAGTCAAGGGAGATAATGGTTCTGACAGCGGGAGCACTGCTGTGGCAATTCCTTTAAACATGAAACTGACTGACTACAGAGGCAAGTAGGTGATGCCTCTACTCTTCAAAGATAGGAGCTTTGATTCATTAGATCAGATGACTGCAGATCAGATGTTAATATTAACATTTTAATATTGGTGTTAAACAGTATATAATAGATCAAACTAAGTTTTGCATTACTTAAAAAGGACATAGTGCAAGATATATGAAAACCAGGAGGCAAAGTGCCATGGACAGGAATGAAATTGATATGTAGATGGTCCCTCACTTAAGATGATTCGACTTAACAATTTTTTGACTTTATGATGGTACCCATACAGCCATTCCATTTTTCACTTTCAGTGCAGTATTCAATACATTTTATATAAAGTATTCAACTCCTTTAAAATAGCCTTTGTGTTAGATGATTTTGCCCCAATTGTAAGCTAATGTAAAGTCTTCTGAGCATGTTTAAAGCAGTTTAGGTTAAGCTACGATGTTCAGTAGATTGTCTTCGACCCTCAATATTTTCAACTTATGGTAGGTTTATCCGGGATGTCACCCCATCCTAAGTAGAGGAGCATCTGTATATTTTTAATACTTTTGCCTCCATTTAACTTCCTTACTCAAGGTAAGGCTCTAAGAACAACTATTTATCTTTTTCCTGAGTAGGTTTCCAAAAACTTTCCAAGTACATTCCATCTCGTTGAATTCTGTAGTTGCTAAAATTTATTTGCAACTTCAAAATCAATACTGTTAGTGATTCCGTAATCATTCGCGGACATCCGCAGAGTAGCAAAAAATTTGAGTCACTCTATCAGTACCTTCCAGCTAAGGTCCAGCAAGGTGCAGTACTGCCTTCTTTCCCATCTCATGCAAAGCTGGCCAGAGGACAGGGACGGTAGGGGGCAGCGCAGGGTAGTGCAAGAAGCTCCTGCTCTGGGGACCATTTGGCGGGGTTTGAATCCCAACTCTGGCATCTGTGAGTGGAGGGCCTCTGGCCAACTACTTAACGCTTTTACATCTCATGTTCTCTTTTGTAAAATAAAGAAAATAGAATCTATTAATATCAGAATGTGTTGTTTTTAGGTTTTAAGACAATAAGCTAAGTGAGATATATATATATATATATCTGTTGCTGTTGTTTTGTTTTTGAGACTGGAGTTCAGTGGCGTGATCTTGGCTCACTACAGCCTTCCCGGGTTCAAGCGATTCTTGTGCCTCAGCTTTCTGAGTAGCTGGGATTAGAGGTGTTCACCACCACTCTGGGCTAATTTTTTTGCATTTTTAATAGAGAAGGGGTTTCACCATGTTGCCCAGGCTAGTCTTGATCTCCTGAGCTCGAGATCCACCCACCTTGGCCTCCCAAAGTTCTGGGATTACACGTGTGAGCCACTGGGCCAGGCCTATATATATATATTGTATTTCCCTGGGAACAATGATTCAGTAGGAATTAATTCAGTGTTTGTGCTGACTTCATAGAACTTAACTCCCATGAATAATGAGAATCCATTGTAGTATCTTCCCCATTAGCAAATGGATATGCCAAAGATTTTTAAATTTGCATAAAAAGACATAAGGGTAAGGAAAATATTTATTAAAATTGATTTTTTAAAGAAAAACTACACAATCGTAAAATTGGCAAAAATATACAAACAGACACTTCCCCAAAAGAAGATATAATTATGACAAATATGTATATGAAAAGATGCTCTACACCTTTTGTCATTAAATAAATGTGAATTAAAACCACATTGATACTACTACACACCTCTTAGAATTACTAAAACCATAAAAATTGACAATACCAAATGCTGACATGAATGCAGAGCAACAGGAGCTCTCATTCATTGCTGGTAGGGAGGCAAAATGGTATAGCCACTGTAGTAGACAGTTTGTTTCTAATATAGTTAACATATACCTAACATATAACCCCAAATTCCACTCTTAAGGATTCACCCAAGTGAATTGAAAACTTATGTTTACACACAAGTCTGTACATTAATGGTGTATTCAAAACCACTAAAAAGTGACAAAAATCAAGATGTCTTTCAACAGATGAATGGATGGCACACCCATCTAATGGAATACTAAAAAAAATAAAGGATGAGCTGATTGACTTATGTAATAGCACAGAAAAATCTTCAGTATATTTTTCTATGTGAAAGAAGGCAAAACAAAAAGGCCACATAGTGTATAATTAATTTCATTTGCATGATATTATGGAAAAGGGAAAACTATAGGGATAGAAAACAGATCACTAGTTGCCAGGAGGTAGATGAAGGAAAGGGTTAACTAAAAAGCACAGAGAAGACTTTTTAGGGTGATGAAACCATTCTGTCTGATACAGTTTTGGTGGATACATGACTTTATGGATTTGTCAAAATCCATAGAGCAGTACAATACAAAGAGTGAGTGTTTTGTATGCAAATTTTTTAAAAGTCAACCAGAATATTGGGGGTCCCAGGATGGAATGAAGATTGTATCTAAATACACAATCTTTGAATTAGAAATATATTACAAATATATGGCATTATGAAGGAGAGAGGAAAAAGGAACTAATCTAAGTAACTTTGTAAAAATGGTGTTTGGGCTGGATATTGTAAAGTTAAAGACAACAAACAAACAACAAACTGTGCCTAAACACTGTACTCTGACTGATAAATTTGTTTCCCATAGGGTTATAGGTTATAAATTCTGAAACTAATTTATATGCTCACTAAGATTGAAAAAATATGTAAAATAAATTGTAGATAAGGGGAACTCACTTGCTTACTATTAGAGAAACAAGTTGCAAATAAGCAGGTAGAGGTGGGGGTGTGGGAAGGCTGGAATAATTCCCATTGTGGTGGCGTAAATTTGGAGATGTCAGCTTGATTTCTTTTAACATATATACCAATAGATAAATATGAAGTAAATGTAGATATGTGTTTATACATGGGTTAATATATATCTATTCTAGCCCTATCTCCTCAGATGACCAAAGAACAGTGATACCTCAGTAGCAATGAGCACACCTGGTACCCAGATCTTAGTTTCTAAATACTATTCTACAATAAAAGGAACCAGGCCTTCTTGGAGAAATAACTGTTTCTGGACAAAAGAAAGAAATTGAAAAAAAGGAATAAAAAAGAAGGCTGGAGCCATGTCAAAAGAACGCCCAGGGCCAAAGCTAGAATGATTTGAGCAACAAATGATAATGAGAGCATTGTATTGTAATCTCAAAAATATAATTAACCCACAAGTACACACTGATATAAATAAGTAAATGGGAGGAATAAACAAATCTTCTTTACAGAAACATTCCAAATAATGTAGGTAGAGATTATTCCTTCCAGGACAGAGAGCTTAATTCCACTTTCCTGTGTGGGCTAGACTTAGTGACTCACTTCCAAAGAATAAAATGTAGGAAGGGAAAAGTAGTAACTTTACAGGGAAAAAACTTGGCAGATACCGTCACCTTAACCAAATAATCAAAGTTAAAATCGCCAGTGATAAATCATGTTGTTCTCACATACCCCTGATATAATGCATACTTCACATCTCTGGTCCCTTTTCCAAAATCCTTAATCTCATTATAAAATAAAATTGACGACATTCTATAAAATTCCTGACCAGCATTCTTCAAAATGTTGATTATGAAAAAAGAAGGGAAAACTAAGAAACTATTACAGATTGGAGGAGACAAGGGAGCCATGACAGATAGATGCAATGTGAATTGGGTCCTGGAACAGAAGGACGTTAGTGGAGAACTGGTGAATAAAGTCTATAGCTTAGTTAAAGTATTATAGCAGTAAGTAGAGTAGTCTTCTCTTTATCTGCAAGGGATATATTCCAAAATCCCTAGTGGACTCCTGAAAACGAACACTATATATACATTATATATACTTTTGCAGTTTGAGGTGTGACAGTAAAACTAACACGAATTTCTTTTTCCTTCTTCACCATTTCACGGATAGAAGATTCATTCTTAGCATAGATCTTAGCAACTTCAGCATACAATTTTTGTTCTTTCCTTAATAAGTAGAGAACTTTAAGTTTTTCACTTAAAGGAAGCACTTTGCAGCTTCTTTTTGGCATTTTCAAATTGCCAGCATCACTACTGTTGTGCTTTGGGGCCATTATGATATAAAATAAGGGTTATTGAACACAGGCACTGTAACATCACGACAGTCGATCTGATACTGAGATGGCTACTGAGTGACTAACAGGCAGGGAGCCTAGACAGTGTGGACACATTGGCCAAAGAGATGATTCATGTCCTGTGTGGGACAGAGAGAGACAGTGTGAGATTTAATAATGCTACTCAGAATGGTGCACAATTTAAAATATATACATTGTTGATTTCTGGAATTTTCCATTTTGCAATTTTAGACTGCAGGTGACCAGAGGTAACTGACACCATGGGAAGTGAAGCCATGGGTAAGAAGCGACTACTGTATTAATGTCTTAGTTTTGGCAAATGTAGTACAATTTACGTAAGATGTTAACATTAGGGAAAGCTGGGTGTTATGGGAGCTCTCTGTACTTACTTAGCAACTCTGTAAATCTAAAATTGTTCTAAAATAAAGAGTTAAATAAATAAATACATATACACATACCTCAATTGTATAAAGTATTATTACTAATAACTCATTTTTCAAACACAATAGAAAAGTATGTTGTAATGCCATGGGAGATTAGAAAAATGGGAGAAAAAAATCAATATTATCCCCTGTAATCTATAAACTTTACTCCTCAAATTATATTCCCTTTTTCTCCACTTTAGATGTTATCTAGGAAGGGGAGAAGCAAATATAAAGGAACATGAGGAATAGATAAAAAACAACAAATGAGTGTAGAGATAATGAAAACCTTCAGAAATACAAACAATAGGCAATTTTTCTCAACAGGCCTAAGTATTGATATGGTTCAGAAAAATGGAAATAATGAAGTCAGTGAAGCCATGGAATACACAGGTCATTCAGAAGTTGCCTGGAATCTGTAAATCAGGAACTCTATAGTCAACAACCATATATAGCATATATTGGCAAATTTGTTCTGGTCAGAAGATGCACACAGTGACATACATATATAAAACTATGTCATTATATATGTGTGTATATGTAACTATTTCGTTGAATAAGACAAGTCATGGCATGTAATCACAAGCAACTTTATTTTCATCTCCTACTGTCCCTGTAAATGTATTCCGTCGATCTAGATCTTCCGCCCTTGGATGAGAATGCAGTTCAGTTCCCCTGACTGCTTTAGTCATGCTTAGATACTAAACATTTCTGTAACCCTTTAAACCACAAAACACAGTCTCGTTTCAGTAAAGTGTCTCATTCCTTATAGTAATTAAAACTTAGAACTGAGGTGTCTCCATTTCCCTATCTTGGGTCTTCTCTAGTTGATTTCTTCTTGCTTTCCTTCTCCAACTCTTCTCCTCCTGTACCTTGTTAGCTGCAGTGCCTGATCCTTCTAGTTTTAAAGGAGGGAAAGATTAAGCAAATTCTGAGAGTAAAACTGTATTATTATTTTTTGATTTAAGGAAAAAAATAAAAATAAAGAAGGGAAAGAAAAGAGAAGAACAGAAAAGTTCTCACTTGATTGGTCATGTTGGGTGATGTAACTTAATGCTCTGGGACTTGGCAGATGCTTCAGATGGCCCATTCTCTCTTGGGATCTTTAACGGGTTTGTTAATGACTTAATATCACAAATATATCCCTGCAGTGTTCTTGAATTCACCTCTATTCTCGCTGATCTTCTGTGACTCCTACAACGGCTAGTCATCTGAGGGGCCACTTCTAGTTTGTTTCTTTTTGTTTTTCTTGAGATGTAGTCTCACTCTGTTGCCTAGGCTGGAGTGTAGTGGTGCGATCTCTGCTCACTGCAAGCTCCGCCTCCCCGGTTCTCCTGTCTCAGCCCGTCTGGTAGCTGGGACTAGAGGCGTGCGCCACCATGACTGGCTAATTTTTGGGGGTTGGTTTGTTTGTTTGTTTTTTGAGACGGAGTCTCACTCTATCACCCAGGCTTGAGTGCAGTGGCTCGATCTCGGGTCACTGGAATCTCTGCTGCCCGGGTTCAAGCAATTCTCCTGTCTCAGCCTCCTGAGTAGCTGGGATTACAGACACATGCCACCACACCCAGCTAATTTTTGTATTTTTAGTAGAGATGGGGTTTCACCATGTTGGCCAGACTGGTCTTGAAGCTCTGACCTCGTGATCCACCTGCCTCGGCCTCCCAACGTGCTGGAATTACAGGCGTGAGCTGCCGCACCCAGCCCAATTTTTCTATTTTTAGTAGAGATGGGATCTCACCGTGTTGGCCAGGCTTGCCTGGAACTCCTGACCTCAAGTGATCCGACCACCTCAGCCTCCCAAAGTGCTGGGATTATAGGCGTGGGCCATCGTGCCTGGCCTGTAGTTTGTTTCTTTTGAGGTCTTTCGGTCTCTCCAGGTGGTTTTGTAGGGTAAGATATGAGAAAATTCCATGTTTACTCCCTATTGTAAATGATTCTCATCTGATTCACAGAAAATTATGCACTTTTTGCACTGAACATTTCTGGGAGGACAATTACTTCCAAACCTCAGCCTTCTGTTTTGCTACCACCGGCCATCTTAGCCAGCCTATAACTCTCTATTTCTCAGAAATGACCCACATTACAGTCTACTGTGACCCAACACTGCGTGGCTTATGTAGTAATTTCTCCAAGTTGTTTGTTAGAGTCTTACTGTCTTGGCTTGAGGGAAAAGAAAAATCCATCACCTGTTCTCTTTGGTGGGGTGGTAATCACAACACAGCAACAACTCTTCCCTGAAATCCTCCCTCCAAAATCTGCCTCTAATCTCCTACACCTGATCCTTCTATACCCTCAATATGAGTGAGAGATTTAGGGGTTATAAAGAGGGTTCTTACCCACCTATCTCAGTCAAAATTCTTCTTTAAATATCCTATTAACACAGAAGTACTTTTTGGTTTTTGTTTTTGTATTTTTTTTTTTTGCTTTAAATACTTACCCTGCCCCCCAAGTTCTGTTCACTCACAGAATAATGAGTGTGCTTGTCTCTGAGAGTACAAGATACTTTAGATCAGAATGACTGGTTTTTTTCCATTTTTTAAAAATTACATGTAATATTTAGACATTTTTAGGGCAGAATAAGTCAGTGATAGTATCACTTGAAGAAACAGCAAAAAAAAAAAAAAAAAAAGTGTCAGAAAATCTGCAGTGAATGACACGAGCATGTCCAGGGTTAAAATTTGGCTTTTGTGTATTGGCACATACACCAGTAATAGCATGGCCACTTACTCCAATCTTCTTTCATGCTGAGTGGTGCTAAGCCCTCTTCAAGGGATAACAACGCTAAGAGGCCTGTTGGGAAAACTGTTCAGTGGAGTCCAACACAGTTCACTTGAGAGGAAAATCAAATTTTCTCTCAGTCCTCGAGCAGTGAAAAGGTGGCACATTAACCCCCTGCATCCTTTCAATAATGTGGGAAGTAAATCTAAGTAACGCCACACCATGAATGTGAGGCTACGTCGTCAAAAATACATAGGTCAACATTCTTCCCTGACATTTTTCTACAGTCATTTTATCCTCTCTGCATTTTATTATTATGATGGCTATTAAAGGGTCTTATACACTATGTGGAAAGGGTGAAAAATTGCAGCCAAACATTGTATAGTTATTTTTGTAATACAAATAAAGGTGCACTATAGTATTATATGTATATTATTATATACATTCATTATTAAATAAATATATGAAGGAAGTTTTGTAGCAGAAGGGCGTATCTCTGGCCCTTTCCCTGCATTTATCCTTAGAGAGACATTCTCCCTAAGGGACTATTTGAAGTTTTGCCACTTTTGGAAGAGAATATATAGATGGCATGATGTAGCCTTAAGCTCCCTCCACTTGCCATTCTTTGTGAATTGAGTTGGATTATGTCATTTCCCCTGATGCCCTGTAATGCAGCCTTAAGAATAATGACCCTGCAATGTGGCTCTGCTGAAAATGGCTTTTCCAGTGCCAGAAAAAATGATTCATACTTGGCTTAGGAGCCATTTCTGGAAACTGCCAGAACAAAGGACAGAGGCAATTCACTAAGCTCCATCATCATGCAATCCAATTTGGAAAAAGATGGCACATCACTAAATACAAACATTTTAATTGATATATGTATATATACATATACCTATATGCAAGCGTATGCCATGTGCACATCTGTTTTACATATATTTATAATACCCAAATGTGTTTGTACACGCACATACGGTGTGTATACATTTATTTTAAGGGCAAAGATGTATCAAATTGAATGCTATAGTTACTCCTCATTCCTTAATTTTAATTTTGTGTCTGAAATAGGTTAATACTCTCCTACAATGCCGCCAACCTGAAAATAGGAACTTGGTTGAAATTGTGACTCTGCCATCATGCATTCTCTTGTTCCCAAGAATTATTAGAATTACAGTTTAAAAAGACATACACGGTTGTCTTGTCCACTTCTACTGCCTGCTGCCAAGTTCAAGAATCATCTGGCCACTTGGGTCGTCAATATTTGCAGAGGCAGAGCTCTCCACCAGTTCTTGGGGAAGATGTATCCTCAGAGACCTTGTTAGGGAATTTGTCTCCACGTACCTAGGGAATGCCTTCTCGGCAGTGTCTTACATACCTCATTTGACCACCCAGTTCTCATATTCCTCCTTGGCTATGTGTCAAACTGCACATTTATTTTTCTTAATCTTCTCTCAAAAATCAATTCTCTGAGTCCCTTAATCATTTTTATTGATCTCTGTTGAATTTTCTCTAATATGATGGCACCTATCTTCTCCTGAAGTACAGGCATTTGCTGCTTTATTCATCTTTGCCATTTCACATTCAGCTTCAGCTGGGTACCACATACAGTATGAAGGATGCCAGCTGATTTTTGTCTTATAGAACATCCACTTCCCATCATTCTTGGAGTCTAAAAATACATTATAATGGGAACTGGAAGACATGCTTCTCACATATGTTTTGTGTCTCCTGTTTTTTGTTTTTTGTTTTCTTTTTCTCTAAATAAGATTCTGCTATGAATGTCAGTTAGAGTTTGGTGCATTTTTCAAGTAACGTCTCTGAATTTTTAGGGCCACATATCTAACTTTCCATTTCTAATTCTACTTTCCATCTCTTTACTAAACTGCACTGCATGTCATCTGAAAATTGTAAGTCTGTGTTAGAGGAGGAATAGCATATAGATGTTTTTTTCTAATAAAAGATTCCTTATTTTGCAAAGGTGGAAAACTTGTTGTACATGCAAAGAATTTGTCTGATAAGCAACAAGGAAAACTTGGGAAGTAACACAAGAGTCCCAGGTTCATTATTAGACCTGGGGAAGGGAAAATTTAAATGATAAGACCCACTGGGTTGGGGGTAGTGTTGATGATAGGCTGCACATGATAACTGCTACCATTTTGTGAATGCTTACAAGGTGCTACTCTAAAGTTTTTTTCATATATCTCATTTAAACTTAAAATGCCTGTGAGAGACACAATTATTATGGTCATTTTTATAGATGCATAAACAAAGGCATAGAAACACTAAAAATGTGTGCAAAATCAGTCTAGTAACTAAATTGTCTGAATGCAAGACACGAACTGTATGTTTAAGAACTCTCAGACCTAATCACTTCCTCTTCCTTTTTGCTTTTTTTTTTTTTTTTTGATAGAGTTTTGCTCTGTTGCCCAGACTGGAGTACAGTGGTGTGATCTCAGCTCACTGAAGCCTCCACCTCCCCAATTCAAGCGATTCTCCCACCTCAGCCTCCCGAGTAGCTAGGATAACAGGTGCATGCCACCATGACCGGATAATTTTTTTGCAGTTTTAGGAGAGACGGGATTCCACCATGTTGGCCAGGTTGGTCTTGAACTCTTGACCTTAAGTGATCCACCTGCCTCAGCCTCCCAAAGTGCTGGGGTTGCAGGCATGAGCCACTGCGCCTGTTATTTTTTTAAAATTGAGACACCATCTCAATAAAAAGACAATGGCGCAATCTCACTTCAGTGCAACCTCTGCCTCCTGGGTTCAAGCAATCCTGAGATTGTTTGTAGTATCTGGGGTTACAGGTGTGTGCCCCACACTCGGCTAATTTTTTGTATTTTTAGTAGATACGGGATCTCACCATGTTGCCCAGGCTGGTCTCTAACTTCTGGGCTTAAGTGATCCACTTGCTTTGGCCTTCCAAAGCACTGGGACTATAGGCGTGAACCACCATGCCTGGCCCCTGATCACTTCTTAGTGTCAGAAATATGCTTGCACTTCAAAAATATAGGTAAACTCAGGTACATGATCAGTGAGGTATTCATCCTAGCCTTGGTTATGACATACATATTTGTGAAACTTTGAGAGTCAAGTTGCAAAGGCTATTATGTCAACTGAGGATTGTTTAGAGAAGTAGACAACTCTGGCTGAAAAAACAAATTGCTAATTATATGTGATTTCTAAAAATGTTTTCCTTTAGTTAATTTCTTACTAGTAATTTTAAAAAACCAACTTAATAATTTATTAATGCCTCTTTAAAAATATTTTGCTTGCTGAATGACAGATTCACTTTCATCCAAAACATATTCTTAAAAATGGTCTCAGATACTAAAAATCTTTTTTGGAAACATTGCTTCATATATGTACATCAAGTTTCTTTGCCTTCTGTTTGTGCAAATCAACCTCAGAGGAAGGACAGAAGTTTACCCAGAAAGGATTAATCCAGAAGGAAAGGCAATTGATCATTAGGTTCATCTCAACCTACTGCATCCCTTTAGCCTTTACTAGAAAAGCAAGAGTCAGTTTCCATGCCCTGTTTGCAAGAGAGGCCAATGCAGCTCAGCTAAAATCAAATCCATATTCATCAAATCTCCCTGTTTGGATCACTTATTATGTTAAAATGAAAAGTAGTATTTCAAAGGGATTCAATTTATGTTCCAAGGGACATAAGAACCATTCTTAAAATATGAACGGTTCCTGCAATAAATTATTAGTGGCAACCTCTGGTCAGGTCTCTTAGAACTGTTTCAGAGAACTAAAGATGAATTTGCCATTTCTCATTCCCAGAGTTTAGAGGCCTACAAGAATGAGTTTTTTAATCTATGACTTACTGCCTGTTACTAAGTGATTCTGGCTGTGTCAATAAATTTGTTCACAGCTCTAATTGTGTTAATGAATTGAACATAATTAAACTTACAACATGTCATGAGTTTCTTCTGGCAGAACTCAGTAGATTTTTCAAAAAAAGATCTCTGTGGGGAAACAAATAAATGTACTGCACAACTCCTGCCATCACCATAGAGTCTCTGTGGAGAAAAGATTGGAATAAGGAATTCTGAAATTGGCTTTAGGAAGAATATTTCTCTCTGAATAAAGTTGAACTTAACTTGCAATGGTTGTAACCTGTTCTTTGATTAAATCCATGAGGTTGCAAGCTCCTTTAAAGGTAGAAAGTATATATTATTTTATCTTTATCTCCAACTCTGGGTAGAGTGCCTATTACATAAAAATGTATAGTAAGTGAATATGGCCACATGAACAAATTCAATTCCATCTGGGAGTTCGTGGGGGGAAGGGAGCCTATTTGGTCATCTCCTATATGCTGGTCACTAGGCTCAGAGCTCTAACATATAAAAATTGTAATCCCAGACTTTGGGAGGCTGAGGCGGGTGGATTGTCTGAGCCCAGGAGTTCAAGACCAGTCTGGGCAACATAGTGAGAACCCATCTCTGCAAAAAATAGCTGGGCATGGTGGTGCACGTCTGTAGCCCCTGCTATTCAGGAGGCCGAGGTGGGAGGATCACATGAACCTAGGAGTTCAAGGCTGCAGTGAGTTATAATAACACCACTGCACTTCAGTCTGGGCAACAGAGTGACGCTTTGTCTCAAAAAAAGATAAAATAAAATAAGATAAATTTGTACTTAATCCTTACAAAACCCACTGGAGGGCATCTAATTACAGTAGTTTCCCCCCTTACCTGAGTCTTTGCTTTCGGCTGTTTCAGTTGCCCATGGTGCAGCACAACAAGATATTTTGAGGAAGAGATAGGCTACATTTACGTACAGTTTATTATAGCATATTGTTATAACTGTTCTATTATTAGTTATTGTTGCTAATCTCTTACTATGCCTAATGTGGAAATTAAACTTTATCATAGGTATGTACAGTGTGAACCCCCAAAATTTGAGACAGGTTAATTTAGAAAGTTTGCCATGGTTGAGGGTGCGCACCCATGATACAACCTCAGGAGGTTCTGAGGACCTGGGCCCAAGGTAGAGCACAGCTTGGTTTTGTACATTTTAGGGAGACATGAGACATCACATTTGTAAGATGAACGCTGGTTCAGTGCAGAAAGGCAGGGCAAGCAAAAGCAGAAGGACTGGAAGGGGGAGGGGGCTTCCAGGTCATAGATAGATAAGAGACAAATGGTTGGTTTTGCATTCTTTTTTTTTTGAGACAGAGTTTCACTCTTGTTGCCAAGGCTGGAGTGCAATGGTGCGATCTCGGCTTACCACAAACTCTGCCTCCCAGGTTCAAGCGATTCTCCTGCCTCAGCCTCCCAAGTAGCTGGGATTATAGGCATGCACCACCACACCTGGCTAATTTTTGTATTTTCAGTGAGGACCGGGGTTTCTCCATGTTGGTGAGGAACAAACTCCTGACCTCAGGTGATCCGCCTGCCTTGGCCTCCCAAAGTGCTGGGATTATAGGGATGAGCCACCTCGCCCTTGGCATGGTTGCATTCTTTTGAGTTTCTGATTAGCCTTTCCAAAGGAGGCAATCAGATATGCATTTGTCTCAGTGAACAGAGGGGCAATTTTGAATAGAATGAAAGGCAGGTTTGCCCTAGGCAGTTCCCAGCTTGACTTTTCCCTTTAGCTTCATGATTTCAGGGGCCCAAGATATTTTCCTTTCATCACAGTCATGTTTCACATAATGACATTTCAGTCAATGACAAACTGCATACATGACGGTGGTTCCATAAGATTATAATACTGTATTTTTGTAGTATGTTTTCTATGTTTAGATACACACACTTTCCATTGTGTTACAATTGCCAACAGTATTCCATACAATAACATGTTGTACAGGTTTGTAGCCTTGGAGCAATAGGCTATACCATATACTTTGGGTGTGTAATAGGCTATATCACATAGCCTGGGTGTGTGGTAGGCTATTCCATCTAGGTTTGTGGAAGTACACTCTATGATGTTCACACAGTGAAGAAATCACCTAACAATGCATTTCTCGGAACTTGTCCCCATCCTTAAGTGACACATGGCTACACAGGAAAACAAACAAAAAAAAACATGGCATATATAGAGTTTAGTGCTGCCCGCAGTTTCAGGCATTCACAGGGGTTTTGGAACATACGCTTTTGTAATAATGGGGGACTTCTGTATCTTCATTTGGTATGTGAAAAAGCTAAAGTTCAAAGAGGTTGAGTAACTTATCTGAGCCTAGATTTAGGTGGGTGGGAGACTTGGGATTTAAATCCATGTCTATGTGACTTCCATACTTAGCTCCTCTCACAGCCCCATGCTGTGCTTAGAAAATACTTGAGGCGCAGGTGTGCTTGTTGTGTCCCTGGTTGACAAAGGTGCACTATAAATAGTTACCAAGAGTTCTTTAGGCACCATACACTCTTTGCTTAAATAATTTGCCTTTGCCTAAATCCTTTTTTAAAAAGTAAACTTAGCTGGCAGTTAAAAAAGGCCTGTAATCCCAGCACTTTGGGAGGCCAAGGCAGGTAGATCACCTGAGGTCAGGAGTTTGAGACCAGCCTGACCAACACGGTAAAACCCCATCTCTACTAAAAATACAAAAAATTAGCTGGGTGTGGTGGTGCATGCCTGTAATCCCAGCTACTGGGGAGGCTGAGGCAGGAGAATATCTTGAACCCGGGAGGCGGAGGTTAAGTGAGCTTAGATTGTGCCATTGCACTCCAGCCTGGGCAACAAGAGCGAAACTCCATCTCATTAAAAAAAAAAAAAAGAAAAAAAAGAAGGATTTCCAACTTTTTTCAAGAAGGATTTCCTACTTTTTAAAAGGTATTTTATTCTCATTATGTCTGCTGCAGTGCAAGGCATGGGTCTGGCATACTGGGAGTGTTTAATAAGTGCCTAATGTGACAAATATTTCATTGAATTATTGTTTTATGAAATACTGCTGCCAAGGCCGGGCGCCGTGGCTCACGCCTGTAATCCCAGCACTTTAGGAGGCCGAGGCGGGCGGATCACAAGGTCAGGAGATCGAGACCACGGTGAAACCCCGTCTCTACTAAAAATACAAAAAATTAGCCGGGCGCGGTTGTGGGCGCCTGTAGTCCCAGCTACTCGGGAGGCTGAGGCAGGAGAATGGCGGGAACCCGGGAGGCGGAGCTTGCAGTGAGCCGAGATCGCGCCACTGCACTCCAGCCTGGGCGACAGAGCGAGACTCCGTCTCAAAAAAAAAAAAAAAAAGAAAAAGAAAAAAAGAAATACTGCTGCCAAAAGAGCACGCTTTTAACTCTCAAGACCTAAAAGCTTGATTTTGACAAATAAGGAAAATGAAGTCAAGACCTAGACAACTTCCCTTACATGTGGGCACAATAAAAGGGAAAGAAAAATCCCTCAACCTATGGTTTAGTCCAAAGGTTTATATTAACGTCCATTTTGCCAGAACCATTCACAAATAATCTCATAAGGTTATTAGAGTTTTAGCTATTTCCTGAGAGTGCAAAGCCTGAGATAGGAAGAGGAAAGTAAGAAGTGATGAGCTCAAATAAATTCTAATAATCTTAATATCTCTTTACAGTGCATAAGTTTCTCCAAAATGTTCTTATTCCAGTCTAAGAAGAGCCACCCCATAAACGGGGCAGGGCAGTGAGCATAATTCCCATTTCATATATGCAGAAATAGAACAATTGAGGATTATGTTAAGAAGCCCAACCAAAGCAGCTTGGGCTTCCTCTTCCTCCTTCTGCAGCCCATCACCCTCTGAAGAGCGGTTTGCCGGGGCTCTTCCATTGGGAAAGCACTGTGAGTTCCAGGCAGGCCAGCTAGGAAGCATGAGGCAGGGGGTGGGTCCAACCTCCTCCACTAGACCCACCCCGAGAAAGCAGCACATGTTGGACCGAACTCGGGGACCTCCGTGCTTTGAGAGACGCTAAAAGAATGAGAATGTGAAATGTATTAATTGAGGGCAGATCAGATGGCAAATGAGCTCATTTTGGCTAAGAAACCCAAGAGAAATGATAAGAATTAGTCAAGTAATCAATAGATTTCAGATATCTGAGTGCTATAGAATCCAAATCTGCCATATGTTTAATTCTGTTTCTGAAAAGGCTTATTTTATATAAACACAAATGATACTTTTTACTACTTTTTTTTTTTTTTAAATAAAGTATTACATTTGGAGGAAACCTGTAACAATATTGCCTCTTAATTGATTTTTTCAAGTCCATTTCTTGAATAAAATACAGTCAATCCTCATTATTTGTGAATTCCACATGTATGAATTCGCCTGATTGTTAAAATGTATTTGTAATCCTTAAGTCAATATGCTTGGTGACGTTATGTAATTTTGAGGACATATACAGCGTGGTGAAAAATTGGAGTGCACATTCTTAGCTGAGGTCAAAGTGATGGTCTACCTTCTTGTTTCAGGTCTCATATACTGTAAAGCTTTTTTGTAGTCCACCAATTGCCACCTTTTCCACATTTTTGGACCTTTTGAGGTGATTTTGCTTTCTAAAATGGATCCCAAGTGCAGTGCTGAAGTGCAGCCTAGTTTTGTCAGTCCAAGAAGGCTGAGATGAGGCTTGCAGAGAAAATATGTGTGTTACATAAGGTTTGTTCAGGCATAAGTTATAGTTATTAGCTATCAGTTCAATGGTAATGAATCAGCAATATATATTGCATATGGTATCTTTAAACAGAAACACACATAAAACAAGGTTATACATTGATCAGTTGACAAAAATGTTATGACCAGAGGCTTGCAGGAAACTAACCCTGTATTTTTCCTAGGAGCAAAGGTTAAGTATTTGCTAATTCCGTGTTCACAATAACTTTATAAAACGTAACTAGCACACATAATGAGAATCAACTGCGCATTTTAAGAGAGAGTCTAATGAGGGTCTGGCTGGTGATTGTTGACTGTAAGTGCTAGTGTGGCACATAGTAGACACTCAATAGATGTTTTAGTGAATGAGCGAATGAAGCCAAAAGATTTACACGCTATAGGTTGGCAAGGATATTAAATACAACCTAAGCTAACTGGTTATGTATGCAAACTACCTGGAGAAATGAAGAGATTCAGGTCAAGATAGCAGGAAATAGTCTGAAGCTGACTCCCAGAGAAGAGGTGGCAGGCATTTCGCATGACTCCAGCAGCTACAGAGAAACTTGGAGGCCCAGAGACAGAGAGATCCCCAAGAAAACAGACTGGCAACACCCAGGGTAGAAAACCTGCAAAGCAGCTCTCGCTTTGGCCTGCCCACAAGAGAGGGGTTTGGGAGTGGAGCCACAAAAAAAAAAAGGTACTATCAGTAGCTTCTAAAAGCTTGTTGAAGTAGTCCCAGTCCTAACACCGAGCCAGATAGGCACATCAATCTTAAAGAAGGTGAGTGCTGATTTGTCTCATAATCATCATGGTAGGTAGATAGGTAATGGCCCCTGAGAGATGTCCATTTGTAATCCCCAGAACCCATGACTATGTTATATGGGAAAAGGGAATTATGTTTAGAAATGGAATTAAGTTTGCTAATCAGCTGACCTTAAAATCAGGAGATTATACTGGATCATCTCTCTGGGTGGGCCCAGTGTCATCACCAGGGTCCTTAAAAGAAAGCAGGAGGCAGAAGAAGACTCAGTGTCAGAGCGTTGCAATGTGGGAAAGACTTTGCCATCATTTCTGGCTTTGGAAAGGGAAGAGGGACATGATCCAAGGAATGTGAGCAACTTCTAGATGCTGATGAAGGCAAAGAAACAGATTCTCCCCTCCAGCCTCCGGAAAGGAATGCAGTTGTGCTGAGACCTTGATTTTAGCTCAGTAAGACCGATTTCAGGCTGCTGACCTTTAGAACCGTATGAGAATAAATATGTGGTGTGTTAAACCACTAAATTCATAGTAATTTGTTACAGCATCAATAGGAAACTATTCCTGTATCTGTGTGGCATTTTAGTGTTTTCAGATGCTTTCATCTATGTGACCCTGCATGATCTTTATAACTCTGGGTGAGGGAGAGACTAGAAGACCCCAAACCTGAAAGCTTGTGTCTACTAAGAAGCTGAACTGGACTTAGGTCTAGGCCTTATTAGCTTCTGTAAAGATTCTTTTAGTTTATACTTAAGAAGTTCTAAAATCTTCTGGGATCACATTCAGCCGTTTGGGGACCTCTGAGGGACACCCTTATAGAATTTAAATGACATTTTCTAGGAAAGCCAATCGGAAGAGGCAATGGGAAATGCAACGTTTCCACAGCAGTTCACTGCCACCTTCTCTGGGTAGCGCCATACCAGAGGCTGCTCGATAGGTGTGATAGGCAGAATTTTGGTTCCTATGCCCTTCACCCTCTGGGGCTATGCCTATGGGTATGTGATGTTGTGTGGCAAAAGAGACTTTGCAGTTGTAATTTATGTCACCAATCAGGGACCTTAGCATTGGGAGATTATCTTGGATTACGCTGACCATACCAATGTTAGTATGTGAGCCCTTAAAAGGAGGGCTTTTCCCCTGATGAGAATGGAAAAGAAAGGGAGGCAGACAGATGCATCAGAGGGAGACCTCACAGAGATTTGAAGCTCAACAGAGACTCAACATCATTGATGGCTTGAAGATGGAGGGAAACACATATATACTGTGAGAAGGAAATGATTTCTTCCAACAACCAGTGAGCTTGGAAGAGGACTTGAGCCCCAGGTGAAATGGGTAGCCCTGGTAGATACCTTGGCTTTCACCCAGTGAGACAATAAGCAGAGAACCCAAATGAGCCACACCGTGGGCAGACTTCTGACCTACAGAACTGTAAGATAATAATAAATATGTGTTCCATTAATTTGTTAAATTTGTGGCCACTTGCACAACTAACACAATAGGAAAGGGGTCATAAAACATACAGAGGCAGGTAGGGATGTCATTCAAAAAAAGATAAACTTATATTTGCAACTAGGGGACTGGGAAGGATTCTGGATAGGAGATAGAATTAAACATGGATCTTAAAAGTTAGGTCTCAAATAAAAAATTTGGCAAGTGGCCAGACGTGGTGGCTCACGCCTGTATCCCAGCACTTTGGGAAGCTGAGGTGGACAGATCACCTGAGGTCAGGAGTTCAAGACCAGCCTGGAACAACATGGTGAAACCCCATCTCTACTGAAAATACAAAAACTAGCCAGGCATGGTGACGCGCACCTGTAGCCCCAGTTACTCCAGAGACTGAGCCATGAGAATTGCTTGAACCCAGGAGGTAGAGGTTGCAGTGAGCCAAGATCACACCACTGCACTCTAGCCTGGTGACAAAGTGAGACTCCATTTAGAAAAATAAAATAAGGCAAATGAGTGTGGAGGTGGGGAGAAATTCCCAGAGAAGGGAACAGCCTGAGTAAAGGCAGGGAGTGGGACTCAAGATCTATCCCAGGATCAGAACATGCTCTAAACAGAGCCAGGGTCATAGCCGTCTCGTCTCAATTCTGGAGAATTATTCCAGTTCAGATTGGCCCAAGGGTGTGAATCCAGAGTGAAAATTCTAGCCTGGGTGTTAATTAAGTGACATCCTGAAGCCTCCAGCTGAGATTAAAGAAGATGTATTCCAGTTTGGTCCCAATCCCAGGATAACTTCTCTCTGTATGTTGCAGATCCCAGGACCACATAGAGTTAATACTTACCCTGGAGCTAACTCAGACTGACCCCAAAGGCAGGGGAAGCTGGGTAAGAAGCTGGTGCTGCAGGCTGCTTGGGAGGGAGTTGGGGGCAGTATTGGTGGGTGCCAGAGCTCTGACTGCCAACCTTTCATGTCAATAAATAAGATTCATTCTATCCAGTCATATCTACTAGTTCTGTTACCTTGAAAAGTATACTGGGGAATAAAGTGAATAAAGCGAGCATTGTCTACTCAGCAACTTGTAAGCCTAAATGGGTCAACAGTTTCGATGACACCAGTCAATGTCGAGCAATGGAAATGATGACTCAGGAGGTGTTTCTGATGTCCAGTCATCTGCAATGACCGCAATGACTCAACATCCTTGTTGAGAAGACTGACAAATCTCTCATAGCAGTCTATTTCTTCAGATGTAAAGATGGTGAGCTCCTAGGGTCAGACAACC
This sequence comes from Macaca mulatta, assembly GCF_049350105.2. Classification (NCBI taxonomy): domain Eukaryota; kingdom Metazoa; phylum Chordata; class Mammalia; order Primates; family Cercopithecidae; genus Macaca; species Macaca mulatta. Next base: position 75,635,694 of record NC_133406.1, read on the forward strand.
TGCCTCTGAGACCTCTCTTGCCATATCCTTCTTCTACAATCAAGTGTGCTTGCCAAATGTTTTGTGGTTGTGGTGAGTATAAATAAGACAATAATGGTTTCTATTTGAAAGCCACACCCAATAAGGAGTTGAAGTTCTTTTGGCAAGTTCAATCTTCACAAACATGTATTTGACCTCCATTCACCTACCTGTACTGAAATAGTATGTATCTATATAGCATTTAGATTTTTAAGAATCTTCTCTTGGTATAGGAGACAGAATCAAGTGGGGTGGTCTCAAACAGTAGGTTTTCAATGCAGTGGCAAGGAAGACGTTCTCGGCAGGGGCAGGGAGGGGGAAACTTGGGATATCTGGGGACCGGCAAATGCTCTTACAGAATGACATCTGTTCCATTAGAAAGGAATGGCAGTTTTCAACATAATACATTTTGATTCTGTTTTCCCAAGTTCTTCTGGCTTAAACCCAAGAAGGCAGTGAAACCAACACTGGCTATGGAGTCAGGAAGCCATGAGTCTGAATTCCAGCTCCACTGTCAACGAACTGTATGTCTGTTTCACCTGGGATAATGTGAGGATTCAACATATTCAAGGTGGGAATATCCGTGAATGTGCTGGCAATGTGCTCCCAAATGTTCCTGGTGATTGCATCTCTGTATTCTGTCATTACTCTGCAGTCTTGAAGAGCCTTGCAAGACAACTGGGACAGGTGTCCTGTCATGGAAAATAGTATAGGTTTCCCTCCTTAGTGAAGGAGATTACAGCAGGGAAAATTCTGCCAAGTGGCCACCAGCCTGAATATGTGCACACTCTGTGGACATTTTTTCACTCGTGTTTACTCCAAGGGAAATTTCTTTTTCTGCGAATGAGAGCTGGGCTGTCACCTTCGTTCAGGCATCCTGCACTCTCCGTCATGTCCGTCACACATATGGTGCCTGGCAGGGTGCACCTCCACTCCAAGGCCCTTTCTGGAGAGCATCTGCTAACCCTGCCAGCCTGATGCCTCCAACCTCAGCACCACCTTTTCCCAGGTTTCTTGCTGAATCAACCAATTAGCTAAGATCGTCTCTGACTGCTTTGAACTATGTCTTGTTAAAACATGGGTGGATGGGGACCTGGTGAAGTCCAAAAGTCACTCTAAAAATGAAGTCTCTTAATACAGCTCCGATGCCAGAAACTCCTCTCTCTTCCATTTAATGTAGTTAGTGGCCTTAGTGCTCTAGTTTTCAGTGTGACTTCTAGGAGAATCCTGGTAGAAATTTGGAGCAATGCCTTCCCTGAAGCATTCCTCACGACATTTCCTGCAGGATCTTTCCACAACCTAACAGCAAGCTGCACAGTTTATTTTGAAAAAACAACAACAAAAAAAAAAACAAAAAAAAACTGTGCTCAAGGGATCAATGATATATTAAATCACAGATTATCTTTCCTTTAACAGCTGCACCTCAGCTCATCATATCCTTGTGACAGTACCAATACTTTAGAGTCAAGTAATTGTACTAAAGTTTCCACCTCTCTGCAACCAGTTTTTGATAAGACTAAACTCTCTCTGGAACAATAGTGTTCCCTGCACTTTCCCAAAGACTGTTTCTGCAAGGGTACCCTGTATTTTTGTGACAGGTAGAGGGTGAGAACAGAGTTGTTGTGTTACCCTTGGAAACTCTGTCTAGTGACTTGGGGTTTTTCTTCTTTGAAGTTGTTGTCTTGCCCTGATTGCAAATACTTATTTTGGTTCCTAAGATTATATTGAGGATTGCTTAAAAGCTAACTAGAAACTTAATATTAAGGGAAGCTCATAAAAGCATGCTTTATACAATACATAAAAGGCTCTTATAAGCTCCAAAGTGTCCCTTTGGAGGTTATTTATTTGTTATAAGTAAAATAGTTTCGTTAAGAAACTACCTTTTGCTACCTCTGGTGTTTATTCTTCAACCCGAGAACTATTCTGGTTTGACCAAGCAAGTCTATCAATCAATTCCTCATACAAACTCTGGAAACTTTTACAAATGAAAACGTCAACCAAAAACCACAAAGAAAACCTACATTTTAGAGGTGATATCTGCCTTAATTGTTTGCAAATTGCTGTGATATCACAGTTGACATCATAAAGGGGAAGAAGAAGAAATATACATAAATCAAGCTTTTTTCTATATTTAAACTATTTCTTCTGACTAAATGGATTATTTTAGGTTTGCACATTCAGTGTAATTAGTGCATATGGTCCAGCTGTGAAGAAATAGCTGAGGACTCCTAACTTATTATTAATTAGGCTCATTAAAATGCAAGTAAGAGAACGTTGCCTAGGTAAACAATACCTTATGTCAAAAAGTCATTACTTGACAAGAGCTAGTCTTCCTAACTACAGTCATTACTGATATTTGGCAGAGGTTTTTTTTTAAGGCACCATGGGTGCCAGTTAACTACTTTTGACTGACATCAAGGACAGACATGCAGAGCTGGAAGGAGCTGGTGGTACAGCACAGCAATTCTTTTCACATCATTTCAAAATACGTCTGGGGGAGGTTAAAGGTTGACAGCCCAATGACAGGCCTTCTTCAACTGCCGTGGTGTCACAGCAGGAGCATGTCAGGAAAATTTCCTCGGCCCCTCTGAATTTCTTACATGTTCACATTTCTTTTCCTGTCTCACAAGTAGGGAGGGATTGGCAGCTTTGTGACAAACACCTGGGAAAGAAAAATGTGCATTATCCCTGTTAGGAACCAGGGAGGTGTGGAGGTGAAAAGACACCTGAGCTCGAGGGGGAAGTCTCCGTTGATCCTTTGCCAAATCGGAGGGGAGGGCAGGCCCCGCTGGTCCACAGGGACATCCCATACTGGCCCCACTTCCTGTAACTTCGCACACTCTTCCAAGGGAGTTTATAGGTTAGCTGTGGTTTCTGTCCCCTGGAAACGCAGCTCCACAGCCTGGTAACCCAGGAATTAGCTCAACTAACTTGGTAGAGGTCTTTCCAGCCTGATGAGCGTGTGAGACCACAAGCAAGGTGTGCAGCATGAACTCCAGTCTTCCATACCCTGGCCTTGGAGAGTGTCCAGCTTCATGGTGAGACACTGTAGCCAGGATCTTTGAAGGTCTCGGGATTATTCCCCAGGCTTAATCTTCTCTCTTAGATTTCTTTGTTTGAGTGCAACAGAAGCAGCAGCATACACATCAGCTGATTTCTAGAGTTCTAGAAATGTTTCCCTGTCTTTAAAAGTCTATGCACGCTTCCATATAAATCACGGCAGGAATGCAGGCTCTGGTCTAAATGGATCAAAAGAAGCTATTGACAGATGCTGAAATGAGTGTCTACCCTTAACACTGGGTCAATTGATAAGTGTCTGACCTAGACTTTTGACTGACATGAAGAGCTGTCAAGAAGAAATCTTCTTTCCCAGTGATGACAATAAGGCAGGAGGAGAGCAGAGGGAGGAAAGAGAAAACCAGGGAAAGATCTCATTCCCTGGTGGACAGAGTCGTGTCCTCTTAGATGTACCCCAGGAAACTGTATGCTCAGTTATGATGTTCATTCAGCACCTGTGCTTAATAAAGTACTGGAGGAGTACAGTTAAATCCAAGAATTCCATGAATGGGATTTGGAAAAATACTAAAGTTTGTCTCGATCAAATAGAAACTTATCATTAATATTACCTTTAATCCACATTCCAAAATGATTATAGGAGAAACATGATATTTAAAGCAAATTTTTTTCCATGCTACCACATAGGAAAGTTTACCTCCTTGAATAGAAATAGGCACCAAAATATTAGAGAGGTTCAAAAGCACGCTAGTCTGTGCTAATACTATTTGAGCATCTAGCAATGACCTCTTCAAGGGGAATATTATAGAGTGCATCCTATTTTTGCAATATCACTTATCCTATATTTTAATACAACTAATATCCACAAAGTTAGTTTAGATATCTTTGCATATCAAGAAACTGTCATTTTATATTCCAGATTTTTCCTTTTGCATTGTGATGATGTGTCCTGACAAACAACAGGATTCCATTATTAAATAGTGATGCTACCCAAATCCAGGCTTGTCCTGTGCTTAATGGCTGCCGCTGTTGCTCCACAGAGATGCCTCTTCCCAACCAGAAACTCTGTTAACTGACTCTCACACCGACTTCCAATCCTCACCACAACCTTGCGAAGTTGGTATTATGACCACTACTTTACATATGAAGAAGCTATAGCCCAGAGAGGTTAAACAACCTGTCCAAGGACGCTGGTAAACTTGCATTATGGTAAAATTGGAATTATATATAAAAGAACAAGGCTGGTGCTGCCCCCAGGAGGCCACTGTACTGTGAGCAGCTGCACAGACCAATCTGGAGACAGACATGGAGTGGGGGGATGGGAGGAGGGCAAAGTAGGGGATGAAGGGGTGGAATCCTGCTTCTACTGCACCAATCCTCCGTCCTTTGTTATCCTTTTCTAAAATTTGAGAAAAGAGGGCCAGGCATGGTGGCTCATGCCTGTAATCCCAGCACTTTGGAAGGCTAAGGCGGGTGGATCACCTGAGGTCAGGAGTTCGAGACCTCCCTGGCCAACATGGTAAAACCCCATCACTACTAAAAATACAACAATTAGCTGGCCATGGTGGCGGGCGCCTGTAGTCCCAGCTACTTGGGAGGCTGAGGCAGGAGAATTGCTTGAACCCGGAAGGTGGAGGTTGCAGTGAGCAGATTGTGCCACTGTACTCCAGCCTGGGTGACAAGAGCGAGACTCCATCTCAAAAAAAAAAAAAAAAAATTCTCTTTTGAGGAAAGAAAAACCAAAATCACACTATGTAAGAGAACAAATACTAGGCTGGTTAAGTGGTTTGGTTTTGTGTCCCCACCCAAATCTCATCTCGAATTCTAATCCCCATGTGTCAAGGGAGGGACTTGGTGGGAGGTGATTGGATTATGAGGGCGGTTCCCCCATGCTGTTTTCATAATAGTGGGTGAGTTCTCATGAGTTCTGCTCATTTGATAAGTGTCTGGTGTTTCCCCTCCTCTCTCTCTCTCTCTCTCCTGTTGCCTTGTGAGAAAGGTGCCTGCTTCCTCTTTGCCTTCTGCCATGATTGTAAGTTTCCTGAGGCTTCCCCAGCCATGTGGAACTGTGAGTCAATTAAACCTTTTTCGTTGATAAATTACTCAGTCTCAGATAGTATCTTTATAGCAGTATGAGAACAGTCTAACACAGCTGAACAGTTTTCAGGCTTGAAAAGTGTAGGGAGTTTTAGCAAGCCCCTGCATTGGGTTTATGGTAAGTAGAGGAAGCCTGTGCTGAATAGCTTCCATTGCTCCTTCTGCATCTCACCTTGCTCTCTGCTCCTCAGCCCTTACCTCTAGAGACTAAAGCAATGAGATCCAGTGTCCTCCAGTGTCTGGTTGGTTTCCCTCAACGACAGTGCTAGAATCTTATCACAAATCGAGGGAAGGAGGAAAATGAACCACAGTACGAATTTTCCTGGTTCCCCATGAGTCACCTCTACAGAAAGTCCTTGCTCCTCTAAAGAGGGCAATTCTGTACGACTCTTTTCTCTTCAAGATTCCAATAACTTCTTCGTCTTTCCTTCTTTTGAGCCCGGAAGTGATGGCCACTCTGCTATAGCTAACCCTTGATTCTCAAAGTATTGCTAAGCAGTCCCCTCGACCCATCCACACCTTTGTAATTAGTCTCTTTGCAAATCAATTCCTTCTGAATATCCTTATTTGGGCATAATGCTTGTTGGGACCCTGCCTAGACAAAGGTCAGCTATATATATATATATCTCCTCCCTGTATGTCCAATAAATTTACTCTAACTCCACCTGGAAATATGATCCACAACATGGAATAAGTCCTGAAGGTAAAAATGGCCAGGCCCTTCCCTCTAGTAGTGCAGAAATCAGCAAAATCCAGATGCTTTCACTGTCAGAAAGTATCACCCCAGACAACTTTCTATTTAGTGTCCACTAGCACTTTACATATGTTATCTAACATAAATCTTACAGCACTCTTCTAAAGTTGGTATTTTTTCATCCCCATTTTATGAATAAGAAAACTGAGCCTAAGGTTAGTTACTTGACTGAAGCCACATAGTACATGGCAGAACTTGAAAGTGGCCAGTAGCAAGCTCCTAAATTTCCCAGGTAAGCTTGGCAGTCTGTGAAAATGACAGAGGTTGGCATGATCTACGGGGCATTCTGCAGGCATCTTGTACTTTTGGCTTCCCAAAACATAAAAAGACTTAAAATGTTCTATTCCACATGAAATATGTCCATGATGACATCAAGACAAGCCATTTCAGACAACTGCATATCTAATTGTGTATGTGACATCTCTACTTGGATGTCTAAAGATATCTTGAATTGAACATGCCCCAAACAAAACTTTTTATACTACTCCCACTGCAAACCAAAATCTGCTCCTCCTATAACCACGCCCTCTTAATAAGTGACAACTCCATTTTTCCAGTTGTTTAGGCTGAAAACCCTAGGTCATCTTTGATTCCTCTCTTTCCTTCATGCCTCTCATTCATCCTGTAGGGAAACCCTGTTGGCTCTCTGCCCATTCTCCATCTCACCTTGCTGTCTGCTGCTTACCCCTTACCTCTAGAGATTGCAGCAATGGCAGCATTCAAGCGGCTTGAGTAGTGTCCCCTCCAAAACCCATGTCCACTCAGAACCTCAGAACATGACGTTATTTGGAGGTAGCATCTTTGCAGATGTAATTATTTAAGGATAGAGACGAGATCCTAATGGATTAGAGTGGGCCCTAAATCCAATGACTAGTGTCCTTATAAAAAGAGGAGAAGAAATAGAGACACAGAGAAAAAGCCAATGTGAATGAAGACACAGGTAGGGACTGGAGTAACGCTGCCCCAGGTGAGGAGTACCAAAGATTGATGGCAGTCACTAGAATCTAGGAGAAAGGCAAGGGATGGTTTCTCTCTCAGAGCCTCTAGAAGGAATCAATCCTGTTGCCACCTTAATTAGTACCTCTAACTTCCTGAACTATGAAAGAATACATTTCTATTATTATTATTATTATTATTATTATTTGTATTTGTATTTTTAGTAGAGACGGGGTTTCGCCATGTTGACCAGGCTAATCTCAAACTCCTGGTCTCAAGTGATCCGCCCACCTCAGCCTCCCAAAGTGCTGGGATTACAAGCACGATCCACTGCACCTGGCTTATCTCTCTTATTTTAATCCACCACGTTTTTGACAATTTGTTGTAGCATCCCTAAGGAAACTAACACAACATCCTTTTAAAATATACCAAGAATATAACCACCATTTGCAACCTCGATTGCCATAACCCTCTAAGATACCATGTCCCTGGATGAATGCAATCACCTCCTAATACTCTATCCTTACCTCCTCACAGTCTGCTCTCAGCTCCTAGAACAGAATAGTCCTATTAAAATATAAGTTATATTGCTTCAGTTTGTGTCATTGTTGTCTACTGAGGTCGTGCAATTTGTGATTGTATCTACTATTACTATGAAGATGTTATGAAGGATGCTATCTGATATACCTCATGATCATCCCTTTTTAAAACCTTGGGAAAATGTTTTCATGTCTCAGGACCAAAACCAGATTATGCTTCCCCAGAACAATGGTTTATTATATATCTTTTACCTGATTGTGTTCTTGACTTTGCTTTACCAGCTATGAAACTCAGATGCAAATTGCAGCTCACCTCTAGCTCCCAAATTAATTCACATTTGCATGCATTTTGTGATTTATGTTTACCTTTGATATAATTTTATTTTGCCTGCCTTGATTTTCCTTTTATTCTAGTTTCCTCACTTACAAAAGATATTTTGAAAAGTATTTTAAAAGTGAATTTTTGTAAGCCACTTTCACATTTTTGTGTGTTTTTGAAGATAAACAGAAGGATAAAAATGACAAAAAAAAAATACTGAATAAGATCTTATCAAAACACTGTGTAGACTCCCTACCTTCCACAGGGTAAGAGGCAAAATCCCTAAGGGAGCACGTACAGCCCCGTGCCATCTGGCCCCATGGCCTCTTGGATTTCTTCTCCTACCACCTTGTCCCTTTCTCACTCTGCTCTGGCCACAATGGCCTCTGTCCTCCTCCTTAGTATCTCAGGCTTGCTGCTGCCTTCCCCTGAGCTCTACATGGCTCACTCTTTACTTCCTTCAAGCCTTTGCACAAAGGTCCCCTTCTCCGTGCAACTTACTCCCACCATCCTATCTTAAATAACAACCCCCGTCACGCTCAGTCTCTCTTACGCTGCTTAATTATTTTTTCCCATAGCAGTCAGCATCTAACACACTATAAAATTCAGTTACTTATGTGTATAAGGACTATTGTCTGTCTTGCCCCCACAGTAAAGTTTAAGCTTCATAACACAGAAATCATGATTTTGTTATACTCCATGTACCTAGGAGAGTGCCCAGAACAAAGAAGGCACTCAAAAATATTTGATAAACTGGTGAATGGATGGATGAATGCATGAAAGAAAGAGAAGTAGAGGGGGTTAGAGAGGTGTCAGGGGCCAGATTATATAGGGGCTTTCAAACTCTGGGAAGGAATTTATATTTCATTGTAAGTAGAAGAGAGATGGCATCTAACCTGTGTGAAGTATTTAGTTCATTGTCTATCCATCTGAGGGTCTAATTTTGTCTGCCACTGTAGAGGGTCATTTGAACAACTTTGTGAGCCTGTGGATAATATCAAGATCTTTAAAAATCCTTATATATGAACTTGCTTCAAAATAGAACCAAGAGTTTGTTTATTTGCCTCAAAGATGATAATCAATTAATGAGTTTAAAAATATCAGAAACAGATGACAAATGTGAGAACCATTCACTGAACTGGTAACAGAATCTTCATGATGAATGAGCAGAGTCTTGCTTTATTTGCCATCCGGAAGGCTGAAATGATAGTTCAGAGGAAAAGGCAGTCAGCTTCTGTACCTCACTGGGGTTTTGCAGCAGTGTCTGGCTTCCTGGCCTATGCAGCTCAGCAAATGTTGGCATTTTAGGACAATTCTGTATGTGGCCAAAGAAATGTTCAGTAACGAGAGCTGCGTCAGCCTTAGTTGGCATCCCTTTCTGTTTGTTCATAAAATGTTTGTGCCTTCATCCCAGAGAGTGGGAAATTACCTTTTAAAAGCCTCATCTAACTTTCCTCTGAGCTAAAAAGTCCATCTCCAGTAACATTTGTATTGTTTTCCTTCTGTTTTAGCGCTGCAAAGTGGTTATCAAAATACTTCCCTGACCTTCCCCTTCCCTCTCCATCACACACTGACACGTCTAGCCTAAATTTGCGTCTTGCACCACCTCAGGAAACTCATGGCTAATTTCATTATTTGGGAGAGAAAAATGCAAATGAAGCCAGACAGCTGGTGCTCTCCTCGAGGCTGCTAGTGATGGAGGGGCCGAGGCCCACCTCATCAGAGGCCCTCACACCCTCCTGCTCAGACAGGCCCTGGCGGGGAGAGAGCAGGGAGACTGCTGGAGCAGCAGGAACAGATGGCTAGGAGGGGAAAAGATGGAGAAGCCCAACGTGCCGGAGAGACTGGGGAAAGGTGGAGTGTCAGGCGCCAGGCAGTCAGATGCAGCACACAGGGCAGGGATGGGCGCTTGCAACCCCTGAACATCATCACTTCCGGAAGGGCAATGAAACCCTGGAATTCCATTTGGTGGTATTGTCTGCCAATGGCAATTGGCAATGTCTCTGCTCTGACCTCCATGGCCACACCTACATTTCATTTTCTGTTCCTGCACGCTCAACATCCTTTTTTTCAAAAAAGGAGATGTCGATGATAGAGAGAGAAAAATAATAAAAACACAGGAAAGGGAAATGACAGCCCATTGCTTTCCTTCTGAATGAGCCTCAGTCTGCAAACTCGAGTGTGTGAGAGACATCTAACTTTATTTTTCTATTGTAGTTCCATTTTCTCATCATGCCCTGCTGGAGTGATAGAAACTTTATTTCATTCAGCATCCTCTTTTCCTCTGGAATTCACTGAAATAATAGGAGACTTAGGAAGTCCTAAGGGAGGGGCATGATGCCCTTGTGTCATCTGTCCAGACTTCTCTCTGCTGGGGTATCCATCATCCCCTTCAGCCCTTTGGTGGTTGGTCCATATGGATTGCTGCTGAAGGGAGCTTTATTGGCTGCACCATTTCTTCTTATCATTATTCCAGGTCCTTCTAGTATGCACAGCTATCAGCCTAGTGTGCCAAGGCTGTGCCAGCCTGGAGAAATTTCATGGGCCATCTCAGGCTCCATCTAGCCTTTGACACTCAGGCTCATAGGGATTATTCTATTCCTGCTTCTCCTTCTCAGCAGGCAGGTTACACCAACACCTGCACACTCTTCCCTTCCCTGCTAAGTCACCTTTGAGAATCTTCATCTAGTCTAAGGAAGCAACCTGGTCCCTGCTCATTCTGCATTCTCCCAAGGTCTCAATCCAGACCTGGACTTAAGGAAAAGGCAAGAAAAACAAATAAACAAAAAAGCAAACAAACCAACTTGAGTTAGTATTTCAAAGATAGGTACTTATCTTTTAAAAAGTTGGGAATGTAGAAGGGGGATTCCAGCCAAATCCATTTGGGATGAATCTGGAATTTCGGTATCTTTGAGATACCATGTTAGCTGACGGGATGTTTCGGGTTGGGTAAGGCCACCCTGTCCACCCCACAATCTCTGGAACCACGAGCCATCTAAGGGGTCCCTCAGGTCTCCGCTGGGGGATTTAAGTGACATTCTGATCTGAGGGGCAGAGTGGGGCTAATTTATAGCAGCATGAGCACTTAAAATCCTGCCAATATTGAATGCTGCCTAAACTGCAGGGACCACATTGCTGAGAAAGTGGGGAGAGGGGAAAGGAGGAGGAGTTGGATGCATAGATTTAATCACGGCCTTCGAACCATTCCACTGATTGCAGAAAGCCTGGAGAGGGCTCGCTGGAGACTTGTAATCATTCCTTCGATTGCACTGGGCCTTTTACATTTTATAACACTTTTGCTTTGATTATTTTGCTCTGTATTCACAATATGTCTGTGAAATAGGGGTGCTTTATAGGAGAGGAACTAGGCAGACATGAAAAGTAAGTAGTAAAGTCTTTAGGGGCTCAACTGGGTCTCCTCATTGTCCTGCAGTTTTTCTTCTTGCCTCCCCTGTCCCACCCTAGTTTGTGGGGCCCAGTAAACTTTGTCCTCTCCCTGGTACACTACTTTGTGTGTACATAACTAGGCATGATCTTATCTCCCCCGGACTAGCCAAATGATCAGGGTTCTCATGATCCATGAGACCCAAACACCTGTTAAGTCGAGTTGATGTTAGTTCTTTCCATCTACTGAATGTGCTTTGAATGACTCTGGTCTTTGAGAAACTGACCTGGCTGCTGGATGTTAGCACTATTCAGCCTCTTACAGGAATTATATGGAAATTCTTCCATTTCTTTGAACATTTGGGAGTATATGCAGAGTAAAGTATAAATGCTTGCAGAATGCCTTTGTTTGCATATTGCAGTTTTTCAGAAATCATCTCCCTTCAACACATCAAAGGCTTTGATTTCTACTAATTTTAATAATATTTGGGGTGAAGGAGAAACTGAGGCACAGCAGATGCTTTGGCTCAAAATCATGAATCCACATGGAGAAAAGGCAGAATTTTTGACGTGAATTATCTAAGTTTGTATACCTTTTAATATTTTATTTCCTATGTTTTCTCCTTTTTACACACCGTCTGCCCTGTGGGCTGCGATGCACATTGACATGTGTTATTGCATTGTCGCTATCCTATTTTTCCAGATAAGGACAGTGAAACTCCGAAAGGTTAAGTCACTCAGACCCAGCATGCAGTGTCGTCTCCCTCTGCCCGCTGCCTGTGCTACACATTCTGGGTACTGTTGCTGAGCTCGGCTCAATGGCTTTACACCTCCCTTTCAGGGAAAAGCAGCTGCACTGAAGTTCTGTAAATGCTGTAATAGAATTTGTTAACCACTTCCACATGATTTTTAAAGTAAATGTCACACTGCATTGTAACAGTGAGCTAACAACACGTTAGCGGGTTCTCATTCTCATTTAATTCACTTTTCCAATACTGAAGTTACTGTGATGCCTGCGAGGACGGCCACGTTCAGTGAATTACTTGGCAGCTGGGCCATTTATTTCTTCACTTCTCCCATGCTGCCTCCCTGGGTGGTTTTTGAAGTTTAGTTATTGCTATGCTTCCTCTCATGCTGCTATCCCGGGGAGAATGGAGCTGTTGGTTTCAGGAGCAGTCAGATCCGCAGTCAGATCCGCACCACTCTGGCCTGGCTGCGGAAGCGCCCCCTAGTTCCCTTTGTCCTCTGCTCTGTCCAGAGCTGGAAGCACAGGCTGAGCTGCTGCTGGCTATCAGCTTGCTGCATCTGCCGCGTCTGATATTACGAGATGAATTGTGCCCCTCCTGCCTCCCACAGCCCCGAATTTGTATGTTGGAATCCTAATCTCTAGTTCCTCAGAACGTGATCTTATTTAGAAACAGGTTCATTGAAGAGGTAGTTAGATAAGTGGCGGTCATACTGGAGTAGCATGAGCCGCTAATTCAACATGCCTGGTGTCCTTATAAAAAGGGACAATGTGGACACAGAGACATGCACAGGGAGAATGCCATGTGAAGACTGGAGTTATTCAGCAACAACTAAGGAATTTCCAGAAGCCAGGAAAGAAACTTGGAAAAGATCCTTCCCTGGAGTCTTCAGAGGGAAGACTCTGTGGGCCCCCACAGACACTGACCTCAGACTTCCAGTCTCCAAAGGTGTGAGATGATACATTTCTGTTGCTTAAGCAACTCCGTTTGTTGTACTTTGTTATGTCAGTCCTAAGATGCTACAAACTTGTCCACATTTCCCCCATTTTTCCCACCCAAAGGAGCCTCTGAAGGAGGCCCAAGAATCTAGAAAACCCCTAGAGCTCTGGGATCCAGTGATCACTTCATTGGAAGGGTTGGTTTTCTGCTAGAGTCTCTTGAAGGAGGAACAATCCCAGCATTCCCTTGTGGAACTCTAGGGAAGTGGGACTTACAGGGGCACAGTTTTAGCCAAATTGTGTATACACTAGCCTACGCTGGTTGATAGCAAGGAATTTGAAAGGATACCATGGCCACCTCCTGCATCCTAATAGCCTCTGGATGCTGAGACAAGTTTCTGCTTCTATCTGCAGCCCAAGGTGATGCAAACTTCCAATCAAGAGGCTGAGGCCGGAGAATGGCGTAAACCCGGGAGGCGGAGCTTGCAGTGAGCTGAGATCCGGCCACTGCACTCCAGCCTGGGCGGCAGAGCGAGACTCCGTCTCAAAAAAAAAAAAAAAAAAAAAAAAAAAAGAGCATACAGTAGTGATGTTATCTGCATGTGATATTGCTAGACCCATTTTAACAACAATAACAATAACAAGAATAACAACATCAATAGTCACCACCAAAGTGACTCAGCCATTAATTAAACAATAACTGCATGCCAGGTGCACACACTCGGTCACCTCCCTGCTAAGTGATGCTGGGTAACTCACTTCACTGCTCTGTGCCTCCGTTTTCTAATCTGTAGGATAGAAATAATAATACATAAATAATTTTAAAGTGTAAGTTATTATTATCATAGATGACACGATTATATCTTCCCATTTTAAAGATGAATAAACTGAGGATGGAAGGGAAGCAACTTACTGAAGGTCACTGTCAAACAAGCAACTCCTGTTACCACCTCCAGGAGAGGAGTCTCAGTGCACGGTGGATAGCAAAAAGCTTAACAATACTTACCACCAGGGGCAGCAGTCCTAGAATGTCAACCTGCTACAGGATTTGCAGGCATCAGGGTCACCAAGGAAGACATGACTCACACAGACACTGATGGAGAGATGCTTTAACACATGGAAGATAAACAGAGTGAGATTAGCTTCAATAGCGAGCATCAGTCCACAGTGGCGGTGAGTCTTGCTCTGGCTGATGCAGGGAGATGGTCTGCACATACCTCTATCATGCCGCAGGCAAAGAACTCTGTTCACTCCCTGCCAATAACAGATAGAGCAGTGGAGTTGACTGACTGCCATAGGACGCACACACTTAAGTACAACAACAATGTGCACATCAAGGTCCGAACAGGGAAAGGGATTCCCAAACAAAGAGATGTGGCCAGCTCAGGTTGTGAGGGCTCCTTATTTCCTTGCTAGGAAATGTGCCGGCCCAAGGTACATCTTTATGCAACGATGCAGGGGTTGAAAGACAAGGTGCACATGACTGCCTTTTCCAGTAGTCACGCAAGTAGTAACTAGTAGAGCCAGGACTTGACTTGCATCATTTTTTCCAACTTTTATGTGTTACCTACTGACTGTGGGCAAAATACAGTGCTAGGCACTGTGAGGTCTGCAACACTGATTCAGATACAGAAGTCAAGCTCTTCCTCAAAAAACTTAGTAATGGAGAAAATAAAGGTATGCTCATGGACAGAACAGAGATTTTGATTTTAAAATCTCATTCTTTAATAACATATTCAACATATTCTCAATAGATATTGAGAACCTGACACTGCACGGGTCATTCCAGGCACTGAGGTAGAATGATGAATAAAACCGCATCTTCCCCACAGGGCTGACTGTGGATATACAGCCCAGGAAACAGGCAAAGAAGTAAACAAAAAATCACTGTGGTATGTATGTGTGAGGCACTATGCTAGGCCCAAGAGATAAACACAGAAAAAAGTAAACACCTGAAACTAGAGTCCTTGTTGGACACAAAGTCTAGTGGTGAGACAGAGAAGAATTGGGTAATTACAGAATCAAACTCACCGTGAAGGAAGCTGTGCAGGGTGTTGTGGGGTACAGGGAAGGAACATCTCAAATTCAACTTCTAGGAAGCCACCCCGGAGGAATAAATATGAACAGGTAACTACAGCAACTATGGCACTTATGGTCCCAACCGCTGAGTATAAAAGTCAGTGTCAATATAAGTATACTAGGACAATAGGCATAAGCCAGGACAGCCTTGGAAAGTAGAACGTAGAGTCAATCTACAAATAACCAAACAGATCAGAGGAAATATTTACAAGAAAAAAATGGAATAGGAATGGTTGAAGAGCACTTATTGATATAGGATTGGCAGGAGTTGACTGAGGAGACACAGCAAGGAAGGTTTGGGAAAATCATCACCTGTACTAAATATATATATATATATGTGTGTGTGTGTGTGTGTGTATATATATATATATGTAAATATTGGTTATAAATGTGTACATACGCAATGCTAAATTTTGCTAAGTGCAAAATTTTTATATATATATATTCATTTAGAAATGTGCATGATATATATCATCTATGTATCTAGATATATAGATAAATGCACACAGATATTATTGCCACACAAAACAGAATGCTTATTTTTCATATGAGAATCAGGCGTGATTTCTTTTTTCAATTAATATAGCACAGTCAAGAATAATAGTTATAGGCTTTAGAATCTGAGTTTGCATAGGAATTTCACCACTTACTAACAGTGTGATCTTGGCTAGAATATTTAACCTGTTCAAGTCTCAGTTTCCTTATCTATAAAGTGGGGATAATAACACTTAATTCAAAGGATTGTTGTGAGAATTAGATATGTCTATTGTTGGAACATAGTAAAACTTTCAGTAAATAATATTTTATGTATCTTTTAAAATAGTTTATGAAGGTATGTACGTATGTACATGTTGGTTATAAATGTATACATACTCAATGCTAAATTTTGCTAAATGCAAAAGATTTAGAAAATAAAGAGGTATAGAGGATAGAGAATAGAACACAAGTTACCTATTAAGTAGTTTACATAATCGAACTTGAGTAAAAAGATAATGTAACTGAAATGGTCAAGGGCTGGATCTTGCTTCAGGCATGGCTGGATCCAGAGGCAAATCCCTTGCCATCCAGGGTCTACTCTCAGCATTCCTAACCAGCTCTCTTGCTGCAGAGGACACAGTAGCTGCCAAGGACCACAGATGGGCATACCACTAGAGGATCAATCCCAGTGGAAATTGAGCTTCTTCTCTAATAACTCCTCACAAAATACAGAGAAATCTCTGAACAGCCCATCTTGGGTCTTGCGTTAAACCTCCAACTTGTCTGAGTACTCTGACTAGCAAGGCCAAGGTGTATGTTTTCCTGACTGGGGTTGAGGACAGTCATCCCTACCTGAGTCTAGGAAAGGGGAATTCTGCGACCAACAAGTGGGACAATTAATGCAAACTGTGACAAAATAACTCACACTCACGGGGCAAGTCCTCCCCGAATTTTTTTGTATACAAAAATATATATAATATGACCTTTAAAAATATTTTTGTTACAAAATAGATTATACTATATACTTTAAAAAAAATAACTTACTAACATACCATGGACTTTATATCGATATGAATAAATATAACACTAATAAATCTTTTTTAAATGGTTGCATAGTATTTCACTATGTGACTAACTCCTATTTTATTTAACTATCATCTTATTAATTAAATGAATGGGATGGAGCCTTTAGGAAAGGACTATAGCATGACTGATTAGAGGTATGTTTCTGTCTCCTCATATTTGTGGCCCTGGGTGATGTGTGTGCAAGTGTGCACTGAAGTGCACAAGAGGGGAAGAGCACAAGGATGTTTACATGATCTAAGGTCATCAGAAAATACCCATGCACTGAGACAAAAACAGCATCAGAATTCACGGCCCCTTGGCAACCTTAGAATCACATTACCAGCCAATGCATGGGCTCTAGCGAGCATTTAAAGCACATGACTTAGACTTAGTCTTCATCAGAAGGAGATGGGAATCTATACCAGATCCTGAATCTTGTGTAAGACAGACATGGGAGCTCACATTAAGAGTTTACATTTTGATGTCACTCAATATATGGAGGTCACATGAATAACTGAAATGAACATACGACTTAAAATGTATAATGAGTGCTCTAACCAGATAAGAGGGTTTGTAAGTTTCCTCAGAGCAAGAGGGTTTGTAAGTTTCCTGAAAGACTGAACTGGCCAACTTTTGAGTTTGAGACAAAGAGAACATGCCTCTTTAAAAGACAACAACAAAAACACACTTTTTACCAAAACATGTAGGTGATGCAGATTTCCACATTTTCCAATGAATCATTGCTGTGGTTTTAAAAACAGAAGGCTGCCTGCCAGCGCTGGGTGCCAGCCTCACAGAAGGGCCCCGTTCTCGCCATCACTTGCCGCCCCGGAGCGCGCTGAGTCAGCCGCGGCTCGGCTGCGCCCCGCGACCTCTCCGTGTGCCCGCGGCCGGCGGGACCCCAGGCCCCGGGCGCGCTCGGCCCGGGCGGGCGGCACAGACGCGTGCCAATCTCCGGCCTCCCCGCCGTGACAGCCAGAGAGAGGACCAATTAGTGCTAGCTGTGATGTGGAGATGGGTCCGCCGAGGACGAGCACCCCTCCCTGTTCTCTTGGCAGAGGCCACTGGCAGGGCCGTCAGATGTCAAGGGCTTTCCATCACTCCCGCCCGGCTCGCCGGGCCTTCCCGGCACCTGGCCCAGCTGGGAGAATTGCTGACCGGAGTTCCCATAGCCCTCCTGCCTCCCAGGCCTTCGGATTCCTCCTTGGATGTAGAATACATCGGATATTAGTATGTTTGGCTCTTCTAATCCCAGGTGGGACTCCGAAGTGAAGATAAACACTTTAAGAAAATAAATAAACATTTGGATTTCTGGCCATTTTGCAGAATGAGGAAATGCCCTTGACATAATCAAAAGCCTCTTGTTTTGAGAGCATCTGAATGAAAGAATGGACATATGTGGACATATGTTTTAGGCTTGCTCATCCACCAATTCATTACATAAAAAACAAATGGCTTTGTAATTCTCCCAACATGAGAGGTGATCAGATCCCACAAACCTGCCTGCAGATTACAGAGTACAATAAGAGACGGCAAATATTTCACACATATAAAAATTGTCTTAAGTAGAGCTCACTTTGTGCAATAGATTCTCTCCATAATATTTCCCGACAGGTAGATAACCACATAAGTAAAATGGCTAATAATGTGTTTTTTCTTTAATCAGCTCTTAATTTTGTTAACTCCATTTGAACTGAGAAACAGACCTATAATCAGACAAAGCCATTAATTCAAAATACTTTTTGCAAGTTCTAGAATATATCACATGATTTGGCAAACAGTAAACTTTGATTAAATCAATGGCAAACATGAATACATTTCAGCTGTATTGGGAGGTGAGGCATTTTGGAAATGCAGGTAGTAAAATAGGATGGTAGTAGAGTGAACCTTCTAAATTTGTTAATACAGGAGGAAAATAAATACCTTAAAGTGGTGCATTATCCAAATACAATGTTTCCTGTTGCATCTTGGAATGCAACATTTATAGCCTTTTTCTTTTCTCCCTGGCAACATCTATCCCTTATTCTGTTCTCTGAAGGAGAAGAGGCATGGTTTCTATCCCCAAGGAATAGGACTCTCTAACTCTCTAACTCACATGAAATGACACTAACTACACAAGAAATAAGTTTCAAAAGTATGTGATGAATAGAACTAGTGCCATAAGAGTTTGGTAATGAATAAGGCAAGCTCAGAATCCAGAGGATTACCAATTTTCTAACATTCAAATTTCATATTTTTGGTCTTCTCAATTCCTTGGCCTCCATTTCAGGAATCTACTTTGCATGAAATACTCAGAATGATTCAATCTTAGAAATACTAATGAAAACTCACCACTCTCTCAATACAACCTCTAATCCATTTGGTGTTCTTCCTCCCTTACTCCATTTAGTCTACGTGACTCTTACAGGGAGCTCCATATCTCAATAACTCCATCTCCCCCCAATTTGTCTTTACCTCTTCCTCTCTGTAACCAAGTTCTCCTCCTCCTTCATTCAACCACTGTCTCACCTATGGCCTTGCCCTCTTGCCTACTGCATATACGAAAACACCAAAACTTCAAGTATTTAATTGATGGGCTTGCCTGTGACCTTCTCCAGTTTGAGCAGCCAGACAAGTGTTCAACCATTGCATTAGAAAGTGTTGATGGATGAAGACACCAATTCATATCTTTTTCCATCAAAAACCTCAATCCATGTATCAGATAAGAAAGACTGGAAAAGCCAGTCATGGTGGCTCACGCCTGCATTCCCAGCACTTTGGGAAGCTGAGGCGGGTGGATCACCTGAGGTCAGGAGTTCAAGAGCAGCCGGGCCAACTTGGAGAAAGCCTGTCTTTACCAAAAAACAAAAACAAAAAACAAAAAACAAAAAAACCAAAAAATAGCCGGGTGTGGTGGCAGGTGCCTGTAATCCCAGCTACTCGGGAGGCTGAGGCAGGAGAATCACTTAAACCTGAGAGGCGGAGGTTGTAGTGAGCTCAGATCATGCCATTGCACTCCAACCTGGGCATCAACAGTGAACCTCTATCAAAAAAAAAAATATATATATATATGTATATATATGTGATGTTTCAGAATTTGTTGTTTTCTCACTAATCCCCTTGCTCCCCATTCAAAAAAAAAAAAAAAAAAAAATCCAGGTGCAGAGCAGAGAGAAGGAGAGTGGAAAAAGAAAAGAAGGAAATGTCAGCATGTGCTGGGAGTGGCAGGGTAACTCTGCAAATATTCAGAATCTGAAGGCAAAGGATAAGCGCCAAATTTCCATCTAGAGTTCTGGGATGGAGCAAGCCTTGCAGAGGTGCCCAGCAGCCAGGATGGCATGGGGACCAGGAGAATAGTGGTGGGTGGAGGATTTCCAGGGAGCAGTGAGAGGGTGGAATCTCTAGCAACTCCAGAATAGCCAAAAGAGCATTTAATACCCTGTATGATCTTATCAGTCCCAGAAGGAGCTGTGAAAGGTAGCTGAGTTAACTGGTAGACCTGCAGAGGCATTTGCAACCAGTCTGCAGAGAAACCGCAAAAGAAGAAACAGTATAGGCCAGCCTGTGGAGATCAGTTATGATCTCTCAACAGAAGTCTTATGAAGATGACACACCTGAAAAATGGATGCTAAGAGTTACATCTCAGTGGAGTACAACCATGAGCAGAAGAGTCCAACTGTTGACCAGGTACTGCCACTGGAGAACTGCCATGACACTATGAAATCCCTGGGAGCCAGAGAGAGGAGTACCAAAGAATCCTGAATCTGCCAAAGTTTGGTGTTAATATGACTGATCTATGACTGAATTTGATCAAGTTTACCTGGAATTATCAGCTTAAGTTTCCTACCATGAAAAACAAACAGAGGGCTCAAGATACCACTTGAATTTAATCATAGGAAAAAATACATATCTTGTCACATAGCAGCTTTGGGAACTCAAATTTGTACTTGCCACACTTCATTATCTTTCTGATGTGCTGAGTCTTCAAAACTTCAATTTTTAAAATTCTGTACTTTTATTCCCAAGCTGCTAAAACCTGCTGAAGAAAAGCACACCAAAGGAAGGAGGCTGGAGTACTGGGAGGTGAGAAAGGTGTGCTTTGAGGTCTACCTTCGTTTGATGGGCAGGATTTACACAGGTGAAGGAAGGGGAAGCAACACAATAAGAACTAATAGTTGCATAGAGCATGACAGCTTACACAGAAGGCGTATTCATGGACATTATCACACTTGATGCTCACAATAATCTTGAAAAAAATATAAATATCCCTTTTTGTTATTGAGCAAGAAAATGCAGCTTATCAGCAGCAGAGATTAGAGTGACACAGCTTTCGTGACTCGATATCACACATTCTTTCCACTGTCCCAAGCTCAGGAGCCTTCTTCAGTGTCTGGAAGTTTGCCTTTGGTTTTGCAAGCTTCCTTTAGCTAATTTGGTAAAGGTTAGTTTTCACCTTCAGAATCCCACTTGATCTTATAACTATTACTCCCATTGTACAAATGAATAAACTGATACTCACTTGTTCAAGATCATGGGACTGTTAGGAGATTGAGCCCAGACTGAAAGCAATTTTGCTTTTTCATGATTCAATGCCCTATTCATTTTATCCTACTAATATTGAGTTATAATAGCGCATTATTAATGTTATAATTTTAGAGAAGCAGATGACTGCCTCATTCATGGAGAAAAAACGAATGAATGACTGAATGAATGGTTGAACTCTTTTCTTAGATTCTTATGACTGTCACATATACATCACAATAGGAAGCAGCTAGATTTGATTTGTTTTCCATTTCCTTTCAATGAGTTTCACTAAAATTACATATTTTAATCTAAAAAATATGAGAAGTGCAAATGTAATTTCTGTGAAAAATTCCTAGGGCCAGCGAAGTGTTACTTTCTAAGTGGAAAATATTTCAAGTCAAATGCTTATTATTTTTAATTATTAAGAACCAGATTCTCAATATTAACTTTAAAATCAGTAGCAAATTTGTCTGTTTGATTTTTAAATCATGTCTCACTGACTTCCTTCTCTTCTTTTGATCATTTTGCTGCACTTGCAATTTGATATCTCATTCATGGCTCTGCTGTCTGCAAACTCCGGTTAGTGCAAAGCTCTGCAAAAAAAAAAAAAAAAAAAAAAAAATCTCTTATTTGACCATGAACTTTCGATGATCTAGTTAGCGTTACTGTCAAGCTTCCCGCGGTCTTTTTGAAAAGCAGGACTTGTCCATTCTGCCCTCTGGCCAACTTCAGTGGGACTAAAGCGCTAGCAAGAGCCATCAAACTGCCTGACGGCTTGTCATCAGCGAGGCTCCATTAATTTACACACATTTTCCACTGTTTGGCATCTACCATGATAACTCTTTTCTCTTCCAAGCAGCTCCTGTTTGCATTTAACACTTGGGTTAATTTTCATCAGAGTTTAAATTTAGCCATCAGTTATTTCAGGGGAGCTGTCAGCCAACATATGGAGAGAGGGAGAAAAAAATCCTTCTGAATTTATAATAAAGTGGAATCTGTTGAATGTGAAACAAAAACCAACTGCAATATAGTGAGGCCCCGGTGGGGAGAGCGGGGTCAGCGAAGAATTGCAGAGTGGATTAGCTGTTCTATTCACCAGAGCCGCGTCTGGGCACCTCCGGAGCTTCTTGATATATCAAAAAATGATGGAAAGACACAGTTCAATTTGTCCCCCTTTTATAAAGGATAATTAACCTGTCAGTCTTGCTACTTTAACAACTTCATTAAATTGGAGGCGAAATGGGTGCTGAGAAGTCTTGTCTTTATCCAAAAGGAACACAGGGCACTTGTGTAAATGGTGGGAAAAGAAAGAAAACACATACACGCAATACCCCAGTAATACTGTCTGGTTACTGAAAAATGGAACATGCTTCTCCCAATTAGGTAATAATCCTGCCTTTACTATGACCTGCTAAAAGTAATTTTCTTAACTCAGAAGGCAGAGGAAATAATGTCACAGCCCAACTAGGCCAGGAAAGCACACCACTTAAAAATTGAGGTTATAGGGTTTCAAATGCTGTTGGGCCAAACTATTTAAGACCTAGAGTGATGGCTACTAAAGGTGAACAGCATTTCACAAGCAATAAGAAGAAATGAAAACAGCTCCCTCAGTCCTCCACCTCTCTCTCTGCCACCCCCAACATTGGCTTCCATGCTTTGTTTCTTGGTGATAAATCATATCTTTACTACTACAAAGATGCGAAACTTTAAATATATTCATTCAAGAGAAAAAGAGCACTTCAACCATTTTAGTCTAAAACCCTAAATAATTTCTCTTTCTTAAAGCAAACGTGTTGAATATTTTAAGCAACTGAAATAGTAGTTCAATTAAAATTATGGTCCTCTTCTCATTAGAAATTCTACTCTGAAAATAAGCATAAAGTACAGTAAAAAATTAATTATATTTTTAAAATCTTCTTAAAATCAAAATTATGTTATTTCCAGTTGAAATGGAAATGGTTTTATGAGATTGGTAATTCTGTCCTATAGTATCTCATTATATCATTACAAAATAATAATTTAATGATCTCAGTATAATAATAAATAATTTCAACTAGCTATGGTAAGAATAAAATTTAACAGGCTTCTCTTGTCAAAGTACTCAGAAATTCTGGGTATGATCATATAATTCTCCAGGAAAGAAACACTTTTTAATTTAAAAAACATTTTGAATGATTAAAATTTTTGTTAATTTTTTCATAATAATTTTGAAAAATAAATATCTTGTAAAGTCAATATTAGTCCTTTAAAGTTTATAATCTCAAACCAAGTTTAATTTAATATCCTTATAAACTATAATTTTTATCTTAAATTCATTTAAAATATCTCATTTTTGGTAATTTGTGAATATACTAGGAAGGCAAAAATAGAGAATCTTATTTTTTTTTTAGTACAATAGGTGTCACTTAGATGAAAATTTTTACATTTTATTACAAGTGATTTTTAGGGAAAAAAAGTGACAGTGCCAAGACAACAATATTTATATACTTCATTTGGTGAAGAAGTCAGAATTTATCTATTTTTGTTCCATTTGAAACAAGATCTGGTGCAGCTCCTAGAACAACTAAGCTACTACAACAGCTATTTAATTAATTTTTAAGAATATAGCGATTCATTTTCATCCTTTTAAAAATGAAAGCTGCCTAATTTCATAGAAACAGTCATTAAAACAAAGACGACACTTTTGAAGATCAGCGGTATCCAGAGAATTTCAGAGCAACTTGGTTTTATTAGATCAAGTACAAGCTTTCTATTTACTTTGCCTAATTAAGGATTGTATTTCTCATCAAGAAGATAATTCATTTTTGTCGCAGCTTTTGGAAAGAAAGCTGGTCTTACGTCTTTTCCAAAGTGACTTTTTCCTGTTCCTGAACTTGCCTGTCTCTATAGTTAGGCAATAATTAAGATGAAACATTTTGTATTGTTCCATCTTAGACCTCTGTCTGCAAGCATTGGCAGAGAAGAATTGAAAGCTTTATCAGCCCTTCTCCCACAGTATTGTAAAAACAGAATTGTGATTCAGAGTGGCAACTGTTCTTGCCATTGGTGCTTTTTCAACTTGTACACGATCTCAAAAAATCCTAGTGGTGGACACGCAACACCATGAGTGCTTTTGTGCAGCAATGACATCCCACCCTTTTATATATACCACTTGGCATGTTTGCTTGCTGTGTCTTTTAGAGGAAAGACCCAAGGGCCATTGAGATTAGCAGCCTTCTCAGCCGTGTCACCCTTTCCAGCTGGTCTGGCACCAGGGGCACTGCAGACTGAAAAGAAAATGACTCTGATTCCGTCTGAAATAATGTTGGGAGACTGGAAATGTTAAGAAGGAAAGCGGCATCAGTCAGAGCTTATTGGACATTCACTATATATAAACGAAATGGAACAGCGATGAGGGAGAAGGTTTTGTGAGCGAAATCCTACTCTGGCATCCAGAGGTGGGTTCATTTTACCGTGCCTCTGAAAAAAGTTAGAGTGACCCAAAGCTTAATTGTAGAAACCAAGTGACTCTACATCCCCAAATAAAATACTCCAAATATGGAAATGTCACCACTCTACATCAATGTCAGTTCTGGATTTCTGCTTTTGTACTTTGAAATGTACCCATCTGACTGAATCAAGCTGTTCTCAACGAGGAAACTATTTTAATTCAGCTGTGCATATCTTTCTTGTTTCTTATTTTAAAACAACAAACACTGCTAATTTTAGAGAGTAAAACTGAGCCAAAAGCTAAAATGAGCAGCTAGTACCCATAAATAAATGTGGGAAGAAGCTCAGTTTCCTATTGTAAGAAAATGATTAAATTGCCTCAGATTTAATCACAGTAATTTAGTCATCTTGTGAATGTAGGTCAGTCATTTGTTGGTAGTAACGCTTTTTATTTAGAGGACATAGTTTTTCACTAATAACCTCCAAATTTTCAGTGAATTTATTCGAAAGAAGTACAAAATTATCAATGAAGCATAAAGATAATTAAGTCTCCTTATATAGAGCACAAATAAAACTATCTACAAAGAGTTGCCTGAACCTGATTTTAAGATCAAGTCCTCACAGTTTGTGACTGCATTAGTAATTTAGACCAAAGTGATGGTTTTTAACAGAAATTACTTAGGTATTTGCACCGACTGTGAAAACCTGTTACCTTCAATCTGTAATTTTCTTTTTCCTATATTATCAGCAAACTATATCATAAAAGTTACCTCTACTACCACCACTGCAGCAGCAATAAAATGAGTAGAAATGTGATAATTACCTGAATAGTTTAAGTAAGTATATGTTGGGATGATTATCTGGCTATTTTTTAAAAACTATTAATTTGGTTTTGTGTCTGTAAGGGCAGCTACACAAAGTTACAAAACCTCAGAATGGAGGCTCAGAATGGAGATTGAAATTAGTGTCTTACAATATAAATTATAATGTGAACACCTGTATTACTCTTTTTTTTTTTTTTTTTTTTTTTTTTTTTACATTTCCGTCGCCCATACCTTGAAGGCAGAAATATTTTGTATCAGGTCACCAGCTCTCCACATGTAGTCTTAAGCTCTGCAAAGACAAGGAATGACTCCTTCCTTTCTTTTTCTTTTCTTTTCTTTTTTGAGACAGAATCTTGCTCTGTCACCAGGCTGGAGTGCAGTGGCGTGATCTCAGCTCACTGCAACCTCTGCCTCCCGGGTTCAAGCGAGTCTCCTGCCTCAGCCTCCCGAGTAGCTGGGACTACAGGCGCATGCCACCACACTCGGCTAATTTTTGTATCTTTAGTAGAGATGGGGTTTCAGCATGTTGGCCAGGATGGTCTCGATCTCCTGACCTCATGATAAGCCCACTTCGGCCCCCTAAAGGGCTGGGATTACAGGTGTGAGCGACTGCACTTGGCCAGGAATGACTCCTTCTTTGGGGGCTGGAGGCTGTGCTGTCTTTTAAGCAGCATACCCTGGAGAAAAAAAGGAGTGGAAACTCTACTGGTAGTAAACTTGCTGGTGAACAAACTTGATCTTGGTTTTGATCGCATAAAATATTTATGGAGTAGTTCACATTCCACATGTTTCATGGCTTGGGAAACACAAATTTGTATTGTTTTGGAGATATCCATTTGAAGAAATCTTATGTTCAACAAAGCTAAAGCTAGACAGTTCTGAAATTAAGACTAATTCACAGATTTGGGGTTGGTTAAAAGACAGATTTTTCAGGACAGTAGGTTTACCTTGGTTCCAAGGGTTCCTCTTTGCCTCATTTTGTGACAAATAACGAAAATTCTATGTGGCAATACATAGCCTACCTTTTTAATAAGAATTTTAAATTCTCACATTCTAGGGTTCATTTCTATAAATGCTTCATAACTCATTGTCTGTTAGCTAACATAGTAAGTTCCTATGGGGCATCCTTGTTAATTGGATGTTCTAGATAAGTAAGCACTGCTGTTCTGTCTTCTTTCTTGCTAGCTATACAGATCTTCTGGGTGGTCGCCACTTATCACTGAAACCCTAGTGATCTCCCTCCTCTGCATCCTATAGCAATTAAAGATCACTCATTTTTTATTCAAATACACCCTACCTCCGGCTAGTCATTATCTTTCTATATGGACTTGTCTCATTCCCCTAATGAAACTAAAACACTTTTGAGTACTTGCAATCTAGCAGGCTCCCAGGTAGGCGCTGAGGAATGCTATGCCACATCATCCTCACAATGGGATGAGGAAAGCAAGATCATACCCATTAGACAAATGAGGAATGAACGAAGGCTCAGAGACATCAAATAACTTGCCTATGGTGACCTAATTATTCAATAAGGGATAACGTCTTATCCCGTAGAATTTTTACCTCACAAGTTCGTATATGGCTTGAGTCCAGCACAATAAATTATGCCTCTTTATACCACCTCAGTCACATGGTGCTGTGCTCATGGAAAGTATTTAAGTGTTTAATAAAGTATTAAGTACTCTGTGGTCCAGTAATGTCTTGATACTTTCCAGTCAGGCCGGCAGTCTATGCAAAACTCAACTACATCATCTTAATCATCTATTTACCTGTTTGTACATTTTTAAGACAGGGACAGGCAGGTAAAAAGATGATTAAGATAAAGTGGTTGAGTTTTATCTTATCTATCATTGTATCACCAATTTTAAACTCATGGCCAACTCTCAGTAATAAGTGGATCCAAGGCTGGGGCAGGGCAATCAGACGGGAGTACAAATGTTGGCAAAAGAGGAGACGATCACTATCCTCCATGGTATCTGAACAGACAAAACGTCAGCAGTAGGAAACCCCTAACACTATTGACTGATTAAGTTTTCCATTTAAGTGATAGAGATTTTACAACAAATAATAACCTTTATGCTGTACCATAATTGTAGATGTAAATGGCCCACGAGATTTGGTAGAATTTACATGGACATCCACAAAGTCCCTGAAAGTATTTTGTTTTTATTGAATCACTAATATTAGCTTGCTTCCTGGCCAATTATATGGTTGCTTAAAGTTTTTTTTTTTTTTTTTTAAAGGGTGCTTCCCGGTCTAGAAACATACGGGTATCTCTAACTGTGCCCACAATGACCACAGTTTCCAGGCACTGGAAGTTGCACCAGATACGACCCTGTATGCCTGCCTTTGCCTCTTTGGCAGAGAGAGACACACATATAGTGATTCTTATAAAGAACAGCAAATAAGATAACACTTGCTCTTATGAGTTGAATTTTGTCCCCCACACAAGATGTTAAAGTACTAAACTCAAGTACCTGTACAGGGTCTTTGCAGATGTAGTCAAGTTAAAATGAGATTATTAGGATGGGATATATCCTAATATGGCTGGTGTCCTTATTTAAAAAGGGAAATTGGAACACAGCAACGCATATGCAAGGAGGAAAACACCATATGTGAAGATGAAGGTAAAGATCAGGGTGATGCTTCTGTAAGTCAATGAATGCCAAAGATTGCCAGCAAACCACTAGAAGCCAGCGGAGAGACTTGGAACAAATCTTCCCTCCCAGACCTCAGAAGGAATCAAGGCTGAAGGCCTTGACCTCGAACTTCTAGCCTTCCAAACTATGAGAGAATATATTTCTATTGTTTAAGCAACTCAGTTTGTGTTACAACAGCCCTAGGAAGCCAAACACACTTGGCCTTATAATAAGATTTAACGATAATGGCCTTTAATTAAATAGTTTCTGTCTCTACTTACAATTACAAGAAAAATAATGTTTTTCAAGTTTTTTTCTTTTCTTTTTTTTTAATTTAGCCCAGCAATTCAAATGTCTGGGTCATTATACACAAATTTGTGAATGAAATATATTATGTAGAGTGCTTAAAACAGGCCAGACAAGATGGCTCACACCTGTAATCCCAGCATTTTGGGAGGCCCAGTCGGGAGAATCACGTGAGTCCAGCAGTTTGAGACGATCCTGGACAACATGGCGAAACTTTGTTTCTACCAAAAAAAAAAAAAAAAAAAAAAATTATCTAGGTGCCTGCTTGTATTCGCAGCTACTTGGGAAGTTGAGGAGGTAGGATCACTTGAGCCGGGGAAGTTCAGGCTGCAATGAGCAGAGACCGTGCCACTGCATTTCATCCAGCATGGGCGATAGAGTAAGACCCTGCCTCAAAAAAATAAAAGGAAAAATAAAATAGAGTATTTAAAACAAAAGTTGGCCGGGCGCGGTGGCTCACGCCTGTAATCCCAGCACTTAGGGAGGCTGAGGCTAGCAGACCACAAGATTAGGAGAGCTAGACCATCCTGGCTAACACAGTGAAACTCCGTCTCTACTAAAAATAACGAAAAATTAGCCGGGCGTGTTGGCTGGCGGGCTCCTGTAGTCCCAGCTACTCTGGAGGCTGAGGCAGGAGAATGGCGTGAAACAGGGAGGCAGAGCTTGCAGTGAGCCGAGATATTCCACAATGTGGAATATCTAAACATCTTGTTGTACACAATAAATATATACAATTCTAATTTGTCATTTAAAAAATTTGAAAAGAGTGACATAAAAAATACACAGAAAAAAAAAAAAGAAAAAGAACAGTTTAGTGATTGGCACTAGGGCTCCTGGGCAGATGCAAGGGCAAGGCATCAACTGCCTGGAAGCTGAGCTCTCCTTTGCTTCAGCAAAAGCTTCTTCGATTTTAATGGTTATAATAGGTTCCTGCAAGATTTTATGTGAAAACAGGGCCACATTGCTTGCAAAAAAAAAAAAAAAAAAAGAAAGAAAAAAAAGATAGCATTGCTTTGGCATTGTTTCCTGACATGACCTTCCCAGCTTGTCTACCCTACAGTGCTATAGGCAATAGGTAGATAAGTAGAGGGATAAAACAATTCAAAGTTGGGGTTTTTTGAGATCACACAACTTCACAATATCCCTTAAAATCACTGGATGAATGTCGAGCATATCAAAATTCACACTTAGGAATCAATGACTCTTCTAATTATAACTTGTTTTCAGTGAATTCAAACCTTTTAAAATTAAATTAGTTTGCTGGTGTGTGTGTGTGTATATATATATATTGAGGCGGAGTCTCCCTCTGTCACCTAGACTGGAGTGCAGTGGTGCAATCTCCGCTCACTGCAACCTCCGCCTCCCAGGTCCAAGCGATTCTCCTGCCTCAGCCTCTCGAGTAGCTAGGAGTACAGGCATGTGCCACAACACCCGGCTAATTTTTGTATTTTTAATAGAGACGGAGTTTCACCATGTTGGCCAGGCTGGTATCAAATTCCTGATGTCGGGTGATCCACCCACCTCAACCTCCTGAAGTGCTAGTATTACAGGCCTGAGCCACCATGCCCAACCTGCTGGTATCTTTATTCTCTGATTTGAAAACTGCAAGGACCTCCCCTGCTCTGAAATACTTCTGCTCATTCTGATGATCCTTTTCATTAAAATGCTTTCTAATAAGAAGTTGTCCTTCTTTCAGGTTTGAAGTAATATTTGCATCTTCAAACACCAAGTCAATTTTCTGATGTATAATGTCAGATCCTTATCGGTTGGTGATCTTCATTTAAGCTATATGACGATGGAATAAATGCTCATTATAATCAGAACTTCTAGAGCTTCTAGAGCTCTGGTTGCAGCTCAGTAGGTCTGTATCTCAGCCAGTCTTGAATGTACCAACAGCTGTGCTATGTTCAGTTGCACATGACATGGGTCCAATACAGTTCAGCTTCCATATGCACATCTCCCTAGATGCTGACCAACCTCAGGTTCCAACTTATCTAAGAGAGCAGATCTTAAGTAGGTTTCAAGCCACTTTCCTTTCTCCCCTCTTCGAAACAGCTCTTTAGCCTCAGCTAGGTGCCCACCAACTCCATGCCCAACTATTCCTTAATTCCACTCCATTTGTGTATTCAGGCTGTGCTTTGTCCAAACACACAGCCTTTTAGCCACTTTCACCTTTGAAATTCCCTAAAGTTAACTCAAGCCTCTTCGTCTCCTCTTGTTTCTCTAAAAAGTCAAATGTTTGGCTGAGTGCATGATGTACAAGAAGATGAATGGCTTTCTCACTGACCCCTCTCTCTGTTCCTTTTTCTCTGGTTATCATGTCCTCAGTGTTTAGCGGTACACTTCTTAAATGCTTCCTACAATTTCTTAAATTGTTTCTTACAGTGTCATGTCCATCTTCTTTCCCTAACTAGATTATAAACTACTTGAGAACATAGCAAGTTTTTTACTTAATTTAGGTTTCTCATAGCGCTAATAGGGCTGAACATTCACAAATATTCAACT
The DNA here is from genome assembly GCF_049350105.2 of Macaca mulatta. Classification (NCBI taxonomy): domain Eukaryota; kingdom Metazoa; phylum Chordata; class Mammalia; order Primates; family Cercopithecidae; genus Macaca; species Macaca mulatta. The sequence goes on from NC_133406.1 coordinate 75,666,267, forward strand.
GATGTCTAAAAAAGAAAACTGGATTAAATTAAATGAATTCTAAAACAGTCACAAACACAGAAAACATGTCTGTAGTAGTATTTCAGCTTTGACGGCAAAAGTAAGAGTGATGGTCAAGTCAATTTCAGTGGATATTCCTGACAGGATAATCAAGATGACATTGACATCTCCAGCTTCTAACTCAGGCCACTCCTTCAGACTTGTGGTTAGTAATAAATCATTCACCTTTGACACAAACCATTTAGCAAAGGTGTTGCAGCTTAGAATCTAGGAAGATCCTTAAGGTTGTAAGTAGGGTCTCTATTATAACCCTTGTTCAATTCTGTGCAACTGGTAGGTATTTAATAAACGCCTATTAAAAATGAATGGACTAATATAAGGTTAGAGCCACCACCAATGACAATTGCAGAGCTAGTGCCTTTCATTCCAGTAAGCCAGAGATTCTCATTTTTTCCTTTTTTTTGTATTAAGAGAAGATAATAGATAATTAAATTGCCTTCAAACAGCTCTCTGAAATATGACTCTAAAAGCTACAGTAATTTTCTTCAATATCCTAATCTGAATCCATTTGTTCCTTTTAGAAAGGCAAATTAAAATACAGCCACTTGAACAGAGAACAGTATAATCTCTTCTGTGTACGCTCTGCAGCCATGGAGAGGAGCAATCATCGGCGTTTACACTGTTCTCTCAAACAGCAGTCTCTTCACTATTCCCTTTGCTGAGAAATTGGTGATAAAGTGACATTTCTAATTATTCAGTACCTGAAAGGGGTTTACACAGTTCACAGTGTTGAATCCACACATTCAATGTATTTGTGTAGAGGTATCCATAACGCAATACAAGTAAATTGGCTGTTAGTTTCTTGTGATCTGTGAAAAGTCCTCCTCTGAATGTTCTGTGCTGCTTCTTCTCCAACTTTATCTTTCCTTATTATTTTCCAATTTGGAAAAGAAAACTCTACATATTTAGAGAGCAGCTGCCGCCCATGTCTTATTCATTGCATGCCACTATTCTGTTTCTCCAGCAGTCTGACTGCAAATTTCGGTGATCACATAGGTAATGGGGCATCTGGGATTTCTAGGATAAAACTAGCTGTGTCCCCATAACACTTATTCCTAGATCCCCTCAGCATTCAGATGTTATATTCAGTCTGCTCTTATCCATATGGTTTGGGTGGGAGCTCCTTCATGTATTTTGTGTATTCATCACGACCTTGCCTGAGGGACTTCCCCATGTCCTCAAAGGTACAGAGAATGTATTATTTTTTCCTAGCAAACCCGAAAGAAGCCGACACTGCTTCTGCACATATCAGGGGCAGGAGTAAAAGAACAAATGACTGCCTAATATCTCATTTTTAATCTAGTCAGTCAAGAAAAGCAATCACAAACACACACACACGCGCGCGCACACACACACACGAATAAGTTTACAAATTCTTGAAATCAAGCAACTCTTCTATTACGTTCCCTGATACCTGTGGTAAGCCTTCTTATACTTACACAGGCCAGCAGCTCCTTTCTGGGGTAACAAAAGACAGTGGCCCCTTTCCCTAATAAAGGGAGCCAAGGAAATGCACCTGTACTGGAGAATGAATATTCTAATACTTAAGAACCTTTTGGTGAAGGTGAAGGGGGCTTGTTGAAAACATTGCTGTGAGCAGATGGACCCCTGAAACCATCTGCTATGAAGCAACTAAATGTTCAATGATGCATTACGGAATTATTTAGCTCTCAAAGAGCCTGAAAGTAGTTAGTAATGATGGCATCTGTACCGAGAGCAAACAACCTATTTATATATGATCTATTACTTCATAAACTGTTTGGAGACCCTCATTTCTTAAAGAGGCAGCAGACTTCTTGATTGCAGGTATAAAATTGTTACTGATATAACTGTCAATTATAACCTTAAAATTAGCATCTATTTTCCTCCTTTGCATTAAGTAAACTTTTTGCTGAAACTGATGTTTTTCTCATCCCCCAATAGAAGTGTAACTATCTGTTATGACTTAAATCAAACAGAAATAAGAGGAATTTTTATTTCCTAAGATCATATCCACTGGATATTTTAACTTCTATATAAATGTATAATCTTTTTAAAGTTTTTCTATTGTAAAAAGCATATGTCAAATCAGACAAATAAGAACAGAAAAAGGAAAAGTTGTTACTAATTAATAACAACCACTATTAATAACTTCAGTGTATTTTCTTTCGATGTTTTTCCATACTTAAGTATAAAACAAACAAATTTAATTCTATAATCTCTGCAAAAGTGTATGTGTTTTTGTGAAGAATTGTTTTTGTGATATACAACTTGACAGCATATTCCTTTTATTCATGGTCTCCTGGAAATATCAAAAATTCCAACTGGTATATCCACATGCTGGAATATTGCTCAACAATAAAACAGAATGAATGATTGATATATATAACAACATGGGAGAATCTCAAATGCATTATACTAAGTAAAAGAAGCCAGACCTGTATGGTTGCATATATATGGCATTCTGGAAAAGGCAAAATTGTAGAATGAAGAGCAGATCGAGTTTCCAGGACTTACAGGTGAGAAAAGAATTAGACTTGAAACAGATAGCATGAGGGGTTCCTTCGAGGGTGATGGAATTGTAATCTTGACTGAGGTAGGGGTTACATGGCTTTATATACATTTAGGAAATGCATAAAACTGCACAGCAAAAAGAAGAAATTTTTACTTTTTGTATATTAAAAAGGGAATTTAAAAATATTTTTCAAAAGAGTAGAGAGCAAGGAAGTTGTCAGGTCTCAGTTTTACACTTGCTTAAGAAAATGCTTTAGTCATTCAATAATTATTTATTGAGTACTACTGTATTCCAGACACTGGCATGCTCTGGGGATAGAGCAGTGAAGAGATGAAACACCTGCATTTGGGAACTTACAGTCAAGTGGAGGAAGAGAGTAAACAAAAATAACTAAGTTATACTAGATTGTGGTAAGTGCCACAGAGAAAAGTGAATCAGAGAAGAGGAATAGAGAGAAGGGCCTCTCAAAGAAGGTCATATTTGAGCAAAGTCTTGAAGGAGATGAAAGGATGGCCATATGGAGGAAGCCAATGAAAGGCCATGAGGCCCAGAGGGAAAAAATGTGCTTGGTACAATCCGAGAAGGAGAGGAGGGCTGGCTGGTGAATGGGACCAGAGGGAGAGCAGTGGGAAGTGCAATCAGAGTAGCAGAGAGGTGGGTCTTGAGAGAATCCTAGACAGACATAAGGACTTGACTTTACTTGGTGTGAAGAGTGCTACTGGAGGGTTTCAAGTGGAGGAGCAGCATGATCTTACTTACCTTTATTTAGTTTTTTGACATCAATCTGCTTACTGTGTGAGAATAGTGTATGGCTTGGGTTGGGGGAGAATCATGGAGGGGAACCAACCAGAAGGCTCGCACAATCCAGGATGAGAAGAGGGGAGCCCTGGAGTTGGTGAAGAGTGACTGGATTCCAAATCTGGAAGTAAAAGGCAACGGGATTTCATCAAAGAATGAATGTAGAATGTGAGGGGAAGGGAGAAGTCAAGGAGGATTTGAGGTCTGGGATTTGATCAACTAGAAAGATGGATTTGCTGTAACTATCATGTGGGAAGACTGTAGAAGGACAAGTCTAGAAGCAAAAATCATGCATTCAAAAAGTAAGTTCGTTTTTAAACTTGTTATTGTTTGAAATGTGAATTTCCAAGTGGAGATATCTGGTAGACAGTTTAATATACTGAGTTTGGAATTCAGGAGAGATATCCAAGGAGGAGATATAATTTGAGAGTCATCAATGTATAGATGGTATTTAAAGTGATGGGATCCTATTTAAGTCATTTCCCAAAGGAGCTGTAGGCCCCATAGGTGTATCCAAATCCTCACACCTTTGTGGAACAGAAAGCAGCTCTAAGCTTCTATGTACTAAGCCTGCTTCTCCCCCAGAAAATTTCAACAAAAGGCATGAAGTGAGTTTTTGCAAACATTTAACTTGAAAGTCAAAAATCAGCTTGAAATAATAGCAACAGAAACTTCTTCTTTCATATCCTGCTTCCTCAGAATTTCATGATGTAATAATCTCTGTTAGGCATATATCCCATATTAACGGTATCAGCGGCACAGCAGTGGCTTGTATAGTGAGGTCATCTAGGAATTTGCAGCATCTAAGTGTTATATGTACACTTTGAAGGTATGTTTAATTTCATTCTTTAAAATATTATATTTGGCTATATGTAGTATTATCTAGAAGCAAAACATATATAAAGAACTAGGAATATGCATATAAAAACAGAATTAACACTGACTGTATGTACATTTATACAAATAATACCTATAAAAGAGAAAAAATAACTTGTTAGTTCTGAATCAGTAGTTAGCAAAAACTTTCCATATTTAATTTACTTTTATAAAATTAGATATGTTTGTAAAAGCTACTTTTTAAAGTGCATTAGTTTTATGTATATCATCCTAAAATAATACTCTAAAAAGAGTATTAATTTCTACCATAAAAAACATAGAAAATGCTCTTTGTTGAATCATTTATACTTCTTCTGAGCTTACAAAATTAAAATGATACTTTTTAACACAATTTGAAATCACTGTGCTTTACCGAGATATAACTGAGAAAGTTTTCTCAATGAAAAGATCATACAAATTTAAACACTGAAGATTTTTAAAACTGGGACAAATTTAAGCTCTCAATTATTCAAGCGCATATTTATCTAACAACATCTGATAATAGTGACACCCAACTGTCTTGCATTTTGCTTCTTGCCTTTAGAAATTTTTGTGGCTGTGGCGGTATGTGGTGGCTCATGCCTGTGATCCCAGCACTTTGCAGGGGCTAGGTAGGTGGAGCACTTGAGGTCAGGAGTTTGAGAGCAGACTGGCCAACATGGTAAAACCCTCCAAAATGGAGGGTTGACATTTACAAAATTGTTTAAATCTATCTCTGCCAAAAAATATAAAAATTAGCTGGGCAGAGTGGCACGTGCTCATAGTCCCAGCTACTTGGGTGGTTGAGGCACGAGAATTGCTTGAAGCCTGGAGGCGGAGGTTGCAAAGAAAGTTTTGTGGCTGTGATTTTTTTCTCCTTCCTGCTTCTCTGCATTACCAAGTGCAATAAACTTCTCAGATATTGCAGAGTTATTTTATTAATTTGATTAACACTTAAATTTGATTAAAGTGTTTTAATATAACAAAATATATTTTCAAACACCTTCAGAAATCTTAAGCAGTCATCTTTTTTTCTTTTATTAGAAATAAAGAACTTATAAAACCCAACTACTTAACTGAAACTAAAAATGTTTTATAAGTATAAAAAATTATAAAGCAGCAAAAGTGCTAAAAATACTATAGAACTGGTCTTGTCTCACTGACCTCAGAATTAAACCTAGAAAATATCAGTTTTTCTTTTTGGGACAGAGTTTCGCTCTTGTTGCCCAGTCTGTAGTGCAATGGTGCTATCTCGGCTCACTGCAACCTCCGCCTCCCAGGTTCAAGCAATTCTCCTGCCTCAGCCTCCCGAGTAGCCAGGATTACAGGCATGTGCCGCCACGCCAGGCTAATTTTGTATTTTTAGTAGAGATGGGGTTTCTCCATGTTGGTCAGGCTGATCTCGAACTCCCAACCTCAGGTGATCCTCCTGCCTCCGCCTCCCAAAGTGCTGGGATTACAGGCATGTGCCACCACGCCAGGCTAATTTTGTATTTTTAGTAGAGATGGGGTTTCTCCATGTTGGTCAGGCTGATCTCGAACTCCCAACCTCAGGTGATCCTCCTGCCTCCGCCTCCCAAAGTGCTGGGATTACAGGCGTGAGCCACTGCACCCACCCTAGGAAATAGCTTTTAAATGAAATAAGCTCTCTCTCTCTCTCTCTCTCTCTCTCGCTCTCTCTCTCGCTCTCTCTCTCGCTCTCTCTCTCGCTCTCTCTCTCTCTCTGGTGGCTCTATGCTTTCTGTTTCATTTTGCTTTGTATTATATTACTTCAGAAACAAAGTTCCCGAAATATAGATGATAAATCTGAAGAGAAGTTCATGTGTGATGCCTCAAACTAGTTCCCCAAACTACAGAATTGAAACACAAGTCCTTCCATCTCCCCGATGCAGGCTACATTCGCCTTCACATCTCACCTGCCAATCAATCACCAGTCAATCAAGGAAAGGAGCACAATCAGCAGCCTAATGACAGCCAGATGGCACCTGCCTTTCATGAACTGTGTTCCTAAGTCAGAGTCGGTCTGGGACTACACTCAATGTTCTTTCCCCGGGTAATAATGAGATGTTTTTATATTCAGTGTAAGCTTTAGTGGCTCACACCTCAGACAGGACCCCCCACAGCCCACCCCCTCTATGAAGAGAGTTCTCCCAGCATCCACTGATTTGACATAAACAAAGTTGTTGCTTGTTCACTAAAACAAGCAACCTCACTTCTTTCCAATCTGACTTCAGAATGGTAACGTGTTAATTGGCCCTGCAAAAGAGGAAGGCAAATTCACGTAGCCAGCCTGCATTTCCCACAGCTGAGAAGCAGTGCTGACATTTAGATAGGGACTGATGTGCTCTTCCTCACACGGGTTTACCAGAGCTTTCAACCTTGACCTGAAGGGAACACCTTTTCTAGAAGTGACAGGTAATTTAGCCTTCTTGCTAAGTTCTGGGGCTCTCTGGTGGTGAATTATGTATGGTGCTTCTATGATACAGACACCTGTCCACTGAGAGCCAAACCAAAGCTGATAGATTCCTCTTAAAGACCTTAGATTAGATATAAACTACCTTTTTCCCCCTAGAAAAGTCGTCATGATGCCAATCACCGTTCCTTTCCTTTCCTCCCATGATTTCAAAGATTTGAGAGAGGTCTAAAACAAACTGAGCAATGTTTGCTTTTATGAAACCACTACTAGGACAGCACTCTATTTCTCTCTTTTTATTTAGCTGAAATAGTAAAAAAAAAAAAAAAAAAAAAAAAAAAAAGCCTTTTGGGTTGTAATAATCAACTTGTGAATTGTTAATTATCGATATTTGTCTCCCCACCCCACCCATACTAGGTCTTAAGATAATTCACTAGGCTATACAAATAAGTGCATTATATTGATTAAATCAGTTTCCAGCAAGATTGTCACCAGTTCAAAAGCAGCTTTTGGACTGAAAACAGCAAAATTGTATCACACTATATTCCTTGTGTCTATTATAGTTTGAGACAGGTAAATTAAATATTTTGGATCTGGAAAATAGGTAAGGGGTAATATCAATATCAACGCAAAAGCTCTGGTAGATTAAGGACAGACTAGATAAATGGAGGGTTGACATTTATGAAATGGTTTAAATCTATTATTGTTGGTGGTGGGGAGGGTTGAGGGAGTGAATGAGCATTGCATTGAAAAGGACAGACTTCACCAGAACAGACTTCCTATTTATGTCCCATTCAAACGGTCCCTGGCCAGCCAGACTTTGGATGAGACTTAATCTGAAATCCGTGGAATCACCTCTGTGCAACTGAAATGGTCCAGGGAATAATTTGATATCCTAGGGAAGTTGCTGTAAAATGTTATTTTTTGTTTTTCTCTATTTATAGTGCTGGTGTCAAAAATAGAAACAAAGGCGCCTCCACATAGGAGCAAATCTCCTTCTGAAACAGATGCTTTGGGACTGGAAATTTGTATGAAGTTCTTTCCATGAGCTGTTCAGCTCAGCACAAACCTGTAGTTTTGTATTCTTTCCGCTGGAATTGAAAAGAAGTCCCAGGCTTCCCTGCAGCAGTGGCTGTTTTTCCACTTCTTGTCCAGTAGAGTCCAGGAAGGGAAATATGATCACCTTATGACTCAAGGGCAGGCAGGTCCATATCCATTAAAGATGGGATGTAAATGGGGAAAAATCTCCTGAGATGAACCCCTCCCACAGCCACTGCCCTCCAAGTCTCTTGCTGGAGTGCAGACTGAGAATCTCATTAGGAATCTAATACAATAAAGACATGTAGATCTTAAGGGTGGGGGTGGAGTGGAAATCAAATTAACTTCATTACTTTATTCTGCACCTCACAGCGCTTCTGCCAGTGGACAATTGCATTAGATCAGAGAGAAGATCAAAAGGCAAAAAACTCCCTGGAAATTCATTGTCTGAAGCAAGACTCGAGGGACAGGGAAGAACTGGGGGGAGGAGGCAGGAGTAAATTGGGTTGACCTGAGACATAAATTTACTACATCTGCCCACACTCATGCTAGTCCCTTTTCTTAGCTTTTTCAACTCCCAGGTCGATGTCTTGTTTTATGTCGGCCGTGGGAGATGGAGCAGGGAGGCCTGAGTCGAGAAGTGAGAAAGCAAAGCTCCCATCTCCAACTTGGCTATGGAGAGTCATTTGAGCTTTGAGAGTTTTGCTTTCAGGCTCTTTAAATTTGAGAAAGCCCTTAGAATTAAGTAAATACCCCAAAATGTTGCTGAAATGCCGCTAGACTTCTGGCCCGTAACTGAAACCTAGAGGAAGAAATGTTCAGGAAGGAAAAACGTAAACATATTTGGTCACAAAACAGGTGGTGTGGGCATTTTTACAAGACAGAAATACAACCAGAGGTATTATCATTTCTGAAAATTCAACTGGGTAAATATGATAGCAAAATAAGGTGTACTATGGTTTAATATATACTATATTTATTTAACAAGTAGTTAATTGAGTTACTAGGAGTTGGGATGACATGTACCAGAAAGGAAGAAAGTAATCAAAAAATGAAAACTCAAAACACCAAAACCCCCAATAATGTGGGTCTATCATAGGAGCCCAGGAGCCAACTGAAATAGATCCCAATGGCCAAAGCTGGGACAATTTGAGCAACAAAAACAGTAGTATTAGATTATAACTCAAAGTACAAAATAGATATCTAAATTTCCATGAATCCATGCTGATGTGAATTAATTAATTGGGGGAAATGAGACCAACAGTCAGTGTAGCAGAATTCCAAATAATTTATATAAGTACTTCCTTCATCCTCAAAGAAGAAGAGCATAAATTCCCCACTCTGTTCAAAGTGTGGGCTGCACAGAGTGACTTCCTTCCAAAAAGCATAGTGTGGAAAGTGGGGAAAAAAGATTGATTACACAGTGGAAGAAACTGACAAAAACTACCTCCTCTGGTTGCAACAAAGGTGACAAGTCATGCTGATGTGATGTATATGATATATGTATACGTATATGTATACATATGTGATGTATATGAGAGAATATAATAAAAATGCCACTTTACCTTTGTGATTAGCCTCCTAAAAACCCATACCCCCAGTCTAATCATGAGAAAAAAATCAGACAATTTCTAATAGATGAGTATTCTGCAAAATACCCGACCAGTATTTCTCAAAACTACCAAGGTCAACAAAAGCAAGAAAAGTCTGAGAAACTGTGACGGCTGAGAGGAACCTAAGCAGACATGATGAATAAATGCAATGTGGTGTCCTAGATGGGGTCCTGGGGAGAAAAATGTTATTCAGTAAAACTATGGAGGTTTGAGTAAAATATGGACCTTAGCTAATAATAATGTATGCATATTGGTTCATTAAACTGTAACCAATGATTCATACCAATATAAGATATTCATAATAGGGGAAACTGGATGCTTGGATATATGGGAACACTGTACTACTTTCTCAATTCTTCTGTAAATCAAAAAAAGTTCTAAAAGATAAAGTCTGTTAAAGTAAGTAAATACCATAGCTCTGCTCTCAAAAAACTTCCAATCAAGTGGGAAATAATCTAGAGACCTCTATAATAAATTCCTTTCCCTGTGCTCATCAGGAAATCAAACCACTAGAGGACTGCCACACTGAACTTACTTAATTTAATTTTAAGATTAAAAAATTAAGGAATCACTATTGACATTATTCAAAACTACTAATGTATTGTTTATACTATAATTGCAGAAGAAGAAGTATAGAAAATCCACTAAGGGATTTTTTTTTTTTTTTTTTTTTTTTTTTTTTTTTTTACCTAGAGATAGGTCTTATTTCACTGTGTGATTATTAAATTAAACACTCTTCACACTGACTAATAAATGGCCTATATATATAAAAATATATATATTTATTAATATTAAATAAATATACAATCCTGTGGTCACCTACATTTCTCTCTCCCCTTTCCTCTCATACACACATGTAATACTGTATCCACAGCTCCTTCTCTCAACCTTACCAAGGTAATTGTAGTTGATCCAGTCACCTCCTGGGACAAAGGCTTGTCTGGAATTCCATGCGGTTCATTCATCTACAAATCAATAGATACATACTGACAATCAACTTTGTGCAGGTAGCTAAGCAATGCAAAAGAGAGTAGAACATAACATCAAAAGCTAAAGAAATATGTAAGACAAAACAGGAATTGCAACATTTGTGTGGTTAACCTCCATACCTCAAAATAACTTGTATTAACAGTAAACCCTATCATTTCTGATGATTGTTCAGGGATATGTACTACAACTTCTTAAACCAAAGTTTCTTTTAAAATATCAATCTTGAGTCAGGCCTTGGAGGAGCATAGAGACTTGAAGACAGTGGAGGGTCTCTGTCCAAGAATGGGCAGCTACAGCTGGTGTTGAGGGAAGACTATGGAGGCCACCAAGAAGTTTTCATGATTTTATAGGGAATTACAATTTGTGGATCAATCGATTACATGTCAGCACTATACCATTACTAATTCTTTGGTTGGCTGGGCGTGATGGCTCACGCCTGTAATCCCAGCACTTTGGGAGACCGAGGCGGGTGGATCACTTAGGTCTAGGAGTTCAAGATCAGCCTGGGCAACATGGCGAAACGCCGACTCTACAAAGTACGAAATAATTAGCCGGAAGTGGTGGTGCATGCCTGTCATCCCAGCTACTCGGGAGACTGAGGTGGGAGGATTACTTGGCCCAGGGAGATTGGGGCTGCAATGAGCATGATTGTACCACTGCACTCCATCCTGGATGACACAATTGACAGAGACCCTGTCTTAAAATTATGTGGTTGAGTTATGCATGTATTAAAATTCAATAGATTGTCAGTGACAAATTTCTTTCCCATAGGACAAATTATGTCATGATTTTGTGTGTGTGTGTGTATGTGTGTGTGTGTATATATATATATATATGCGTATTTCTGACCTTTTGTAAATTCCACAATTTGGATAATCTAACTTCAGAAATTATCTATCTATATGTCTATACATATGTCTCTTTCATGGTATCTAAGTAGCCATTCCAGAGTTAGCAATCTGATATGCAGGATGTCCCTAGGGTATAGGAGACCTGGGACAAATGGTTTTTTATGGGGTTCTTGTCTATATAAACAATTGGATTAAAAATGAAATGAGCCCGTGTGAGATATAGTGGTATATTAATGAAGATTTAGAATTGATGGCTAGAGAATAGACATATATTTGTTTATTGTTCAATCAGAGTACATGGAGATTCTCTTCATGGATAGGTATCATCAATGCCTGTTTAAGTCCAGGAACCATCTCTTTGTGTTCTTTAATGTCAAATGCTACCTTCTCAGCTAATTTTATATCTCCCTTCATAAGAAAAAAGTAGAAATGCTACTTTTATGGCTTAAAATGCCACAGCTCTTCAGAATCTGCTTGCATTGAAACAATGTAGATCTTTGTTTCTGTAGTTTTCTTTTTTCTTTTCCTTTTTTTTTTTTTTTTTTTAAGACAGTCTCACTCTGTCGCCCAGGCCAGGGTGCAATGGCACAATCTCAGCTCACTGCAACCTCCGTCTCCCGGGTTCAAGCGATTCTCCTGCCTCAGCCACCCAAGTAGCTGGGATTACAGGCACCCACCACCATGCCTGGTTTATTTTTGTATTTTTAGTAGAGACATGATTTCACCATGTTGGCCAGGCTGGTCTTGAACTCCTGACCTCAGGTAATCCGCCCGTCTTGGCCTCCCAAAGTGCTGGGATTACAGGAGTGAGCCACCACACCCGGCCTGTTTCTGTAGTTTTCTAATATCATTTACTCGATGTTCTTTACATCATCCATGGTGCTACCAATGAATGCTGGTTTCCAACGACTCTCTCAAAGGTTGTTAACTATGTTTCATTGAGGATGACTGCAAATTCAAGAGTATGCAGGAAAATGTAAACAATATTGCATTTTCTGGTCAAATTTACTAATCGGAATTATACACACAAATAAATCTTCCAGCCATGACTTCTCCTGAATCCTGGGCTGTAATTTCTACATTCCTAAAATGTGATCCGTCACTGTTGACCACACCCCTGCCATACAACGTCTGCTGGGTGGCCCGAGAAAAGTAGGCACATTCTCATAAGAAACGTCTGTCCTTTGAGGCAAACTCAGGGAAGGCCTGCATGGAGAGCCACATCAGGAGCATCTGTTGACTCAGCTGGGGGAGCCTGTTGATTTGGTGGAGCAGTGGCCATCCCAGGGTTGCCTGGCATCTGCGGAGAGAGTGAGTGACCGCCTTAGGTGCCAGCACTGGGGCACACAGAAGTAAGGGACAAGGAAGCCTGCTCCCCTTGGAAGCAGCACTGTGGTTGGAAGAGAGGCTCGGCTCTAACAGAGAGATTTGGGTTGTACTCCACACCCCTTAATTCTTCAGTGAGCCTGACATGAAAGGGAGTCACCCAAAATTAGCACATGGGCACCACTTCGTGTGCCATTCTCTGCAGCATCCTCTTGACCTGGCTGGGTGGGGGGTCAGAGAGTCCCCAAAAAAGGCAGAAACAGGAACCCTGGGTGCCCTGCTTGGTTCCAGACAACGGGATAGACCTCCAAAGTTTTGAGGAGAGGTCGCCAAAATGGGTGGAGGAATGGGGGTTACAGACATTGAGTCAGAACAGGGGCCTTCTGCTTGGATCTAAGGACAGTATGCATGAAATGTGCAACACCCTTTAAAAAAAAGTGGTTTAAATACAACAACAACAAAAGTGTGCTAGTGACTTATGAACTGCGTAGTGGATTTTATGCATCCTGCTCCCATCCTGTATGAGGATGTTATTTAAAATAGGGCCCATTTTTGTTGGGTTTCACAGAACCATTGGAATTAAGACAGAAATTAGTGGCTAATGTGAAAACAATATGTGGAGTTTGTGGTGAAGGGCATACAGGGACTTCTGAATGTGAATAAGATTGTACGTTGCCCTGGTTGCTGTCAATAGCCGCCTTGACTGTAGGATGGAAACTACCTGAAAATGAGGCCCACGCAGTAAGGAGACAGAGCTCAGAAAACCCCAGAATCAGGAGCTGGGTTCCTGATCACACAGAACCTGAGGTTTAACTTATCTCTGGACCTTTGAATTATGTGAACTGCTGGACCATATTTTATTCTTAAGCTATTTTGAGATGGATTTTTTTTTTAAAGTACTTAGTAATTTAGAATAAAGATTAGGACTGGTAAAATTAGGATTGGTAAAAGCATTCATTGCCTACAAAACCAGCCTCGGTTGGAATTCTCATCCTTAAGCTGTTTTGAGATGAATTAAAAAAAAATACTGGGCCAGGTGTGGTGGCTCACACTTGTAATCCCAGCACTTTGGGAGGCTGAGGCGAGTGGATCACTTGAGGTCAGGAGTTCAAGACCAGCATGGCTAACTTGGCAAAATCCCATGTCTATTAAAAATACAAAAATTAGCCGGATGTGGTGGCAGGTGCCTGTAATCCCAGCTACTTAGGAGGCTGAGGCAGGAGAATCACTTGAACCTGGGAGGCGGAGGTTGCAATGAGCCGAGATAGCGTCACTGCACTCTAGCCTGGGCAACAGAGCAAGACTCTGTCTCAAAAAAAAAAAAAAAGAAAAAGAAAAATTACTTAGAATCATAAAGATTAGGATTGATAAAATCAGGATTGGTAAAAGCATTGCCTACAAAACCAGCCTTAGTTGGAATTCTCATCCTAAGAAGAAAATAACAATAACTAGAAGGTAGGCACATGGTCTATAAAAACTCTGAAAACTAGGAAGAGCCTCTGAGGGTCCTTTACATAGTAATTCTTACATAACCAGAAGCAAAAAAGTAATATTGTTCTGAATAGCTTTGCACCTTTATCAAAGTGCCATCAGCCTTCATTAATTAAATTATTTCCATGTCATTTCCATCCTTCCTATCTCTAGAACTCATTGACTCTATCACATTTGGGGATTTGATTAAATGTTACCTTTTCTTTTTCTCAAATTGCTCTAAATGTATTTGTATTTTCTCTCTAAATATACTATATGCTTCTTGATATCAAGGTCTGTGTCAGGGAGCTTTCAAGGGGGTCCTCACTGAGCCACCTCATGGTAATCATACCCTTGTGTAATCCTTTCCCCTTGAGTATGAGCTGGTCTAGTGACTTGCTTTTAACAAATAGAATATAGCAAAAGTGATGGAATGGCACTTCTGCCATTAGGTTATAAAACACTTTGAGTTCTGTCTTACTGGAATCTTGCTCTACAAAGTCAGAAAATTCCAAGCTGTAAAATATAATGTAAAAGGAAGCATTAAAAAAAAAAAGCAATGTGCTGGCTTCTAAACCATAATAAAATATGACTGACAAGAATGTCTGTTTGATTGTCCTTCCATCCTCTTTTAGTCTGCAAGTGAAAAGATCACCTCAGTAGCATAAACCAGCATCTACATTTTATCATACCTTAAGATTGCCCTTTAGGGCAGACTGAGTGAAAAGCATACATTTCCCAGTGTTTCCTTCTGTCATCTTCATTTGTTTGCCTACCCCTCTCCCCCAAAGCATTTGTGTCACTGTCTTCCAGGATTTGAATGTTCTTAGCTTCTGAACTGAACTTCTGAAGGAGTTTAAAGGGGAGATGATCTGACAAGGAGATTTGCTTGTCTTAAAGCCCGGCTGTGCCTGCCTTTAATTAAAAATGGTATTGATTTTTCTCTGCTCTAATGATAGGCACTAGTCTGCCCTCCCCATGTTCGTAACTGACAGTTTAAGTATGAAACAAAGGGCATTTATTCAGCACTTAATGCAAAATTATGACTGATTAAAAAGTGATTTATCATGAGAACTACATCTGTAGAGGCTTTGTTTTTTTTTTTTTTTTTTTTTTTTTTTTTTAAATGTTCATTGTAACCAGAGTTTGGAAGGTATAGCAGGATGATTGGAACAATTCTCAACTTCCCTAATTCAGTTCTCCTTCCCTGGTTTCAGCACAAAACAAAAAATAAATTTTCCACTGAATTCAGGACCAGAAAGCATGGGAGGGAAAGTAATTCAGAATTCTAGAAGTCAGACTTGTAGCATATCCTAGATAAGTTGCCAAGTTGCCCATTGGTAAACTGCAAAGTTGCCTTCAGGTAGCAAAACACTGAGTCAGAACTTTTCCAGGACTACATTCTTCTGACACCTGATTCTTTCTCCTTTCCTACTTCCCATAGTGTTTAACACCGTGGAAACTGACCTGACATCTTGGATGAGAAAGCACTGCTAGAACATTTGGAAGGAAGATACGACAGCAAGAAAAGGAAGTTATGTTTAGGTAATGCAGTCAACTTTTATTAAACCTTTGAGTTTAGGTCTTTTTTCAGTCTTGAGTAGGCCCAGTCTCCCTTCTTTCTTGAGAGCAAAGAGTAGCTTCCATGTGTTTTTTGGTTAAGAACACAACCTCTGAAGCCCACCCTCGTGGTACAAATCTCATTGCTGTTGCATACAAGATTAGCATGGCCTTGAACATGCTAATCTTTCTATGACTCAGCTTCTTTACCTCCAAAATGAGGTTAACAATCTCACCACCATGTAGGGTTAATGGGAGTATTAAACAATTAGAATGGTGTCTAATGCTTAATAAACACCTAAAAAATATTACTAGATTTCATCAAATATAAGATGCCATCATAAATTACATCTTGATTTCAGAGATATTAACCATAAAGAAACGACACCTCTTAGAATTAATAAGATACCATAGGTAGCTATTGTTGATAATGCCTACTTATTTTAACTATGAACTCTGACCAGAAAATGAAATTATACTCAAGGCTGAGGATTTTCATAAATATCAATACTAAATAGGAGGGGTTGGCATGTTTCACACTTGTCTCTGCTGCTTCTTTTTATTCTCAGGTGGAGTGGGATAGTACAGACTCATGGATTTTGGTTTTAGAAAGGCCTGGGTCTCTAATGCAGCTCTGTTACCTCCTAAATTTCTAATCAAGTTACATCCCCCTGAAGGTCTCAGATGGAAATAGCAATGCCCATGTCACAATGATCTGGGTAAACCCTCAAGCAAACAAGCTTGGCATGAAGGTCAAGCCAAGCAGGGGCACACACACACACACACACACACACACACACACACGCATCAAAGTAATCAATGCAGGTAAAATGAGAACATTATTGAACTATATCATACCTTACTGCTCAGAATTTAAAAAAAAACTTACACATAAACTCTGGTTTCTGCTTCTGCTGGTAAGGAGTTTGGAAGCTTCCAGTCTGTCCTAACAACAAGAACAAAGCTAAAAAGACTGAAAAATCAACTCTTTTTGGATTCAAAAGAGAAGTAAGGGCACAGGGCAAACTGCTACCCCCAAGATTGGAGAGAAAGACAGTGAATACAGGGAGACATGGGGTACTGGGGCAGATACTCAAAAGTAGAAACTGCCCAGGGAATCAATGCTGGGGAAGAACAACAAAATCCTGAACTCTGATTGATGAACTGCTGGAGGCTCCGTATGGAGAGTCTAAGAGTTAAAAATTCCAGGGGGCTCAGTCATAGGGAGACCCCTACATTTTGTGTTTTACCTCTGGGAGTTCATCTAGGTTTTCAGAGTAAATATCACAGAAAAATCTCCTAATGCTTCCAGCAGCGGGAGGGGAAAAGAAATCATTTTGAAATACATCAGAGCATTGTGTGCTTCCTAAAAACGGTCTGGCTTCAAGAGAAATTATTTCACCAGAGTATAACCTCCTGGGGTTTTATCAGAGCCTAACTGTCCTAGCGGAAGAGAAATACCCAACTCCAGCCAGTTGCAGCTGTCTACATGGGAGAAAGGAAATACCCAACTCCAGTTCCCTCTAACCATCCTTGTCCCATCTAGATGGGGGAAAAGGGGTATTGAGAAGCATTTGTGAAGTTCACAGTCCAGAGGCACAGGCTCACTTAAAGACAGACCTAAGAAGACAAGAATTCCCTTCCCCCACACCTTACCATCGTACCTCTAAAGGCCTATTTCAACCGTTTTCTTTCTCTCTTTCTTTCTTCTTTCTTTCTTTCTTCTTTCTTTCTTTCTTTCTTTCTTTCTTTCTTTCTTTCTTTCTTTCTTTCTTTCTTTCTTTCTTTCTTTCTTCTTTCTTTCTTTCTTTCTTTCTTTCTTTCTTTCTTTCTTTCTTTCTTTCTTTCTTTCCTTTTCTTTCTTTCTTTTTGATGGAGTCTCGCTCTGGAGTGTAGTAGTGCAGTGGCATGATCTTGGTTCACTACAACCAAGATCTACAACCTCTGCCTCCGAGGTTCAAGTAATTCTGTCTCAGCCTCCTGAGTAGCGGGGATTACAGGCACATGCTACCATGCCTGGCTAATTTTTTTGTACTTTAGTAGAGATGGGGTTTCCCTGTGTTGTCCAGGCTGGTCTCGAACTCCTGAGCTCAGGCAATCCACCCACCTTGGCCTCCCAAAGTGCTGGGATTACAGGTGTTAGCCACCATGCCCAGCCTCAACAGTTCCTTATACCTGGCACATCATGTCCAGCTATCAAGAAAAAAATTACAAAGCATATTAAAAGGTTAAAAGAAAGAAAGAAAGAAAAACCCACTATTTGCAGAGATAGAGCATACATCAGAACCCAGACATGGCAGGGATGCTGGAATTATCAGACTGAGAATTTGGAACAACTATGAGCAATATGCTAAAGGCTCTAATGACTGAAGTAGACAGCATGCAAGAGCAGATAGGCAATGTAAGCAGAGAGATGAAAATCTAAAAAAGAAGCAAAAGAAATGCTAGATATAGAAAACATTGTAACAGAAATGAAGAATGCCTTTGATGGGTTTATTAGTAGACTAAACACAACTGAGACTGAAAGTCTCTGAGCTTGAAAATATGCCAATAGAAACATCTAAAATGAAAAAGCAAAGAGAACAAAGACTGATAAAAAAAGAACAGAATGTCCAAGGACTGTGGGAAAACTACAGAAGGCATCAATATGTTTAATGAGAGTTCCAAAAGGAGAAGAAAGACAGGAGAGAAGAAATATTTGAAATAATAATGATAGAATTTCCCCGAATCAATGTCAGACAACAAAACACAGATCCAGGAAGTTCAGTGAACACCAAACAGGATGAGTGCAAAACACAAACAAAGCAAACACTACACCTGGGTATATCATTTTCAAACTGCAGAAAATCAAATAAATCCTGAGAAAAGCCAGAGGGAAAATACACCTTCTACGTAGAAGAACACAGATAGGAATTACACCTAACTTCTCAGAATCCAGGCAAGCAAACAGAAAGTGAAGTAAAATATTTGAAGTGTTGAGGGGAAAAAGCCCCACCAACTTAGAATTCTGTACCCTGTGAAATTATCTTTCAAAAGTAAAGGAAAAATACATACTTTCTCGGATAAACTAACTCGAGGTAATTTGCTACCAGTAGACCCACCTTGCAAGAAATATTAAAAGAAATTTATCAGAAAGAAGAACAATAATGTAGATCAGAAACTCAGATCTACATAGAGAAAGGAAGAGCATCAAAAAATAAATAAGTGAAGGTAAACTAAGAACTTTTATCTTTCTTATTCTTAGTTGATCTAGCCTATAATAGTTCAAAATTATAGCAACAACGTATTCAATTATACAATTATCTTATGTGTATATATGTGTTTAGAATGCTTATGTACAAGAAATGAATAGCAGTAATGTGACAAAAAATAAAAGCTATTTTATTTTTATTTCATTTTGCAAGCTCTAGGACATCCATTAAAAGAAGTTAAAAAGAAGTATAATGTATATACTAAGAAAGGAGATAAAATGTAATCATATAAAATGATAAAACCACAAAAATCAAAGAAAGAGTGGAAGACAAAGTTAGAAACAGAGGACAAGGGTAGCAAATAGAAAATAGTAACAAATATGGTAAATGTTAATCCAGCTACGTAAATAATCACATTGGATATCAGTGATCTAAATATACTAATGAAAAGACTAGAGCTTGTCATATGGATCAAACAACAAGACTTAACTATATGTTGTCTATAAGAACACACTTTAATATAAAGACAAATATTAGATTAAAAGTAAATGGATGGAGAAAAATATACCAGGCTAACACTAATCAAAAGAAAGCAGTAGTAGATATACAGTCATGTGCCACCTGGTGACATTTTGGTCAGTGATGAACCACATATACAACAGTAGTCTCATAAGATTATAACACTGTGTATTTACTGTGCCTTTTCTATGTTTAGATACACAAATACCATTTTGTTATAACTGCCCACAATATTTAGCACGTTAACATGTTGTACAGGTTTATAGCCTAAGAGCAATAGACTATACCACGTAAGTTTGTGTACACTCTATGATATTTGCACAATGATAAAATTGCCTAATTATGCATTTTTTGAAACATTTTTTCCATCATTAAGTGACACATGACTGTAAAAATTTTTGACAGAGCAGGCTTCAAAGCAAGAAAAGTTATCAGAGATAAGGAGGGGCATTACATAAAGGTAAAACAGTCAATTCTCCAAGATCTTACAATCTTTAATGTGTATCTGCCTAACACATTTTGAGCATCAAACTTTATGAGGCAAAAACTGATAGGACAGCAAGGAGAAATCGATGGATTCGCTATTATAGTTCAACACCTTAATATCCCTCTGTCAAAAATGTCTCCAGCAGGCAGAAAGTTAGTAAGGATATAGTTGAACACAACATCACCATCAATCAAATGAATATAATTGATATCTATAGACGATTTCATCCAACAACAGCAGAATACATATCCTTCTGAAGCTCACATGAAGCATTCACCAAGACACCTTAACAAATTTAAAAGAATGGAAACCATACAATGTCTGTCTCAGACCACAATGGAATTGAACTAGAAATCAGTAACAATGTTAACTGGAAAATCCTAAAATACGTGGAAACTAAACAACACATTTATAAATAACACATGGGTCAAAGAAGAAATCTCAAGAGAAATTTAAAGCTATTTAAAACTACATGAAAATGAAAATACAACCTAGCAAAAGTTGTGAAATGCACCAAAGCAGTGCCTAGGGGAAAATGTATAGCACTAAATGCATATAGTAGAAAATAAGAAAGATCTAAAATTAATAATAAAAGTTTCCACCCTAGAAAACTAGAAAAAGAAGAGCAAGTTAATGCCAAAGTAAGAAAAAGAAAAGAAGTAATACAAATTAGGACAGAAAACAATAAAATTTAAAAATAGGAAATCAATAGAGAAAATCAGCAAAACCGAAAGCTGGTTCTTTGAAAAGATCAATAAAGTTGATCAGTTTCTAGGCAGGCTGATTTAAAAAAACAGAGAGAGAGAGAAGACACAAATTACTAATGTCAGAAGTGAGACAGAACATCACTATAGATCCCATGTATATTAAAAGGGTGATAAATATTATGAGCAACTAGATGCTCACAAATTTAATATGAAGCAATTCCTTGAAACACACAATCTGCTAAAATTCTCACAAAAAGAAACAGACAATCTAAATGCACATATATCTATTTTTAAAATTGAATCAATAATCAATAAGCTTCCAAAACAGAAAGCACCAGGCCCAGATGGATTCAATGGTGAATTCTACCAAACATTTAAGGAAGAATTTGTAGCAATTATGTACATTTGGAAGATAGAAGAATATTCTCTAACTCTCTGATATGGTTTGGCTGTATTTCCCCACCCAAATTTCATCTCGAATTGTTATCCTCACATGTTCCACATGGTGAGGGAGGGACCTGGTGGGAAATGATTAGATCTTAGGGACGGTTTTCCCCATGCTGTTCTCATGATAGTAAGAGAGTTCTCACGAGACCTTCTGGTTTAAAAGTCACAGTTTCCCCTGCTGTCTCTCTCCATCTTGCTGCCATGTAAGATGTGCTTTGCTTCCCCTTTGCCTTTCACCATGATTATCAGTTTCCTGAGACCTCTCAGCAATGCAGAACTGTGACTAAATTAAAACTCTTTCCTTTATAAATTACTCAGTCTTGGGTATTTCTTTGTAGCCATGAAAAAAAATGGACTAATACACTCTCTATGATGCTGGCATTGTCTTACTATCAAAATAAGACAAAGACTTTACAAGAGAAGAAAAAAACAGACCAATATCTCTCATGAATGTAGATGCAAATATCCTCAACAAAATCTTAGCAAATCAAATACATCAATGTATAAAATGAATTATACTCCATGACCAAGTTGGATTTATTGTAGGTGTGCAAGACTGGCTCAACATTAAAAAATCAATTAATAAAGATGATTACATCAACAGGCTAATGAAGAAAAATCACATGATCATATTAATAAATGCAGAAAAAACATGTGTTAAAATTCAACACCTACCCATGTTAAAAAAAAAAAAAACACAAACTCTCAACAAACTAGAAACAGAGGGGCACTTACTGAACTTAATAAAGAATAGCTATTAAAAAACAAAAACAAAAACAAACTATGGTGGCCAGGCCCTGTGGCTCACGCCTGTAATCCCAGCACTTTGGAGGCCAAGGCGTGTGGATCACCTGAGGTCAGGAGTTCAAGACCAGTCTTGCCAACATGATGAAACCCCATCTCTACTAAAAATACAAAAATTAGCCAGGCATGATGGCGCATGCCTGTAGCTACTCAGGAGGCTGACGCAGGAGAATCGCTTGAACCCAGGAGGCAGAGGTTGCAGTGAGCCAAGAGGGCGCCACTGCACTCCAGCCTGGGTGACAAGAGTGAGACTCTGTTTCAAAACAACAACAACAACAAAAAACCTATGGCTACCATCATATTTAATGGTGAAAAACTAGAACCTTTTCCACTAAGATCAGGAACAAAGCAATGATATCCTCTCCCCCTAGTCTTTTTCAGTGTTGTGCTAGTTAATGCAATAGGACAATAAAAGGGAATAAAATGTGTACAAGTTTTGAAAGAAGAAATAAAACAGTCTTTGTTCTAGAAGACATGATTGTCTATCTAGAAAGTCAAAAATACCAATAAAAAATGTTCTGGAAGTAATAAATCATTATAGCAAGGTTGGGGAATACAAGATTACTATAGAAAACTCAATCACTTTCCCATGTATAAATAGTGAACAATTGGAATTTAAAATTCAAAACACAATACCATTTACATTAGCATTCCAAGAAACGGAATACTTATGTATAAATCTAACAAAATATGTACAAGATCTACATGAGGAAAACAACAAATTTTGATGAAAAAATAAGAAAACTAAATAAATGGAGAGATGTTGAAGCAACAGGAACTCTCATTCATTCCTGGTGAGAATGCAAAATGGTACAGCCACTTTGGAAGACAGTTTGGCAAATTCTTACAAAACTAAACACACCCTTACCATACAATCCAGCAATCATGCTCCTTAGTATTTCCCCCAAAGAAATAAAAAATTTACAGCCACACAAAAACCTGCACATGGATGTTTAAGGCAGCTTTATTCATAATGGCCAAAACTTGGAAGCAACTAAGATGCTTTCAGTAGATAAATGGATAAGAAGAGTGTGGTACATCAGACAAAGGAATATTATTCAGTGCTAAAAATAAATGAGTTGTTTATTTGCCTGTTGGGGCTGTGCGATATTGTGAAATTTCACGTAGCTTCTGGTCTTTGTCCAGTTTCCTGGCACAGAGTTCCTAAAACTCTTGGAATCTCCAGAGTTATAAGAGTATGGTTTTGTTTGTTTGTTTGTTTGTTTGTTTTTCAGATGGAGTCTCACTCTGTCACCAGGCTGCAGTGTAGTGGTGCAATCTCGGCTCATTGCAACCTCCACCTCCCAGGTTCAAGTGATTCTCTTGCCTCAACCTTCCAAGCAGCTGGGACTACAAGTGTGCACCACCACGCCCAGCTAATTTTTGTATTTTTAGTAGAGACAGGGTTTCACCATGTTGGCCAGGATGGTCTCGATCTCCTGACCTTGTGATCGGCCCACCTCGGCCTCCCAAAGTGCTAGGATTATAGGCATGAGCTACTGTGCCCAGCCAAGAGTATGTTTTATATGCTAATAAGATAATTGGTGACTGGTGGCCCGTAGATAGCTTCAGGAAGGGAGATGTTTTCCAGAAAGCCCAAGGCATGAGTAGAAGGTTAGGACTTTCAGTTCAACCCCCCAACCTCTGGGGAGTGAAGAGGGGCTAAAAATTGAGTTGATCATCAATGGCTAATGATGTAATAAATTAGGCCTACATAATGAAGCTTCCATAAAAGCCCAAAAGGGCTAGGTTCAGGAAGCTTCTGGATTGCTGAACATATGGAGCTGGAGGCTGGCACACACTGAGAGGACATGGACACTCTACACCCCTGCCACATGCCTTGTCCTGTCTATCCAGCTGTTCATTAGTATCCTTTATCGTATTCTTTATTAATAAACTGCTAAATGTAAGTTAAGTGTTTCCCCAAGTTTTATGAGCTGTTATAGCATATTAATAAAAACTGAGGATGTCACGGGAACCTCCAATTTAGAGCCAGGCTGGTGAGTCAGAAGTATAGATGACAACCTACTACTTGCATCTGGCATCTGAATAGGAGGCAGTCTTGTGGGACTGAGCCCTTAACCTGTAGGATCTGACACTATCTCCAGGTAGACAGTATCAGAACTGAACTGAATTAGAGGACATCCTGCTAGTGTATGCTGGAGAAGTGATTGCTTGGTGTGTGGGTAAAACCCCACATACATCTGGTGTCAAAAGCGTTGTGTTAAGTGATGTGGAAGAGTGAGAAAAATACACCTTGGTTTCTCTTTATTTCTTTAAGAGGCAGCTCTAATAAGTACCATAGACTGGGTAGCTTAAACAATGGACATTTATTTCTTACAGTTCTGGAGGCTGAGAAGTCCAAATCAAGGTGCCTGCCCAGTTGGTTTCTGGCAAGGGCTCTCTTCATACCTGCAGATGACCTGCTTTTTGCAATGTCCTCACACAGCAGAGGGAGTCATCTGTCTTGCTCTCTCTTTTTTCCACCAATCCCATGATAAAGGCCCTACCCTCATGACCTCATCTAACCCTAATTGCCTCCCCAAGACCTGATCTTCAAACACCATCACATTGGGATTTAGTTTTTAGAGGACACAATTCAGTTCATACATAGCAGGCTGTAACATTAAGAGGTTGGGGAAAAGAGGAGACTGGAGGAAAAAAGAGACTGTCAAAGAGAAATATGCAGGATCAACCAGTAAAATAGCTGGAAAACCAAAAGAGTGGTGTCCTGGAGACTGAATTTACAAAGAATATTAAGGAAGAAAATGTGATAAAATTTATTTAAATGCCTCTGGGAAAGTCAAATAATAAGAAAACAGACCATTAAGTTAGGGACATGGGGATTATTGATGAGATTCACAAGAGAATTTTGGTGCAATTTTGGGGTGAAAGTCTGATTAGACTAAGTTTAAGAGAGAATGGGAATATGGTAACAAGTTGATTTGGAATCCCCTTGAATTTCTCTACAAAACAAATAGATCAACTACGATCATAAAACAAAAATCCACAAAGACATTTACAGCAACACTGGATGACAAGGTTTCCCCAGGAACTCCAAAACACCAGAATGTGTAGAGACAAATAATTAAGAGCTAAGAAAGTCATATGGTATTATAATATCATGCAGGAGATGTGGAGAAAAGGCAATGGAGTTTTCAATCGCCCTGAAACAGAAGAATCCTCAAATGCCAACAAATTCTCACTGCAAAGCACACCAGGCATCTGGAAACAGCTCCTAAAAGTGGAAGGGCACATAGCATCTAATTTATAGGTAAGGTTAGTATTAGGGGACCACAATAAGTTGTATAGGCTAGAGTGGTTTGTACCCTTTGAACAAAATGAAGCTCACTTCTAGGACAAAGCACCACACCAAAGAGAAACTGCCAAGAGTAGAATCCAGATTGAGCAGGACAAGGACAATGAGAGTATAGCAAAGAGGAGATCCAGAAGAAATGATTGAAGGGGATACAGGAAACAGATCTCAGCAGATAGGAGGATATATCCTTCAGAGAAAACAACAGAAAATGAAGTTTCGAGCCAAGAAGCTAATAGAAAAGATATTTTGGTACATCTTTCTTTCTTAAAAGTAGTGAAAAACTAGTTTTCTGAAGCATAGAAAATGATCATAATTTGATATTATAAAAATTTTTTAAATAAATTTAAAAAAAGGAACAGAAAACACCCTTACAGACAATTAATAGCATGCCAGAAACACACGCCAAAAACTTATGAAAACTATAATCATCTAGTATCTGGGGTGTGTCTGCAACCCCTGAAGCCCCAGAGGAAGTGCTACGGTGCTCTTTCAGCTTTGCTGCCATGGATGGCTTAAGTGTTAATAGCTCAGTGCAGGGTCAGTGTGACAGCCTTTGTACCCACACTTGTGGCACCTGAGTTCTTGTCCAGCATCCAGGAGGAATGAGGTTGCATGAACAAATTGAAAATGGTAAATCAGCAGATTTTATTGCTGATGAAAGTGGCTCTCAGTGGGAGGGGGAGCTTAAAATGGGGTGGAGCAGGAAGTCCCCAATCCACCATCCCCAGCCAGACTTCTCTCCGAAGCTATGTCATCAAGCTGTCCCTTGGAAGTCAAAATGCTTCTCTCTTATGTCCATTTGTAGTCTCCAACATCTAGCTGCTCTTCTCCTCTTCTGTGTCAGCTGAGCCTGGAGTTTTTATGGGCACAGGATTGGGGGTGGGGCAAGTCATGGGTGGTTTTGGAAGAGGCAACATTGGAGCCAGAAAACAGGGGTGTATGTTCTCACTTTGGGCCATGGTATCAGGTTTTTTGGCTTGAGGGTAGGGCCCTCACTGGTGACACCCCACCCTCCTCTTCTCAGAATTTCCCTGCCTCCTGTCCCTATCAATTTCATGATGAAGATGCTGAAAGCAATCGCAAAAAAACAAAAATTGACAAATGGGACTTCGTTAAACTAAAGAGCTTCTGCATACCAAAAGAAAGTATTAACATAGTAAACAGACAACCTACAGAATGGGAGAAAGCATCTGACAAAGGTCTAATATCTGGAATGTTTAAGAAACTTAAATTTATAAGAATGAAACAATCCTATTTAAAAAGTGGACAAAGTGCATGAACAGACACTTTTCTAAAGAAGACATACATGTGGCCAATAAGCATATGAAAAAATGCTTAACATCACTATCATTAGAAAAATGCAAATAAACCACAATGAGATCCATCTCATACCAGTCGGGATGATTAAAAAGTCAAAAATAACAGATGGTGGTGAGGTTGTGGAGTAAAGGGAATGCTTATATACTGCTGCTGGGAATGTAAAATAGTTCAGCCATTGTGGAAAGTGGTGTAGCGATTCCTTAAAAAACTAAAAACAGAATTACATTCAACCAAGCAATTTCATTATTGGGTATATACCGAAAAGAATATAAATTTTTCTACCATAAAGACACATGCACACATATGTTCATTGCAGCAGTCTTCACAATATCAAAAACATGAAACCAACTTAAATGCCCATTAATATTAGACTGGATAAAGAAAATGTGTGCATATACACCATGGCATACTTACAGCCATAGAAAAGAATGAGATAATGTTATTTGCAGCAACATAGATTGAACTGGAGGCCATTATCCTGAGTGAATTAATGCAGGAACAGAAAATCAAATACTGGATGTTCTCACTTTTAAGTGGGAGCTAAACAATGAGTACATATGAACACAAAAAAAGGAACAACAGACTCTACCTGAGGGTGGATTTGGGAAGGTGGGTGAGGATTGAAAAAAAATCTATTAGGTACTATACTATACCTGGGTGATGAAATAATCTGTACACCAAACCCTTGTGACACGCAATGTACCTATATAACAAACCTGCACATATACCCCACATGTTTTCTTTTGAAAAGTGTTTGTTTGTGTCCTTTGTCCAGTGTTTAATGGGGTTGTTTTATTCTTGTAAATTTAAGTTTCTTAAAGATTCTAGATATTAGACCTTTGTCTGATGCATAGTTTGCAAACATTTTCTTCCATTCTGTAGGTTGACAGTTTCTTTCGCTATGCAGAAGCTCTTTAGTCTAACAAAGTCCCATTTGTCAATTTTTGTTTTTGTTGCAATTGCTTTTGGCATCTTCATCATGAAATCTTTGCCAGGTCCTGTGTATACAATGGTATTTCCTAGGTTATCTTCTGGAGTTTTTATGTTTTGGGTTTTACATTTAAGTCTTTAATCCATCTTGAGTTGATTTTTGTACAGTGCAAGGAAGGGGTCCAGTTTCAATCTTCTGCAAATGACTAGCCAATTATTCCAGTTATGGCAGTGGTGGCCCAACTGGAGTGGCTGCTGCAAAGATGCCAGCTGTAGTGGGGAAGGCGTGGCTAGGGCTGCATGCTCTGTGGACTGGCAGGGGCCAAGAACAGGCAGGAACATCAACCCCTACTGAGTCAGGGGGCAGGAGCCCTGAGCTTCCAGGCACAGCTGCAGCCACCCAGCTGTGTCTCCTGACCCAGGCATCCCTGTGCTCTTGGGGGCCCAGGAAGATCCCCCAGCTGCCACAGGCTTGGAAGTGCCTGCTCCTGCTCCCTGGCCTCCCCACTCTCCCAGGACTCACTCTGGGGTGGAGTAAAGTTGTGGCCAAGCCCAGGTGCTGTCACAACCTGGCCAGGTGTGTACATACTCAGGGCAGTGCTGACACACTAGCCCCTTGATGCCTTGGCCCCCTCCAAACTCTGGGTACCGACAAGTGTGTGAGGGATGCCAGGAGGTCTGAAGGCAACTTGGCATGGGTCTGCAGGCACCCCTTGGCATGAACTGCCTGGGTGCCATGGACAACATGATTGATGGTTGCAGGAGGCAGACAGACTCTTGGGTAGAAAGGGGAGGGTCCCTAGTGAAGCACCCTCTTCAAGCCAGGGACAACCTGAAGTCTGGGGGCTGAGCTGTCAGTTCCAGGTGGAGTCCATGGCTGGCAGTCAGAACTTACGGTGCTTTTTTGGGCCTGCCAATGGCCACCTATGGACCAATCAGCATGCACTTCCTCCTTTCTGAGCCCATAAAAATCCTGGACCTGGCCAGCCTCACACAGACATTGGAACTACTAACTGCAGGAAGGAGCTACCCACATCAGGTCTCCTTGACTCATTGGGACCATCTGCCTGTGGAAAGGCTACTCTGGGTCTCCTCTTGGCTGAGAGCTGGATACTTATCGGGATGACTTGCCTGCAGATAGAAGCTACCCACTCTAGGTCTCCTCTCCACTGAGGGCTGCACTTGTCAGAACTACTTTCCTGTGGGAAGGAGCTACCCACTTTGGATTTCCTGAGAGCTGTTCTGTTACTCAATAAAGCTTATTTCTGCCTTGTTCACCCTGCAGCTGTCTGTGTACTTCATTCTTCCTGGACACGGGACAAGAATTTGGGACTCAATGAATAGGGAGACTGAAAGAACTAACAAAAACAGAGCTGAAACAAGCCCCTCCCCACCACCCCACTACTACCTCTCACCATGCTGTGGGCAATGAGAAAGAAAGAAGGGCTGTTGCCTTTCGGGGAGCCCAGACCTAGGGGCTCCCCAAGCCAGGTTTGTGACACCCTCTTTGGAACTCTGCGGTTTCTGGCATCTCCAAGTTTTGAGGCACTACCACCACATTCCCCTTGTCCAGATACTGGTCCCCACTGCAAAAGCTGCTTGTGGTGCATCTGATCCAGTCACAGGCTTGCACAGAGCTGGCACCTGTGCTGGCACCTGGCCCACTGCAGCAGCCAGCATGCATGGCTGTGGACAGTGGCTGGACCCTGCACTCACTTGCTCACACACTCCTCACAGCTCCATGCCTGGCTCACCCTTGGCAGGTGTGGGATCTGGGCCGGTAGCACGAGCCAAGTTCAGCCTTCCTGGCCAAGTGGGTAAAATGAGCCCAATGGGCCCAAGCAAAACTTGGGCAAAAGCACCCCCAGCCACAGAGGTTTCCAGCTGGAAAAGTGACACCTGAAGGATCCTGAGACATCAGCACCATTTATTGAATAGGAAGTCCTTTCCCCATTGCTTGTTTTTGTCAAAGATCAGAGGGTTGTAGGTGTGTGGCATTATTTCAGGGCCCTCTCTTCTGTTCAATTGGTCTACATGTTTGCTTTTGTATCAGTATCATGCTGCTTTGGTTACTGTAGCCCTGTAGTATAGTTTGAAGTTGGATAATATGATTCACCCAGCTTTGTTCTTTTTTGTTAGGATTGTTTTAGCTATCTGGGCATTGTTTGGTTGCATATGAATTTTAGAGTAGTTTTTTCTAATTCTGTAAAGAATGTCATTGGTAGTTTTATAGGAATATCCTTGAATCTGTAAATTGCTTTGGGTAGTATGGTCATTTTAATGATACTGATTTTTCTATCTATAAGTTGAAATGTTTTCCCATTTGTCTTTGTCATCTCTCATTTTTATGAGCAGTGTTTTGTAATATTTTTTGTTGAGATCTTTCACCTCCCTGGTTAGCTGTATTCCTAAGTATTTTATTATTTCTGTGGCTATTGTGAATGAAATTGTATTTCTGATTTGGGTCTTGGCTTAGATGTTGTTGGTGTATAGGAATGCTACTGATTTTTGTACATTGATTTTATATTCTGAGACTTTGCTGAAGTCGTTTATCATCTCAAGGTGCTTTGGGACAAAGACTATGGAGTTTTCTAGATATAGAATCATGTTGCCAACAAACATGGATAGTTTGACTTCCTCTTTTCCTATTTGGATGTCTTTTATTTCTTTCCCTTGCTTCACTGCTCTGGCTGGAATTTTCGTACTACATTGAATAGCAATGTGAGAGTGGGCATCCTTTTCTTGTTCTTGTTTTCAGGGGGAATGCTTCCAGCTTTTGACCATTCAGCATGATGTCAGCTGTGGATCTGTCATAGATAGATCTTATTGTTTTGAGGTATGTTCCTTCATTGCCTAGTTTATTGAGAGTTTTTGACGTGAAGGACGTTGAATTTAATCAAAAGTTATTTCTGCATCTATTGAGATGATTCTGTGGTTTTTGTCTTTAGTTGTGTTTATGTGATGAGTCACATCTATTGCTTTGTCAATGTTGAATAAACCTTGTATTCCAGGGATAAAGCCTACTTGATCATGGTGGATTAGCTTTTTCAAGTGCTGCTGGATTCAGGTTGCTAGTATTTGTTGAGGTTTTTATGATCTATGTTAATCAAGGATATCGACCTGAGGCTTTCTCTTTTTTTGTTGTATCTTTGCCAGGATTTTGTATCAGAATGATGCTGGCATCATAAAATGAGTTAGAAGCAGTCTCTTCTCCTCAGTTTTGTGTGTCTGTGTGTGTGTGTGTGTGGGTGTGTGTGTGTGTTTTGGGATAATTTCAGTAAAAATGGTACCAGCTCTTCTTTATACAACTGGTAGAATTTGGTTGTGAATCCATTCAGTTGCAGGCTTTTTCTGGTTGGTAAGCTTTTTATTACTCATTCAATTTTGGAACTCATTATTAGTCTGTTCAGGGAATCAATTTCTTCCTGGCTCAATGTTGGGAGGTTGCATTTCCAAGAATTTATGCATTTTTTGTAAGTTTTCTAGTTTGTGTGCATAGAATTGTTCTTAGTAGTCTCTGATCGTTTTTTTCTGTGTTTCTGTGGAGTTACTGGTAATGACCCCTTCGTCATTTCTAATTGTGTTTATTTGGACCTTTTCTCTTTTTTTATTTCTTAGTCTAGCTAGCAGTCTATCAATCTTATTTTTTCTTTCAAAAAACAAATTTATGGATTCATTGATCTTTTGTATGGGTTTTTGTGTCTCAATTTCCTTCAGTTCAGCTCTGATTTTGGTTATTTCTTGTCTTCGGCCAACTTTGAGGTTGGTTTGCTCTTATTTTTCTAGTTTCTCTAGGTGTGATGTTAAGCTGTTAATTTGAGATCTTCCTAACTTTTTAATGTGCATATTTAGCACTATAAAATTCCATGTTAATACTGCTTTAGTTGTGTCCCGGTGATTCTGACTTGTTGTATCTTTGTTCTCATTAGTTTCAAAGAATTTCTTGATTTCTGCCTTAATTTCATTATTTACCCCAAAGTCATTCAGAAGCAGGTTGTTTAATTTCCATATAATTATATGGTTTTCAGTGATTTTATTAGTATTGATTTTTATGTTTACTGTGCTATGGTCCAAGAATGGGGTTGATATAATTTTGTGCATTTTCTTTATTTGCCAAGAATTGTGTGACCAATTATATGGTCAATTTTAGAGTATGTGCCATGTGCAGATGAGAAGAATGTATATTCTGTTGTTTTGGGGGTAAATACACTAATTACATTTGTTAGTAGTAAAGTCCTTATCTGTGAAATCCCCTTTATAAGATGTTCTGGTTTAGGACTACATATCATAAACAAACACATAGATTCTAGTAATAGTTAAAGCATGGCTCACTGGAGAATATTGCCTAGATTACACAAATATCTGAGGTATAAAATGAAAGTATTCCATAACCAACCCAAAGACTCACCAATGTGTAAGATGATGTACTGATTTCACTTAGGGACTTCAGCTATCATTCTAGTCCATAAAGTTCACTTTCAATGCAGAAAGGGAGTTCCTGGGGAGTCCTGTGGGCTTTCACAGACCTCTTCTTCTTTGTTTGTGCTTCTTGATTGCTTGTATTCTTGAAAGTATTAATAAAGCTGGATCACATGAGTTGGTTAGCTCAATGTGTTAGCTCAATTGCCAAGTGGGCTTTATGCCAGATATGCAAGTTTGGTTTGCATTAAAAAATCAATCAATGTAATTCATCACATAAATAGGATAAGAGTGACAGGTGTAAACATAATACCATCTCATAACTCTATAATAATTTATTCCATAAATATTTATTGACTGCCTCCCACGTGCCAGGTACTGCTGAGGACTCTGAGTACAGCAGTGGGACAAACACACACCACCATCATCGCCAATAACAACAAAGTCTCTGCTTTCATGGAACTTACATTCTAATCATCTGAATCTGGCATCTATGGGAAAAATTCAGATATAGATATTTCTCAGGTATTTCAATGCATGAAATAGGAGATGCAGACATCATACTATGTAAATGATTAAAACCTTGTCAATCTGTATCTAGTTTCCTCATAATCATAAGAACTCCAGTTTATTAAACTTTTCTGTGCAAACAAACTAATCCAGCTAATGAGAGAACTAGAAAGATTCAATGTGCGGGTGCACATGGTAGATTGGTTATCGTGCTCGTCAGCTAGATTGCCCTTTAAATCTCTTCGGGGTTCTAACAAAGGCATCATCAATTCAATTAAAGTATCTAAGCACCCAAGACAATGGACCAAGCTTTCTGCCTTCTGTGAACTCTGAAAGAACTAACTGATGAATAACTATAGTTCAATAAATCCTCTTTTAGTGAATTGTGTCTATTTTGTATGTTGTGAAGAAATCTGCCCAGTAAATGATGACAGCCAATTACATGCAGGCCTCTTGGGTATTCCTATCAGGCTATGATAGGGGAGTTGCCCCAAAAACTGTGCGTGTGGTTTCTCTATATGGTGGCTCTCTTCGCCTATATGCTGGAAATCAATAATGCTACTTTCTTAGCATTGAGGGAATAAAAACCTTAGTCATAAGTGAAGGAGCCTTATAGATAATCTTACTAAATTCCCATTTTCTGGTGCTTCAAAGAAATCCTGAAAATACAACTTAGTGGATGAGGCAGATGGCATTATTTCATAACCTACCATGTTTACCAGGTCTGCCAAGACTATGAAGCAAATATATGTTCCAGGTTTTTTTTTAACACTAAGAATACCAGAGGTTTGGTTTCTGCCCTACTGGACAGCTTATGGTATACCGAGGAACACTGACTTTGGTATGGTAAACCTTGTAAAGAAGAGTTTTAAAGAGTTGAACTCAACCTGGTCTGAGGGATGAGAAAGGACTTCTCATGATATTTATGTTGAGATTGAAGAATGAGGTATGAGTTAACCAGTTGAAAAGAGAAGAGAGGAAATTTGGCAAATACTGTCAGTTGCCTGCCTCTATCATAGAGACTATTGAGGTTAAAATTTTGATTTCCCACACCAACTTCCAGTCAGGGTAGCCATGTGACACAATTCT
The DNA here is from genome assembly GCF_049350105.2 of Macaca mulatta. Classification (NCBI taxonomy): domain Eukaryota; kingdom Metazoa; phylum Chordata; class Mammalia; order Primates; family Cercopithecidae; genus Macaca; species Macaca mulatta. The sequence goes on from NC_133406.1 coordinate 75,699,477, forward strand.
GGCCAATGAGATATAGAGAGAAATCCCTGAAAAGAGCAACCATTCTCTAATAAAAACACAAAGCCTTGCAATGAGAGAGCCTTTTTGTCCTTTCATTTTTTTGCTGTTTTTCTTAAACCTCCTCTTTTTTTCTATCTGTACATTGATTTGATATCCAAGAGTGCTGTAGCCATTTTGCCACAATGAGGTAACCTTTGTGAGACTAAAGACTGCGGAAGAGAAAGTACCACTGGGATCCCTGGAACACTGTTGTGTAGTATCTCCAAATCTGTGCTTCTGTCAGGGCTAGGTCAAACGTCTTGCTTGTGAAAAAAGTAAATCTATCTCTAGGTGAAAGTTAATTGGGTTTTCTGTTTATTTGCTGCTTAGTGCATTCTTACATGATACAGAAAAGGAGCAATAAGTTCAAAAAGTAGGCCAGGGTTTAATAGTGCCAGGCCTTATAGGCCATTTAAAAAATTCTATCAGTCACGGTCCAGTTAGAGAAGTAGAACTGTGTGTGTGTGTGTGTGTGTTGTGTATGTACACAAACATACATATGTTTACTGCTTACACAATGTGAGGGTGGGCTAGCAAGTCTAAAGTCTGTAAGGGAAGCCATCAGGAGGTAAAGATCCCAAGAAGGCTAGAATCCCACAGGCATAAGCTGTTTGGTGTCTTGAGGCTTGAGAAAGGACTAACCTCTTAAGACTCACCTGATTAGGTCAGGCCCACTCAGAATAATCTTTTAATTAATTTAAATTCAATTGTTAGGGGCTTCAATCACATCTGAAAAATCCCTTCACAGTAGCAACTTGATTAGATTTGATTGAATAACTGGGGACTGTAGTTTAGCCTAGCCAACTTGAAATAGCAAAAGCCAACACATTAACTTTATCGCAAGGTCAATGGGAAGCCTTTGAAATTTTAAGCAGAAAAGGAGAGTGTGGCTAAAGTGTGGAAAGTGACTGGGAAATGAAATAATTTGGGAGAGTGGGAAAAAAATCATGTAGGCAGCTATTGCAGTAGCCTAGAATAGAGAGATAATCAAGATTTAAAGTAATATGATGGGAGTGAGGATGGGAATAAGAGGAGAAATTAGAGGATCATGTAGGACTGGACTTTGGTGAGTGCCGGAGTAAGAGGATGACAGAAGAATTGGAATGACCTTCTGGACTTCTGGTGCGTAATAGGGAATTGTTTACCATGTATGGAGACCTGTAGACCTAGCAGGAAAGTTGTGCCAGACCTAGAAGGAAAGTTGTGCCATTTACTAAGATCACTTAGATTACTAAGATCACAAATTCCAGAGGAAGAGTGCATTTAGAGGGGAAAATTATAAATTCCATTTTAGGGTAAGGCCTTTGAAGAACCAATGGGATATACTCTGTGAATTTATTGAGGAGATTGTTGGATGGTGAGGGGTGCATTGATCTAGAGCTCAAAAGAGTGATCTAGACTAGAGATATAAATGCAGGAGTTGTTGACCACGAGTACTTGAAGTCATGAAAATGGATTAGTGGGTCTGGAGAGAATACTTGAGTGAGAAGAAGAGGGCACACTTCCATGTTTTTCTAATGTCTTATAGTCAGGTGGAAAAGAATCTGACAGGAGACAGTAATAAGAAGGATCTTGCTGCAGATTTGAGGACTGAACTGTTGTTTTAAAGATGGAAATGCTCTGCATGGTAGGAACATGCCTGCAGGAGTCCCATACTACTGAAAGACTTCTTTGAAGGTAAAATGTATCCAGGTACATGGCACTGGAGGAGGAGGTGAGAAGTCAAACATTTATCAAAGACTAGGTCTTAGTGTTGGATGGAGTTGGGAACACGTCTTCATCACAACCCCAATGCTGGAATCTCACAACGTAAATGAGGCTACTTCATAGAAATCGAGGTGAAGAGTAAATCATGTATTTCACATGGAAGTTAAACAACATTAAAAATAATTTTTAAAGAGACTGATTCTATAGTACAGTAGTCTCCCCTTTTCCATGGGGGATACGTTTCAAGCCCCCACCTGAAATCTGTTCATCACAGAAAGAGATGAACAGTAAGTAATAAAGTAGAACAATAACAATACTCAGAATATCATGCAATTTAAAAGTTATAAATTGCTTATTTCTGGAAATTTTCCATTTAATATTTTGGACCATAGGTGAAGGTAGGTAACTGAAACTGGAAAGCAAAACTATGGATAAGGGTGACTACTGTAAAGCCAAACATGCATAATAACTAAACTATTTTTTGAATATTTACCATGTACTAGGTACTAGTCAAAGTGTCTCGCATGTATTAACCCATTTAATTCTCACAACCCTTCTAAGTAGGTAATATTATTCAATGTTTCAGGATGAAATACAGAGGTTTGTCCAAGTTCATTTGTTCATTTGACCAACATTCATGAATTATTTACTGTTGCTTTTCAAGATGCTAGACATATATCAGTAACAAAACAGACAAAATTTCTTTTCTGATAGATTTTACATTCTAGTGGGGATGACAGTGTTAGAAGGTGATAAGTGATATGAAAGGAAAATTAAGAGCAGGAGAAGGGGAATTACTGATGCTAGGGCTAGAGGTTTTGTGTTGCAGTCAGAGGAGGCCTTACTAAGTCTATATTTGGACAAAAACTTGATAGAACCAAAGAACAGCAAGGAGGTCACTTTGGCCAGTGTGAGGTGAACAAGTGCGAGACGACGAGCTTAGGAAGTTAGTGGAGGGCCAGGTGGGGCCAAGTCTTGGAGGCCACCGAAGCACTTTGGCTTTATGCGGAGTAAAATGGGGGCTGTTGGAGGGTTTCATGTAGGACATCATTCAATTCACCTAATGAAAGGATAACTCTGGTTGCTGGTTTGATGATTAAGATCAGTTGAGAGGCTATTACGAAGATCTAGCAAGAGATTGCTTGGTGCTTGAACCAAGGATGTAATGGTGGAAGGGCTGGTAGGAGTTTGGGTATATTTTGAAAATAGTGCTAGTAGAATTCCCTGATTAGATGGAGGACATGAGAAAAAGAGAGGAGTCAAGGATGACTCCAGTGTTCTTGGGCTGGGAAATTAGAAGATAAAAATTGCCACTAATTCGAATGGGAAAGATCACAGGTGGAACAGATTTTGTGGAGGAGATAAGAAAATCAGTGTTGGGGCCAGGTGTGGTTGGCTCACACCTGTAATTCCAGCACTTTGGGAGGCTGAGGTGGGAGGATCACCTGAGATAAGGAGTTCCAGACCAACCTGGCCAACATGGTGAAACCCTGTCTCTACTAAAAATACAAAAATTAGCCAGGTGTGGTGATGGGTACCTGTAATCCCAGCTACTCGGGAGGCTGAGGCAGGAGAATTGCTTGAACCCAGGAGGTGGAGGTTGCAGTGAGCTGAGATAGTGCCATTGTACTCCAGCCTGGGTGACGAGAGTGAACCATCTGGAAAAAAAAAAAAAATCAGTGTTGGATATAAAGAGTTCACCATGTATCATTGTAGTATACAGTCATTCATATTTTTTCTTCCTGGATTTTTAAAAGAGGCATATCTGCAATACTTATTTATTTGAAAATAATATCTGACAACCAGCCACCTTCCTGGACAGCTTTGTAACTATTTCTACAAGGTAAGTCATACCTATGCTTTGGATAATCTTGAAAAAGAAAGTGTGCTTTAATAGTAATTTTATTATTTTCTGTAAGCATTTTAAACAAATTTAACATAAAAGATTATGAAGTTCTTCGATGGAAAGTGGTTAGGATGGGTCTCAGTCGGAGCAAAACGGAGATTAGGAATCCCTGTTTAATTTAGCTAGGCTCTTTGGTAATAAAGACTTGAAGTAGAGGGCTTCCAGTGGGTGTTTCCAGCACCTTCTCCTGAGTCCCTTTATCTTTCCATCTTCCAAGTCTCACAATCAGGCATCCCTGTCCTCCTCTGCACATTGGCAGTGGATAAGGCTCTTCCCTTATGCTACAAAGTGGAGCTCCTCAAGCTTTGCTGGGTGGTGAACGACACTCAGTCCTGGCAGGATGTGGAGGAGAGGATGCCTGCCTCTGTCCCCAAATGAGGGGGACAGGAGGCATTTCATTCCTTTTTAGTCTTCCTACCAGGACTAGTTCTCCTAAGAAATAAGCATAAGCTAATCATTTTTTAATCTTTTCTTAAAGAGAGATTATTCCTCCTATCAGGAAGGCTTTTCCCTCCCCCCAATTTGACATAATGCATTCACCATTACTGTTTGTCTCACTCCAGAACTTGGCTTGCATTACAAAAGTCACCACATTTGCTGAAAATAGCTGCCTCTTAGTTAGTCCTGTGGTGTTTGTGTTTTCATTTAGCTGGAGCTTAATCCTGATAGAAGGAGAGGATTTTCTAGTTAATCCTGCCCCCCATAATTATAAGAATAAAATGGACTGAATGATTACAAAGAGCTGACTTAAATCAATTCCAATACATTCATCAAGGCATTTGGATATTAATTATAGACACTAGCATAAAATAAGCACTAGAGAATGGCTAGATTACAAAAAGTAAGCATCCCTTTGATTGTGTATTCTAGGTGTATTTTAAAGTGAAATAAATGCTGACCTCAGTGAATAATTGGTGAAGCATGATTTTTCTAAACATCTTTACATTTTGGTCACGAAAGATGTTCTTGCTTTAGACACTGTTATTACAGCACACCTAAAACTTATCCTTTCTTCTCTTACATCGTCTTTCTTCAGTTGTGCCCTTTCTTACCTCCTTGTACAATTATTCTTTTCTACCAGAACTTTCCTCTCAGACTGTAAGTATGTTACTGCCCTTTCCCTAAATCCAGTGATGTCTTCCAGCCTTCCCCCAGTACCTCCCATTTCCATCACCCCATACTTTCCAAAGTGATCTGCAGGCATTGCCTCTACTTCTTCAACATCCATCTTCACTCCTCATTATCTACCCTTCATTTTTACTACTCTGTTGAAACCAGTATCATCAAATAATAATTTATCACATAACTTAGAATCTAAGGCATAATCTTCTCAGAAGAGTCTTGGTTATCACACTTTCATTCCTGAAATTCCTCCTTCTCTGGTTTCTGTGATGTATCTGTTCTTGTCCTGTCTTTTAAAACTTACTTTCTTAGTTCTTTATTCTGTTTTTCTAATCTTAATGCTGCTGAGTTATCATCAGTTTTTTACACAAAGACCTTTAACAGCTTTTTATATAGTTTATTGAATTACGTTTAAATTCCTCAGCCTGTCATTCAAAGTTCTCCAAAGATTGACCCTGGAGACTGAAATCCAAGTAGATACTGGAGTCTAAGTGGTAGAGTGCACATAGACTTGCACTTTGGCCATGGTATGTCGCAAATGTAGAAGAAGTCCCTGTATGAAAGAAAGAGTATAGCATCCGGGCTATGCTGCAATAAGATATGGAGCTCAGGAGGTCAGGCACAAAGAGTTCCAAGCTGGCCCAACCCCATGCTGTCACTTACTTTCCCACACATGTGGGTGACCCCAACATTTCCCAACCAGGAATGTCAGATACAAGTAAAAACTGGTGACAAATGTACCCATAAGACCATGAGCAAATGGAAATTTTGGCACAATGAGTGGGCTGCTTGTGACAATATGCACTGAGATTGAATGACAGCTGTACAACTGAATAGGAAACAACAGTGGCCTCACCTGGAGAACCAGCTGCAGTAAATCTATAGGGACACTCAATTAGCAATATGTAAAACAACATTATGCAGGAAAGAAAGTCCCAACATGAAATAATTTGTCTAGGTTTCCATGGCTAATATTCAGAGGGGACCAGCCAATAAACAAACTACACCCCACTCCTATAGAATTGTTCATTGGTTCCTGGACACACCATGGTTTTCTCCTCCTTGGATCATTTCAGGTAATTTTGTGTCCTTATTTGCTTAACACATTTTTAACACCACAGTGTGCCAGGAAGAGTTCTAAGCATTTTACTAATACAAATTTGTACAACACTATGCAGCAAGAGCTATTAATACCTCTATTTTATAGGTAAGAAAACCAAGGAACAGGGGAATTAAGCAACTTGCTTGTAATCTCCTAGCTAGGAGTGGGAGATCCAAAATGTGAGCCCAGGTAGCTCTGGGGTCCGTACTCCTGATCACGATGCTACACAGTTACTCATCCCTCAAGAGTCAAGTCAAGCGTCCTCTCTTTCATGGAACATCTCAGTGTCATTCAAGATAGAGTTTCATGTTCCCTCTTCAGTGATCCAGTAACACTCAGACATACTCCTCCTGTGTCATTCATCTCATTTTATTTCATCTTTATTTGTGGTCAACTTCTCAGTGGCAGGGCCTATGTTACAAATCTGTGTATTCTCTGCCCTAAGTATAATGTCTGGCTCATAATGAGCATTTGAGAAATATTTGTTGAATTGAAATAAATTAAAATGATTTATCAGAGGTGGTGAGGGCTCAAAAACACTAAAAAATAGTGTTAAAAAGAAAAACCAGGCCGGGCGCGGTGGCTCAAGCCTGTAATCCCAGCACTTTGGGAGGCCGAGGCGGGCGGATCACAAGGTCAGGAGATCGAGACCACAGTGAAACCCCGTCTCTACTAAAAATACAAAAAATTAGCCGGGCGCGGTGGCGGGCGCCTGTAGTCCCAGCTACTCAGGAGGCTGAGGCAGGAGAATGGCGGGAACCCGGGAGGCGGAGCTTGCAGTGAGCCGAGATCGCGCCACTGCACTCCAGCCTGGGCAACAGCGCGAGACTCCGTCTCAAAAAAAAAAAAAAAAAAAAAAAAAAAGAAAAACCAAATTAAAAAATAAATATTAGCTTGTAGTCTCCACAATAATTACCCATTAAATAAACAAACTAGTAGATGAAGGAATCATAGGCACTTTCACAAGTCAGGACCACGTGACGGTGATACACGCAAGAAGAGCTTAGGCAGTGTTCCTTGTCCATTCCCCTGAAAGGAACTGGGCCTATGGAGTGGGGTTGAAAAGACCAATATTAAGCTAGACGTCCTTTTAACCCTATATTAATGTACATCTGTGTTTGCTGTCTGTAGGTGCCTTTGCTTTTTCATTTCTGTGTTGGAAAGGTGTCTCTGCTGCTCTTACTTTTCCAAAATCTCTACTTACGCTCTCTTACATAGGAGTATTGGCTCCAATGCATCCTCAACCTTGTCTAAACATGATACTTACAAGTATATCATGTTGGCCATCACGTCTCATTTTTCTTACCCTCTTTAACAGACTAGAGTCACTAAGGGGGACATAAAAGGACACCAGTGAAATTTAGGTGGACTCTGCCCATCAAAAGTAAGATACAGAAAACATCAGGCCCCAAGATGAGAGGAGGGTTCCAACTCTCCACGTTTCCAAAACTGACCATTCTTTCACTGTCCAAAAATCTCTCCTAATTTCTATGCAAGAAGGCTAAAACTAGATCCCAAATTTTATATACTGCTCTTGCTCAAAAAGTATCCATTTAGAATCAAAATCTAACTTGAAAGCCAGGGAAAAAAGCTGGCTCTGGTACTAAGCAGACATTTTGTAGGCTGCATTTCAATAAACTTAATTTGATTATCCAGTTTAAGAATTTATGGAATATTTATTTTCTTCTGATTCACTTAACTGCAACCCTACTAAGATGTTTCATAATTCAGCCAAGAATTCGAGCACTAAAGTGTATAAAATAGCCCCTGCCACCATGAAGTGCAGTCTCTGAAAAAGTAAGCAGGTATTAAGCACTTAGAAATAACTACTCACATAATTATAAAGTACTGAACACAATTCTAGTAACTAGAAAGGGTGATCTACAAGAACCATAATTATAATCAGGTGACAAATGCCAGTTGTATGGAATGTGGGTTTAGTATAACTTTAAAAAAGCAACACAGGAAGCAACGGGTTTCTCTTTTGCACAATTAATTGAGCACTTACTATATGCCAGACACTGTTTATCATACATGATTTATGTCATCTTCATGGCAATCCTATGAACCGGAAACTATTAGTCTTCTCATTTTACAGAGAAGGAAATTATGGCTCAAGGAAGTCAAGTACTTGCACATGATGATGGCTGAACCAGGAACGAAATCCAGGAGGTCTGGATTTCCTCATGATCTGTGCTCTTTCCCACTATAAATGCTTAATAAATCTTTAAGAAAAAGATTTAACTAATTGTAACTCAATAAATTAACAAGAAGTTATAAATCTTTTTGTTTTCTGGGAGATCATCACCCAACCTTTCCAGGCAATGGCTCTTATTATAGACAACATTCTAGTTGAGGAGTGCCTGGCTGCTGCATGTAGACAGAGCTGAGTAGGAACACTAGCCCGGCTTAAACTCTCTGAGCCTGTTTCCTTACTAGAAGAATGGAGATTGTAACACCCGCTTTGCAGGATTGTAGTGAGGAACAACTGTAACATCCATCCATCCATCCATTCATTTATCACACATTTTTGAGCATATGCTCTGCAACAGATAACATAATAAGATGCTAGAGATACCAAGATGAGTAAGGCAAATTTCCTGTATTTCGGAAGCTTACTGTGCTAGTGGAGAACTGGCAAGTGACAAACAGCAAAGTGCGTTAAGTGCTGTGTTAGGACACTTACGGAACCTATAATGTGTGCAAATTTCATAACCCATAGTTAGTGGTCAGCAGAGTCCCTTCTGTCACCACTTTACTTTAAAAATCCCTATATATCTGCGATTTTTCATGTCTGGTTTTCCAGGATACTTGGTGACCTCTATAGCTGCCAGGAGGAGAGCTGGCCTTGTATCAGAATCTCAGGGAGAGGGGCAAATGCTCTTCCTTTCCCACAAGCCTCTCCTCCCCTCCACTTGAATTGCGGAATGCCAATCAGTGGATGGCATTTCACAATATGTGCCAAAGCCCCTTCCCAGACTTTCTTTGCCATCTTTAGTTTCTGTCAAGACCAGGCCTCTTGGCGATGATCCTTAGAAATCTGAGCCCAATTTTTCACCAATTAGACTGGAAAGTCACAAGTCACAAACATCCAGACTCTTGTTGGATCCTATTCAGCTGCCCTGGGAGAGTTTCAACCCCACCTAGCAAGACAGCCCGACTGCCTCAGCGAGGCTTCTTCGAGCACCTGACCGTCCAGCTTACTTTCCCCATGACCAGGAAACGGCTTTCCTCCTGCTTTACACCTAGTTGGGGGACCACAGAGGGTGGCTAGAGGTGCCCGCCGGTGACACAGAGAAAAGTGGCGGAGGGCATCTCACGCCCAGGAACTTACATGGAGAAACTCCCAGCTAAAGAGAAAGTTGCCCGGGCTGAGGGCAGGAGGAAGGCGCTTCCTTTCAGAGCGCTGCTAATGACCTGCCGGGAAACCGCACAGCAGTCATTTCGCAGATCCGATGGCAGGTCACGACGACAGATGTTCCCAACATATGTGGAGAATTAATTACCCACTAGTAAACAAAATCTGTGATGCGGAGAGTCATTTTGTCCAAATTTCTTACGATTTTGCTGTTATTAGGAGCTTAATTTTTCTTGATCATCTAGATCCTCTTGGATTAAAGCACTCCTTAATGGGCTCCGAGGAACATTCCAAAGAAAAATAAGGGCCTGGTGAGCTGCGGAGGGAGGAGGGGGCAGGGGGAGGGGGAGGATGGGGGAAGGGGAGGAGGGGGAGGAGGAGGAGGAGGGGGAGGAGCAGGAGCGCAGGGCTCAGGCAGCCAGGAGGATGGAGTAACAGAGCTGCTGACTGGGAGGCTGTACCACAGCGAGTGATTAGTAAATTATTTGATTAAAACATTGGATGCTAGTCATATTTTTAAAAATATTCTAATGGTTACCTCCTATTTAACAGCGCTTACACTTAATTTAACTGCGTGCTGTGGAACAGCTGGAGTTTCTAAAGGAAATTACAACATTCTGACAGAAATAGACTTCCAGAACGATTTTCTTCTGAGTTGTTCTTTTAAGATTCTGAACATGTTCCTATCTGAGGTTGTGGAAGCAAATTCTGATATTCATCAGTTAAGAAAATAGATTTTCTTAAAAGGGGGGATTGAAGAGTCTCTTGATTTTTGTAAGGCAGTTATTCCCTTGGCAATTTTCATCAATCACAAAAACTGTCAAAAATGCAATGGTTCACTAAGTAAATAAATCTGAAAGGCTATTAAAAATATGGTTCTTTATCCGTTCAAAAGTTTGTAACTCCTCTAAATCTTGAATTCATGTTTCCCTTAAATATTTTGTATAACAAAGTAGAGTAAATTTTAAAAAATCTATTTGTCCCAGCAAACATTGTTTATAATTTAAAATACACACTTTTTGTTTTCCTCATTTATTCACTTCTTCATTCATTCAACAAATATCTGTTGAGCTTGGTGCTGGAGGAACAAAGATGAATAATATAACTTCAAAGACTCATGCAGAAAAATATAAACATGTAAACAGCTCCCTGCTATTCAACCTCCTAGGGCCAGCTCAGGAGTACCTCCAGCTCTGTAACAACCAAAATGCCCCTTACAGCACAGCAGTGCCCCCAGCTCAGTTAAGAAGCACAGGTTTAAGTAATATTCAGAGTGAATACAGAAAGAAGAGACCTGTATTAGTCTGTTCCCGTGCTGCTAATAAAGACATACCTGAGACTGGGTAATTAACAAAGCAAAGAGGTTGAATTGACCCACAGTTCCACATGGCTGGGGAGGCCTCACAATCATGGCAGACGGTGAATGAGGAGCAAGTCATATCTTACACGGTGGCAGGCAAGAGAGCTTGTGCAGGGAACTGCCGTTTATGAAACCATCGGATGGCATGAGTCTTATTCACTGCCATAAGAACAGTACAGGGAAACCATCCCCATGATTCAATTATCTCCACCTGGTCCTGCCCTTGACCTGTGGAGATTATTACCATTCAAGGTAAGATTTGAGTGGGGATATAGCCAACCCATATCAGAACCAGAGGTTCTCCTGGAATTTTCATTAAAAACTTCGGGACTGGGACATTTCTGGAGAACATGGACAACAAGAAGAAAGTCTACTGCTGTAATAATGGAATAGAAAGAAACAAAGTCTATTGATACAAAGATGAAATGGAAGCAAACAACATGCTTAGGACAAAGCCTACTTTTACTTCATTTCTTACTCTAGGCATTGATTTCCTGTCTTTTATTTCTATGAATTTGACCCATCACAGGAAACACAATTCTTTGTAAAAAGACCTATGATCTATAACATCAGTGTGGTATTCGTTTTTGCTGCAAGTCACCAGGATCTGACAGTTGAAATTTATTTGAGTGAAACTGCTGTTCAAAAATAAAAATTACTTATCCCACTTTCACAGGAATTCCAAATTTCTTTCTGAAATCTCAGAAATTTAAAAGAGACACATCAGAACCTGGTGGGTCTGACATGGAAGCTTCATTACTTAGAACAATAGAAACCTGGTTTATGAATATTTTGAGGTAACACTTCAGTTCTGCTATTTAACTTGTTTCATGCTATATGACATTTATGCCTTTACCCTTTTTCTTGGTGATTGGCATTAATGACCACAATAAACACCTAACAATCTACTATGTTAGGCAGAATATGGTAGGGATGGGAGAATGGCTTCTGTCTTACATAGCAGATATTTCTACGTATAAAACTCAGAATGTGAAGGGTGAGAGGCCAATGATTTGTGAACTTGCTACAACTCACTTTGGAACTTTATAAGATCTCTTAGTTTCACCATCTGGGTGCAGTTTTAACCACTCATCAAATAGCCTTTTGGTATTTTACCACTATTTTGCATTTTATTTTTCTTTCATTAGGTAAAACATTTTATTTTTCTTTCATTAGGTAAAACATTTTCATTAGGTAAAAGCCTAATAAAATTCATATGTTTTCCTGCTTCTACTCTCATAATATTGCTTTATTTTTCATTTCAAATCTTTTTCATAATTCAATCCTATTTGAACATGATAACATGGCACAGTATATCTAATATTTAGAAGCAGGCCAAAACAGACCTAGTTCAAGAGGCAGCTGTAGAGTCCTCAGCTGCAGAAATTTATTATTCCTTGCAACAAGTGATTAAACCAATTCTCTGATTAATCAAAACTGTACTTTGGAACTAGCCACATGAGACCAGAATTTTAAATCATGTTATGCAGACTGTAGCAATATAAAGAACAAGATTGGAAAATTAACTCTATGAGAAATATTTAACAAATAGGTGTTAATCTTCCCTCAGACTTCTTGAAAGAGCAAAGCCACACTCAAGCAAACTTTAAAATATATGCCTTGACAAGCACCAAGGAAAATGTCACATTCTTTTAATAGGCGCACAGTGTTACTGTGAATCATTTCTCCTTGAAGGACTTCAGCACTGTTTATGGCTTTCCCTGATGACACCTCCTCCCTCACCACCTTTTCTAGTTACTGTTCATGCACCCTCCCCAGTGCTAATGGGAAGGGCCTGAATTCTTCTCATTTCCCATTGCTACTTCCCCAAGCGTAATTCAGTAGCACTCCCTATTTCAAATTAATGTCATTTAATTAGAGCACCTTTTCCCCATCCTCATGTCATCCACTGAGCTCCATCTTCATTTCTCTACTTTTTTCAAACTTGAATTATAATTTTATTTGCTGTTCTACTCTTGCTCTCCTTATTTAATGTATTCATTTCTTCTTTTAATTTTTTTTTTTATTTTTGAGACGGGGTCTTGCCGTGTTGTCCAGGCTGGTCTTGAATTCTTGGCCTCAAATGATCCTCATGCCTCAGCTTGTCAAGTAGCCGGGATTACAGGGACTTGTCATCATTCATTCACTTCTTTATTTACTAAATATTTATCAAACATTCTCACTAAGTGTCAAAGATTTTGCTAAGTGTGATGAATACAGAGATGAATAAGACATAGATTTTGTCCCTGAGAAGCTCAAAGCTGTGGAATAGTTGCAGTGATTTGACTTGGACGGGGTGCAGCTAGTGTGTTGGTAGAGCAGCACTGTGCACATGGCATGATGTAGACTTCATATTATTGTGGTATATGAGGATAACATATTATCAACATATGATTCTAGTATATGAGAACGTCATATCCCATCATTATCCTGGGATATGGGAACAAAAAACATCCCAACATATTATCCTAGTATACAAGAAGAAAAAAATTTAGCTGTATAAAACACGGAACATGATAGTGCATGATTCAGTAGCACAAATTGTAAATGCAAGTGTAGTTTTCTTTGTTCTATGGAAGTATATATTTGTGGCAAAATAGAACCCAAAACTAAAACAATAAGTGCCTAAGATGTCTAACCCCATCTCACCCGCACCAACCCCTTAACCCTAGGCATTTTCTTCTAATAAAGAGAGGGCACAAATAGTACTATCTTCATCCCAGCTGTCATATCAACCATATGTGAGTTTCCCACTTTCAAGATTACAAATTCTGAAATTCACATATTTGACCCAAAACAGGTTGTTTTACCAGGTGCCTCATCATTTTTCCCGGAACACATGCTGTTTTCCAGTCAGGTAACCTTTCCAGTTCTCAGGTTTATGAGTCCTCCCTGCCTTTATTTCCTTCCCTAGTTAAGCTATTAGACACCATTTCGACACTTCTATCCCCAATACTTTAGATTACTTTAACTTTATGACTCTAAGGCAAATGTCCCATCCCAGACATAGATTCATTCAATTCAAAATTATCTTGCCTTTTATCAAATATCTTATTAAACTTCCAACTCACCCCTAAACACCTTGCACCCTCTCTCACCCTTCGCCCATACTACCAATTGGCTACTATGAACTTTCTTAACTCTACTGAAACTTCCAAGTGAGGACAACAAGGTCATTTTACAATTTTCTGTTTCTCTTCCTTCCATAACAAGTATCACTGTATCTCCTCCCTTATTCTGTTAGGGGATGAAATGCCCTTTTTGTCTGTTAAGAGATAAAATGCCCTTATTCATTGTTTGAGAGAATCCATTTGACTGTGTACTTAATACAGTTAAGATTCCTCCCCTCTCCTATGAAACTTTGTTCCATCAATTATTCTATCTTCTTCTCTTCTTGCCCACCTCTCAATATTTCTTTTTGCTTTCCTGGACCTGGCCATACAGGGGATGCCAAAAGGGACCATGAGAAAGTTGTTTTGTAATTTCATGATAGCTCTTTAGGGGAACAGCCATGGCTACCAACGTTAAGCAGGTTGACAGATCATTTTCTTATTTACAACATTATAATATTGTAACTTAAACATGTATCCTTCTTTATTGACACACATTTAGCCTGAGGAACTCATTGAAAATACCTGTGTGTTTCTCCAGATAGGTAGATAATGTCCTAGGCTACTTCAAAGAGTTATTTTTATGACCACAGTGTCTTTTAATTTTTATTTGCCACAAATTTTAAATGCTCCTTGTATTGTTTTATACCTCAAAGCACAACAAACTTTGAGTAACCAAATAAACATATTATAGACCTATAATTAGGGCTAATTGTAAAGTGGGCAAAAGGAGACTTCTGCTGTGATTGACAATTAAGAGTCCTGGGCATTGAAATTAATTTGGTTTAATTCCCTCATCTGAATATACTGACTTCATAACAAAATTAACATTTAAAACATTAAAAGGCATTTATAAAAATTATGAACAAAACTTGAAGGAAATTAATTTATCTCTAATTAGATTAACAATAATCACTTGATGTCCCAAGCACAACCAAATTCATAGCCTGTTAATAAAATGTTGGCTTCCTCCCCACCGTTTCCTGTTTTAAAGGTGAGATAGATGCAGTTAGAATGACCTATATGTTATAAATTATTGTTGCTATTTTCTAATACCAAAAGGCACCCCATTTGGTAGCCTGTGCTGCCATTTAAATCTCACATCTAGTCACAAAGTTCTCTATGCATTTTTTTAATACTTGTAACAAATATTTATTGAGCATCTATTATATGCCAGGCACTGCTGTGTGCAGAGCATACGGAGGTGAGCAAGACAGACCAGGTCCTTGCCCTTGTCTATAAAGACACCATTTATGTGCAATATTCCCTTAGATTAAATTGGATCAGCATAAGATAAATTCCTGACAGCCAGACTATAAGGCTTGTTTTGATTCACGTATAATAACTGTCCTAATGGTAAAGAAAATCAAACAAGTTAAAGCACACTACGATGATAGGGTCTAGATCACAATCTATGTTAGCAGAGCAGAGAAGAAGCTTCAGGAATACCTGTACTCTCTTACTGCTTGATACTTTTCCTCATAGCTGTCTACATTTGGTTAACTCTATTGTGCTTTCTGTCACTGCTTTGCACAGGTTATCTCATTTAATTCCCCCATCATCTTGATAAAGTTCTATCATTTTTTGCTTATAAATGAGAAAACTGATCATTGAGAGAAGGTAAGTAGAATGCCCAAGGTCACATATCTAGTAAGGAGAGGGTTGGTAGTAAACCGAGGTCTGTCTGACTATAATACTGCCTTCCCATGAAATAATATTCCATGATGCTAATACATACTAGGAAAATGGTCAGCAAGCACCTAAAATAGATAAAGAAATAAATATAGAGAAGACAAGAGATATAGCTGGTAGCTGTTCTCTTTAGTCCTAAGGTGGTTTAACTAGATAAGGTCATTTTGGGTGGGCAACGGCATGAGAGAGTCTGTTTTTTCTTAGGGAGCTCCACTTCCTGGGAGCTCAGACCTATGCTTTGAAGCTATGATGTTTCAAAGAATGCTCAGTCTGTGACTTGAAGCCTCTATTTTCGAGGTTTACAAGTTGCCATCTTGTTTGTAAAAATAAAAAGTTAAGAAAATTTGGCTAACATGTTTTCTATAGTCTTTGAGAAAGAGACTACAAATCTGATCAAATTGAAAGAAAGTGACACATGGAAAAATAGGGAAATTTCTCCACACTGACTCTTAACTCCTTTTGTCTGAAAACCTACTGACTTAATTTGCAGTGATTTTATGGAGTAAGAGGATTACTGTCAATGTAAACAGTTTGTATGTGCAACTTTTTTTCCTATAGCAAAAATGTAGGCGAAGATGCCAGCACCATTAGCTGCCTGCCTTTTACAAATCACCCAGGGAGCTCCCATTGAACAGCCACCAAACGAGGACAGTTTAATGTAAATTGAATAGTGCTCCTAATATTACATTGCCATTTAGCACTCAACTTCTAAGTAAGTGTCAGGGTGGCATGAGCCAAGTTCTACGCTGGGACCTGCACAGTGATTCATGAGTGGCTATTAATGTCACCACCAGTTACAACAAAAGCATGTCACTGAACTTGAAGAAATCATTTTATGAGTGCTGCTTTCTTCTTTCCATTGTGGTTTATTTTCAAATTGCATATTTCTCACCTAATACACCCTGCTGCCCCCATTCACTCCAAAAGAATATTTACTTGAGGATAGTTGCAGAAAGGGGATGGTGGGTCTCTCTAGCTGAATCTCTCTAGGTGTGATTCCTAGGCCAACGTAAGGAGGGTATAAGCAACATTAAACCAGTAAGCAAAATAAGCTTGGGCCAGAAATACGTGTCAAATATGAGGAAAAGAGATGGGATTCAAATGCAAAGTGTAATTAAGATCATGATAAGGGTCAGATTGCAAAGGTATCACCAGAGTGAAAAATCTATGATTTCCAGAATCTAGATTGGGCAGAGAAAGCACCCAGGACTACCACTAAGATTTATGAGGCCCTAAACAATAGTACAAATGGAGGCCCATTTCTCATGTGTCTTATGTTCAAATTTTATAACTCAACCTCTGCCCAAGGCCTGGTTCGTGTTTCTATCCTGGTGCTCCCACCCTCAAGGCCTCAGCCTACTCACCGGGGCTGAGTTTGTGAAATTACCCTGCAGGCTGCTAAGCCTGAGTGGGAACATGATCTGCTGGGGCAAAGCCTACCACTGGACACCTGGGCAGGGACCAGCTCAAACCCAGAATGGTGAGTGGCCATATCAGGCTCCTCAGGGAGCCAAGAGGGACAGGTTCCCCTTCCCCATACTTTTCCCACTCATGATACTCAGGTAGTTCCAAATGCCTCTCAAAAACAAAAGCCCTGAGAACAAAGCAGGGAAGGAATGTAGTGTTTGGGAAATTGGAGTAGCCAAGCCTCTCTTCCTCTGATGAGTCAGGACTATGGCTGGGTCTTCTCCTTCTCCATATGCACTTGCACACTCCCAGCTCTGCTCTCTAGCCTAGGGCATCTAGCTCTACTTCCTCTAGAAGGTACCCCACCCATAGTGTCAGAGTACTCAATTAGTTACAGATCCTTCTAGAAATATTGTTAGGAAAGAATAAAATTGGTCTTGTGTTTCAGCGTTTGTGATCTGCAGAAGCCTTTGTTACACAGACCCAGGACCAGGGATCCCACCTTGCCTGGGTCTAAGGGCAGAACTGAAAATGGCCTATCGGTCTCTAGAAGTCAATTGCAAACCCAGAGGTGTGTAAGTAATTGCCGTAAGTGCCAGGCATCCTCTGATGGTGGCCTGTACTCTCCCTGTCCTAGGTATGCCCGACCAACCTGTGTCTCAAGAGTCCTAGTGGGGCCCGGGCATGGTGGCTCACGCCTGGAATCCCAGCACTTTGGGAGGCTGAGGCAGGTAGATCACTTGAGGTCAGAGTTTGAAACCAGTTGGGCCAAAATGGCGAAACCCTGTCTCTACTAAAAATACAAAAATTAGCCAGGCATGGTGGCGCATGCCTATAATCCCTGCTACTTGGGAGGCTGAGGCAGCAGAATCACTTGAACCCGGGAGGTGGAGGCTGCAGTAAGCCAAGATCCTACCATTGCACTCCAGTCTGGGCAACAGAGCAAGACTCCGTCTCAAATAAAATAAAAATAAAGAGAAGAGTCCTAGTGGGACACCACTTCCCTCTGTAAAGAAAGACTAAAACGATCAAGTTTAGAAAGCACTAGAGAACACCTTAAAATAATGAAACAGAGTCATCTATGGTGGAAAATCAAGCTATGAACAGATGAATGTGACATGTAACTTAAAAAGAGAGTAATTACAATGGAGCAGAAGCTTTGGTGTAAGCTCTCAGTCCACGAGGCAGCCTTTTAGATAGTAATGGGCATCTGAAATTATGTTTCCAGTCTGGGAAAGATTAGTGGTAATCTAGAATTTGCATTAATCATACCCATATATACAAAACTAGAGAAGACTCACAGGAATATCACCTTCAAATGCCTATTTCATGAATGTCTACAGTTTTGTGCTTTGTTCATTTCACAAGAGGGAACAGGTACTAGGGCAAAGGGATTAGTTAAGGAACCACAAAAAGCCTAGAATGGGTGGAGAGCCAACTACTAAATTAAGGTTTAGTCCAATATCCACTACAATGGTTGGCACATAAGTGAGCCTCAAAAAATAAAAATGACCGAAATTATATCAAATCAAAAATCGTCTCAAGCTAATAAGCATCAAGCCTCTCTGGATGTAGATAATTTTGAGCTATAAGAAGGTACAGCTCAGCGAGATACGGTGGCTCACGCCTGTAATCTCAACATTTTGGGAGGCCAGGGCAGGTGGATCACCTGAGGTCAGGAGTTTGAGACCAGCCTGACCAGCATGGTGAAACCTCGTCTGTACTAAAAAATGCAAAAATTAGCTGGACGTGGTGGCGTATGCCTATAATCCCAGCTACTCAGGAGGCTGAGGCAAGAGAATCGCCGGAATCCAGGAGGCAGAGGCTGCAATGAGCCAAGATCGTGCCATTGCACTCCAGCCTGGGCAACAAGAGCGAAACTCCGTCTTGGGAATAAATAAATAAATAAAAGAAGGTATAGCTCTTAGTATTGACCTCGTCGTTCCCGTTTCTCCACTCATCCAATGACTACAGTCTACTCAGTGATTCCACTATGCATACTTGTAAGGTAATGATTTAGATTCAGTACAGAGTCTCTATGGATTCTGTAAAGTCTCTTTGGGTAAATACAAAAAGTGCTTTAAAAAGGTGTCATGTAAAATTTCTTAGAATATTTTGAAAACGCATGAAGGATGTCTCATTATTTTCTTTGCACTAAGCAACTAGCTTCAATAACAAGTCCTGAATAACAAATAAAAACTTGAGAGACTCAGAAATCCATGCTGCTGCATATGACAAGGAAACTGAAATTACAGATATTCTCCAATGATTGCCCAAACAGACTCAATGAGGAATGATTTGTATTGAACTGGGACGTAAGACTTTGAGGTTGTTGTGTTGACAAATACCTTGCAGAATGAACAACACAAATATAGACACCAGCATAAAACATGGAGAAGAGTTTTAGAATATTGCTAAATATCTTAATTTAGACTAAGGATAAACCCAAGGTAAATTACTTCTAACTTTGAAAAATAGAAGACCCATCCACAGAAAATCTACTTTAGATGTGGACGACCACACCAATGGTATCTCTATATCTCAAATGGTCAATCTTCTTCTTGACCTTCAATATAGTACCCACATATAATAAAATGAGTTTATCCACTGTTAGGTCTTTCTGTGTAATGTTACACTAGATCAGGCCGGGACAGACGAAACTTACCGGTCATTTCAGACTATTGCATGAAAACTCTCACATATCTTTAGGTACTGTCTGTTTTCATGAAGGGGAGACAAGAAGCATTTCAA
The DNA here is from genome assembly GCF_049350105.2 of Macaca mulatta. Lineage (NCBI taxonomy): Eukaryota > Metazoa > Chordata > Mammalia > Primates > Cercopithecidae > Macaca > Macaca mulatta. The sequence goes on from NC_133406.1 coordinate 75,719,031, forward strand.
TCTCTGTAAACAATCCATCTCCATCTCCATCTCCATATTCTTTACGGAAACTCACACATGCATGATAACTTAAGCCATTTTCCAGTAAATAAATAGAATAAATAAATAACAAGACAACATTGTGCTTAATTTCCCTTTTCTTTTTATTTCTGTTTCTTTTTTTTTTTTTTTTGGCTTTAGGCAGCAAAATGCTTAAGCACTGAAATGGGCAAAAAGCAGTTTTAAGAATATAGGTCAGGACATTAATATAAATTTGATCACCTCCTTTTTATTCTCTAACATTCCCCACAATAAATCAGCCCACTTTCCTCCACCCTCTCCTCACACACACTTCACCCTCCCATCCTGATTTTGGATCACTGAATGTAAATCTGTGACAAGGCTATCTATATATAATATTAATGGCGCCGAGGAGGGCTGGTGTGAAGTGTGAGAGCTTGCCAAGAAAGGAGCGATCTGAGCCCAGCCGTTCATCCTCTGCAGTGAGCTCTACATCATCTGCAGGACAAATGTAACATCATTAGGGAAAAAAAAAAAAAAAAAGGTTAAAAAAAAAAAAGGAGGAGGTGGGGAAGTAACCATTCTGCAAGGAAATGGCTAAGTTGGAGGTTCCAATCAATCTTACTAAGCCAGGTTCTCTGAGATACTGTCAGCCACTACAGACAAAACAGATTGCTAGAGAGATCACTGAGAGTCGAGCAAACAAACAAACAAACAAACAAACAGGAAAATACAACCTGGTTATCAGAGATTTACTCAAGTACCAGTTAGCATTTTAAATGTATTTAGCAGTTTATGCCCAGGAAAGGGAAAGAAGTTTGCTTTATCCTTAAATAAAGGAATTTGAAAAATTGGCATTGTAGGGGCACTTTATTAAAATGGCCAATAAGCATTTGTTGTAGGTATAAAAAGAAATTATTACAGGGATCTTAGGAGACAAGATTTCAAAATTGCGTGAAGGATAGAGAAGTCTGAGTTTCAGTCTTTACTTTGTACTGATGTTTACCCTTCAGGTTGCTGTCTGTCTGAGTTTCCAAGGTGGAAGGGTGTCAGTTCAGTTGCAGGCGTAAGGACTGTGTCCAACTCAATATCTTTAGGAAGTGATTCTATAGACCATTTGATGCCTGTTATGGAGTGGATGTTTGTGCCCCCTCAAAATTTATATGTTGCAATCCTAAACCCCTAACATGATGGTGTTAGTAGGTGGGGAGCTTGACAGGCGATTAGGTCATGAGGATGGAGCTTCCATGATGGGATAAGGATCTCATGAGGGAATGAAGAGCCCAGAGCTCGCATTCTTCTGACATCTGAGCATGTAACGTGAAGATGGTCATCTGCAAACCAGGGAGAGGGCCTCCACCAAGAGCCTGACCATACTGGTAATCCTGATCATGGACTTCCAGCCTCGAGAACTGTAAGAAATAAATTGTTGCTTAAACCACCCAGACTGTGGTAGTTTGTTATAGCAGCTCAAGTAGACTAAGATGATCGCCAACTAAGAGAATGAAACTGACACATTTCCCTTAATTATAGGAACAGGCTAAATGAAATCCAAGTTTCATTACCCGGATGATTTCCCTTAGTCACTTGTCACTTAATTCGGATTTTGACTAGTTATTCTGATTTGTCATCCAAATTGCTACCAAATCTATATCACTGAGCCGTTTAGTTGAACTTAGTGGATTTTTCTCTTACAAATTTTTTTTAGCATTCACTTTGGATGATTCCCAAGTCCTTTCACTGAGGGTCAGAATTTGTCTGAACCCAGTTCAGAGTTTTCAGGCCTAATAAATCTTACCCAAAGTCAATATCTTCAGTCAATATTGATAAATCAGTTTTATTTCAATTTTAATGAGTGAATACTCAGGATAACCCAGAAATCAATAACTGAATATTTGAAAACCAGCATCCCCCATCTGCATCCAATATCTTTTTGAAGTTTATTCATTTGTAGTTTGAAGTAAAAGAAATTAGGTGCTTACCTTTCATAATAGTCTTGTTTTCAAATTATAATAAGCAAAACTATTGCTCCAACCAGCCATTTAATTTAGTGCCATGTTTACTGGAGAAGATGACCTGTGGGTAGTTCCATATTTAGGCTAGTGAAAAGAATTGGTACTTAATGTAACCAAATTAAGAAAGTGCAAGATCATCTTTAATTGCATCAAACTCCACTCTTTAAGCTCTTGGAGGATCTCATTATCAGTAACTCACAGAATACTGAACTTGTCAAATAATAATTCTTTTTCCTTCTATGAATGGCCATAGTTTGTACTTAATTTAAACGTAGATGTACAAAATGATGATTATGGTTATGGAAAAAAATCAGAATAAATTTTTTTTGTAACAATAATGCACTGGATGTGCACAGTATACTCAAGTATACAAAGAACTATAGAAAGTCTCTAGTAGTAGGCAATGCAAACATGGGAAACTATTTAAATAGAAATTTGATTTTGACACATATGGCCACTAATTCTGACTATGGAGAAGAATGGCCCCTAATCATAATTATGACTGCACTAACAACTCACCAATCCATCCTGGAAAAAATAAACAACTGGCCAAATTTAACTATTAAAGAGCCCTGGGCAAATTATTTACGTTTCCCATTATGGCCTGTCTTGCAAAATAAAGAGTAGATGAACTGAAACATGAGATCCGGCATAAATGAGAATTATTTTTTATTATTCTTAAACGGATAATGGGCAAATGTTAGTCACATAAATTTCAAATGAAGATAAGATGCATTTGGGTATTCTGTTTAATTTTGTACCACTTTACTTATGTAACAATGGTGGCATTCGCAAAATTAAAAACAATGTTGCAAATACAATTTGATTCAGATGATCTTGATTGGTGGCTCATACGGGTCATCTCTTTTAAATTTTAAATTGGTAGGAAGTTAATATACTTGCTAACATTTAAAAATGCCCTACTGTTGTCTTTCTAAATAGAATTTCTCTTCCATTGCATTATGGAAGCGTTAGAAAATATATAGTACAGAATGATTTTCACAATTTTTTGAAGGAGGTGTGTTTTATTAATTACGTATGTCTGGCTGTGCATTGTGGCTCATGCCTGTAATCCTAGCACTTTGGGAGGCTGAGGTGGGCAGATCACTTGAAGCCAGGAGTTTGACACCAGCCTGGCCAACATGGTGAAACCCCATCTCTACTAAAAATACAAAAGTTATCTGGGCATGGTGGTACATGCCTATAGTCTCAGTTACCCTGGAGGCTGAGGAGGGAGAACTGCTTGAGCCTGGGATGTTGAGGCTGCAGTGAGCTGAGATCATGCTATTGCACTTCAGCCTGGGTGACAGAGTGAGACTCTGTCTCAAACATATGTGTGTGTATATATATATATCTGACATTTTTACTAAATTTTTAGCTCCTTGTTGGATGGAACTATCTGTGATTCATATTTTTTATCCTGAGCATTCACAGGATTGGGTCCTGCCTGAGGAATTGAATGCTGTGACTATGCAAGTAGCCACCTGCCTGCAGGCTTATTATTTCTCTTATTAAATGGAGGATTAGATGAGATAATCAGTGAAACTTCTTTTCACAGAGAAAGCTATGATTTGATGAATTATGAATTGAGGACACAGGAGCTGCTGTATGAGGTCTTAATAGTTGTAAGCCTTTGTAGGGAAAAACCATGTAAACAAATAGCAACTAGATAAGAAATTTAGAAAACAATTATTATAATGGACAAGCTGTATGGGAGGGATTGGTAATCTTAAGCAAAGAATGAAACAAGGCTTAAAATGAAGAAATCTTTGAGCTTTGTCTGGAACGACACGTAACATTCCCAATAGGGGAAGAAGGAACTCATTTCAGGTCGCAAGAATAGCCTGAGCAAAGATAAAGTTTGTTTGGTTGATTAGCTCAAGGTAGCTGGGGCACATTATAGATGAACAGATGTAATAGAAGATAAAAATACTGATATTAATTCCTGGGATTTGAGGGAAAGAAAAAGTTTGGTCTTGGTGCATAAGACAGCTTTAACAGAGAAGATGGGACTTAAGCTGAATTTTGGAAAATGAGTAGGATTCAAAGAGGAGCAGGAGAGGATAAGAATTAATTTAATATAGAGAAGAATATATTTGGTAGATATCTTTAGGGCAGGAAAACAGTTTGATTAGAATAAAACACTTGTGTGAAAATAATCATGACTGTAAAAGGAGATCAGGAAGATTTTGGAGAAGAACATTCCCAGTATATAATTTGTCTAATTCTCATGTATTGGGTAATCTCTGCTATGCTGTGGGCAGAGGAATCAAATAATGATGGCATTGGGAAGCCAGGAGTGGCAGCAGAATATCGGGCGGCCTAGAAAACAGAAGGACTGAAATAGGGGAACCAGTAGGGAAACTGTTACTCAGCCTGATGTATGAGATGATTAATAAAGAAAAAGAACTTCAAGACTTAATTGACAAAACAAATATGATAAATGAGGTAGAGAAAACATTCAAAGATGATATGAGAATGTGGCAGCTTTAGCACTCATATATGGCACATACAAAAATATCTCATTCATTTTGAAAGATTATATTCTTTCTTTACTTCTATTTTCAGTTCAGGGGTACACGTACAGGTTTGTTACATAGGTAAACTTGTGTCAAGGGGGTATGTTGAACAGATTATTTCATCACCCAAATATTAAGCCTAGTACCCATTATTTTTCCTGATCCTCTTCCTCCTCCCACCCTCCACCCTATTATAGGCACCTATGTCTGTTGTTCCCTTCTTTGCGTCCATGTGTTCTCACTGTGTAGCTCCCACTTTTAAGTGAGAACATGAGGTATTTGTTTTTCTGTTCCAGTGTCAGTATGCTAAGGATAATGGCTTCCAGCTCCATTCCATATCCCTGCAAAAAACATGATCTTGTTCTTTTTCATCATTGTGTAGTATTCCATGGTGTATATGTATCACATTTTCTTTATCCAGTCTATCACTGATGGATATTTAGGTTGATTCCATGTCTTTGCTATTGTGACTAATGCCGCAATGGATATACAAGTACATGTATCTTTATAAGAGAATTATTTGTATTCCTTTGGGTATATACTGAGTAGTGGGATTGCTGGGTCAAATGATATTTCTGTCTTCAGGACTTTGAGGAATTGCTACAGTGTCTCCCGCAATGGTTGAACTAATTTACACTCCCACCAACAGTGTGTAAGTGTTCCTTTTTCCTCACAGAAAGGTTGTATTCTTAACATGGGAGATCGTTGCAAAAATGCAGCAGGCAAAACCAGATCTCAAAGAATATAGAGGACTGTTTGGAAAGTAATAAAGTTGGCACAAAAAATATATATCTGCTGAAAAATGTTTGGCTAACAATAACGCAAGTGCTAATTATGGGTTACAAAAATAGGAATTTATCTCACAAAGCAAGAGGACTATTAGTAAACATTTGCTCTTTAGGTTCAGCTACTTGGGAAACTTTGTCTTTCTACTCTGCCTTTCTTAAGGTATAGGTATTCATCTTTATGTTTGTTACCTCCCGGTTGCAACATAACTGCTACATCTCCAGACATTACATTCATTTTCATGATGGGAAGAAAAGGTAAAAATTTATCCTTTGTATTATGAAAGCAAAAGCTTTCCTAGAAATCCCCAGCAGACTTTAATTTACATTTTATTGGCCAGAGCTGATTGACATGGCCATTTCTAGCTGTAAGGGGGCCTGGGAATGTTTCCTGGGTGCAATTGCGTACCAAAGACAGGATTCTGTTAGAAAGGAAGAAAAATGGATATTGTGTATGAAATTAACAAAGTATGCCAGGGTATATTTTGTGGCATAGTAAATAAAGTTGTAGAAGGTGATTGCTTTCAAGTGACAAAAAATTTATTGTCATTAAAATTTGACACAGTTGGTTGACCCATCTGAATCTCTCTCAAAATTGTTCCTCTCCCTGTCTTCTCCATCTCCATGAATGGCACTCTTCTGGTTTGGATTATAGCAATGACCTCAGTTGGTCACTTTGTCTCTATCCTCTTGCCCTATTACTATTTTCTGCACAAGAAGAATAAAATAATCTTTTTTACAGGAGGAAGTTACAACTCAGTTTCCAGTTTACCTAAAGATCAATGCAAACAGGAACACTATAAATTAATATGGCCAAGCTATTTTCAGAAAATCTCTTAGCCTTAAACACTTTTAGTATTAAACTTTAAGAATGAATTAAATAGCACTCATTCATTCGCCTGAAAAACCACAAAAATGTGTACTAAAATTAGGTGGGAAGAAGGAATTAATAAAAACAAAAGACAAAATAACGATTTAGGGGAAGTTAGTGAGATTGATCTACAATAAAAAGAGCTAATATTTTGAAAAGATCAGTAAGTTAAAACTCTAACAAGCCCCTTTGAGGAAAAAAGAGAATATATATACGTGTGTGTGTATGTATATACATAATACATTATGAACAAGAAGGGGGTTATAACAGATAAATTCTCAAGTATAATAAATAACATTAAATATGAGAAAGGGGTTATAGCACATGTAAAAAATATTTTTGTAATATGATAAATTGTTCTAGACAGTTTCACATGTATTTAAAATAAAATTTGTGGTATTCACAGAAATGTGAAATAAGTAATATTAATCTGGAAAATGATAGCCATGAAAGAAAATGAGGCATCCTGTAACCAGTAATAAAAAGGATAAGGCTAGTTTGCAGGTGACTGCTGTCGAATTTTCAACAATACAGTGTTCCTATTTTGTTTACCTCATTCACAAGCATAGAAAAAGACAGACAAATTTCAATTTATTTTTTGTGTCCAACATAATTCTGATACTAAAACCCAACCAAGATTATGTCAAAAATGAAGCCAATCATTTAGTCTGAGTCATGACTGTACCCTGCTCTCCCACACTCTATTAAGCTTGTTCCAAACCTTCCTATTTCTCATTTAACCTCCATCATTCTCAGATGTGATCTTTCCAGAGAGAAATCGATGCCATAGCCTTGCAGGTGGGAACTCTTCCCTCAACTTTAGGCCATCCAAAGTACAAACTGCATCTGCCTGCATCCTGACCCAATTGTTTCCTGTTATAAAAGAGCAGGCATTCCCTCCACGATACTCAATTCCTCAGCGAGAACTTGAAGTTTGTCCCCATTACCTACCACTCTCTTAACTTTCTCTCACTAGAAATATTCCCCCCGCAACTTCTGAGTCTTCACCATTGTATCTTGTTAAGGTCTTCTCATCAGCATTTAAACATTCTCAAGTCTTTTTCCATCTAGGGGAATAAACCCACACTTGATGGGTAACATCCCCCATCTGCTTACTCTCCTTCTTCTGCTCTCCAACCAAATTTCCTCAAAGAAAAGTCCTCAAAGCCCTTTCTTCCAATTCTGTATTTCCCACACACTTCACGACCAACATTAATGTGGCTTTTGTTCACTGTATTCTAAGACATCTCTTGCTGGTAAATATTTTTCGTAAGTCCATGACCACCAAAGCAACATTCCATACTGATCACCACTTCACTTTTACGTAGTTCTCTTCTCCACTTTTTATAACACCATATTCTTTTCCTCCTAGCTCTGTAACTATTTTTGGTCTTTTCTAGCTCATCCTCAACTAAATTAAATGTTAGAATGGCCCAATCAAAGTTTGGAGTATGTTCTCTTTTATTCTCAGTCTAATTTCTCTGTTTAGGCAATCTCACTCCTACCAGAGTTGCAAATGCCCTGCTGACTCTCAAATTTTTTTTCTCTGGCTCACCCTGCTCTAAGCTCCACATACACATGTCCAGTCATTTATCTGATATCTCCACTTGACTGTCTTATAGTCTTCTCATAGATGACATACCCAAAATTAAACTCATGGTCTTCTCCATAAATCAGTTCATTCTCAATTATTTTTAAATAATGGCCTCATCAAATACCCAGTTTTACAAATCACATAACCTTGGCAACTCCTTCTCCTTCATCTCTGTATATATTCAATGATCAAATCTTAACAGTTTTACCTTCGAAATATCTCTTGAGTCTCTCCATTTCACTCCGTTTTCACTGACAGAACTCACAATCATGCCATCATCTGCTGCATAGACGAATCTATTATTCTCCCAACTAGTCACCAGAAAATATTATTTCTTGTCTCCAAATTTTCGTGATTCTACAACTAAAATCATCTATTTAAATTCCTCTATGGCTGTAAAGACCAAAAGCAAATCCTCAACCGGTCCTGCAAGGGCTCTCTGCAGTTAGCCACTGTCTACCCCATCCTCACCTCAGGCTGCTCTCCAGTGTGCTCCTTGCACTCCAGCCACACTGGTCTTCTCTTTTAATTCATTAAATGTAATGTCCTCCTTTCTGCTCCAGAGCCTGTGCTCTAATTATTTGAAATTTTTGATCTCCTTAATTATACTCCATCACTTCTGCCTAAATAACTCCTAGTTAAATATATTAGGTATTTGACTCAAATATCACTTCTGCTTAAAAGCCTTCTCTAGACTAAGTAAGTCCTCTCAATTATATTCTCCTGTAGTACTCTATATCCTACTTCAATTGTAATTAAATCATTGGTTTAAAAATGCATGACTCTCCACCAGACTGTAAACGCTAGGAAGGCAGGCACTGTGAATTCTCATAGCTACCTTCACAGTTCCTAGTGCAGTGCCTCATACAAAGCAGACATTGAGTAAATATGTGTTGAGTGAAGAGATAAAAACATGAATGCAAAAATACCTATTAGCAACAAAATCAATTGAACAAGCAAGTTTATTTCAGGACTGTAAAGATGGGTCAATACCAGGCAACTATTATTTTAATACATAATTCTAATTTATTAAAGGTATAATTACATAAAGACATGTCAAAAGTCATTTGATAATATTCAAATAGAAATAATAAAGTTTTAGTAACTTGAAAATAAAGCAAACAGACATAATCCAATAGAGAATATATGTCACAGACAGCATCTTTTGATGTAATAGGAATATATTATGTGTAACAAGTGTGTGAGGAACAAGAAATAACAGCTATGTTGAAGATTGTATTATTACTCTAACTATTGTTTTTGCCTCTCTATGGGAAGATTACAGATCCCTACTCCTTCAGTGGCAGGCTTAGCTGTGACCCTTCTTATAGGATAATTATGTATTTCCATTTCACTGATAGTAGTAGTTGCCATCTGACTTGTTTTGGCTATTTGGTAAGAGTAATGGTGACACTCCTAAACAGAAGCTTTAAGAGGCAGCTCGGTCGGGCACGGTTGCTCACGCTTGTAATTCCAGCACTTTGGGAGGCCGAGGTAGGTGGATAACCTGAGGTCAAGAGTTCGAGACTAGCCCGGCCAACCTGGTGAAACCCTGTCTCTACTAAAAATACAAAAATGAGCTGGGTGTGGTGGCAGGCACCTGTAATCCCAGCTACTTGGGAGGCTGAGGCAGGAGAATCACTTGAACCCAGGAGGTGGAGGTTGCACTGAGCCCAGATCATGCCATTGTACTCCAGCCTGGGCGACAGAGCGAGACTCTGTCAAAAAAAAAAAAAAAAAAAAAAAAGGCAGCTCATGATTCAACCATGGTTTTCTTCCTATCTCCCATGAGATTACAGTGTCCTAGTTAGAGGCTGTAACAGCCTGGGTTTAAGTAAAAAGGCAACATGGAACAGAGCTGTGTCTGACTGATAATGTACATGAACTATAAGTGAGAAATAAGCCTCTACTGTTACAAGCCACTGAAATGTGGGAGTTGTTTATTACTAATACATAAGTTAGCTTAAATAGACTGATATAGCATATTCTGTCCATTAGTATTCGACATTTTTCTGAAGGTTCTAGCCAATGTAATAAATCATACTATGAAAAGATATACCAGACACAACGATGGGCAATGAAAATAAGTAATTGTCATTATTCGTTAGTGATATAATGCTATAAGACTTCAAGAGAGTCAGCTGAAAATCTATTAAGAATATTAGAAATGGGGCTGGGCATGGTGGCTCATGCCTGTAATCCCAGCGCTTTGGGAGGCTGAGGCGGGTGAATCACGAGGTCAGGAGATCGAGACCATCCTGGCTAACACGGTGAAACCCCGTCTCTACTAAAAATACAAAAAATTATCCGGGCATGGTGGCGGGTGCCTGTAGTCCCAGCTACTCGGGAGGCTGAGGCAGGAGAATGGTGTGAACCCGGGAGGTGGGGCTTGCAGTGAGCCGAGATTGCACCATTACACTCCAGCCTGGGCGACAGAGCGAGACTCCATCTCAGAAAAGAAAAAAAAAAAAAGAATATTAGAACTGGAATTTAAGAAACACTTATAAAAACCAAGTCTTTCTTTATATCACAAATAGCCAGTCAAAAAACATTAAAAACTGATTCCACTGTAATATAACAATGAAACAAAACACCACTTTCCTGGAGCATATATTCTTCTTGGGGGTGAGAAACAGTAAACAGACAACCTGATATATCATAAGTAAAGTAGGGATAAATACTGAAGAGAAAATCTAAACAGGATCAGGGAGATAGGAAATACGGGAAGAAGTAGGAAATGAGGTGCCATTTTATGTAGGATAGCCAAGAAAAGCTTCACCAAGAAGTTGACATTTGGGTAAAGACCTACCTAAAATAGATGACGCAGGAGCCACAAGACCTACCTGGAAGGTAACAGCTTTCCAGGCAGACAGAACAGCAGCATAGAGATCCTCAAGCTGCATGTGGCATGTTCCTGGACCATCAAGAAGGCTAATATGGCTGACGTGGGATAATTGAAGGAAAGGGAGTTGGAGATGGGGTCCCAAAGATCTGGAGTTGGGGTGGTGGTGGCGATGGTGGAACACAGCTTATAGAGTCCTCAAAAGTTCTACTCTGAATGAGATGGAAATCATAAAGTTTTACAGAAGAACATTAAGGAGGACATAATGTATAAATGCAGGGATAAATTCTGCTTCCAGGATGGAAAGATTCATTATTCTAAAGGTGTCAAAGTTCAAAAAAATCTCAATAAATTGTTTTAGAATATGACAAATTGATTTTTTTATCTGAAAAAATATACACAGGGGAATATAGACAGTTTTGTATATCAAAAATAATGATGAAAGACTCACCCAACCAGACATCAAAATATATTTTAAGCTATAGTAAATAAGTATACCTGATACTATTTAGGAACAGATTAATTAAACTAGATAGAGCCTCAGGGTGTACATGGGAATTTCCTATACAAGAAATAGGTCATTATAAATTAGTGGGTAAAGAATGAATTACTGAGAAGATCCGTGGTAAAGCATGGATTATTCAAAAGATAAAATGTGATCAATTAGTTAAACATTAGGGAACAAACTAAATTTAGTTTCCTATCTCACACCATATTTAAAAGCATATTTTCAATGGACTATAAACATTTAAACCATAGGAATATAAAAAGAAAATATAGGACATTTTTTCTAATTTGCAATATTTAGTTAGGGAAACTTTTTCTTTTCATTACACCAATGAAAGGAACTAAGAAGTAAATAACAGATTGACCATGTGAAACTTTAAAACTTTTGTATGGAAAAATAATACCATCAGTTCAGCTGGGCATGTGGCTTACACCTGTTATCTCAGCACCTGGGGAGGCCAAGATGGGAGAATCGCTTGAGCCCAGGAGTTTGAGACCGACCTGGGAAACATGGAGAAACCACATCTCTACAGAAAATAAACAGAATTAGCCAGGTGTGGTGGTATACACCTGTCGTCCCAGCCCTGGGGTTCCAGGCTGAGGTGGGAGGATTGCTTGAGCTGAGGAAGTCTAGGCTGCAGTGAGCAATGATTGTACTCCAGCCTAGGCAACAGAGCAAGACCCTGTCCTGAGAAAAACAAAAAAGGAACACCATAAATAAAGTTAAAAAACAAACCAAAATTGGAAAATGTATTTTCAGCATATGTTACAAAGGGATACATCCTTTGATAATTGTATACAGAATTCCTATAAATCAACTAGAAAAATATGACTAATCCAATAGCAAAAGGCAATGATAAACATTTACTCTTTCAGTCCACAAACATGTATTAAGCGAATGGTTCCTCCCTACCCTGAAGAGGGCAATTATGTTCAAGGGGGATGAAATGGACAATAAATACATTGGAAAATAAATAAATAAGCAGAGACTCAAATAACAAGAAGGAGCCAACTACTGAAAAGGTAAAGGAAAATCTGGAGAGAGGAGAGGAGAGGAGAGGAGAGGAGAGGAGAGGAAAGAACAGGGGAGGGGAGGGGAGGGGAGTGGAGGGAAGGGGAGAGGTCCCAAGGTGTGAGGGGGTTTGAAGTCTTCAGGGTAGAGAAAAGAAGGCCAATATGGAGGCGAATGTAGAAAGATGACTCCTGGGAAACATTGGGACTTGTTAGGCCATGGAAAGGAGTCTGGATTTTACACTACCTGAAACAGGAAATCAAGAGACAGTTATACATAGGTGAATGACAAGATCTGATATTTATTTTTAAAAGATCAGTCATCTGAAATATAGGGAGTAGACTTCAGGGAGTTAAGAGTGAAAGCTGAGAGATAAATTAGGAGGTGTTTTTAGTAGTCAAGTGGAAAAACAGGTTAAGCTGGACTCTATTTTCTTTAGAGAAATGTCTGAATTGACAACCATGAACATGAAATATTTTGCTAGATATTGCCAAACTGCCTTCTAAAAAAAGCAACAACTATGTCAGAGTGCTTACTTCCCCCTAATTCTTATTAATACTAGATATTCCTTGTATCGCCTTTGGTACTATCATAGACAAAAAGTTTATATTATTTAAATTTGCTATTTGAATAATAGTAAGAACAATTATGTGTAGTTGACATTTTTAGCTTTTTTTAATGCACACCAAATTCAATAGTCAGTTATTTCTTCATCTTAGTCCATCCCTCAGGAACATTTGACACTTGGACTGCTACCTTTTTTTCTTTTGAAATATTTTCTTCTGAAGTCTTCTAGGACGTCAGAGTCTCCTGGATTTCCAACTCACACCAAGTTCTCTCTTTCTTGGGCTCATTTTCAGGCTTCACATTGGCCAAATCTCTGAATGTTGGGGCATCCGAAGGATTTTGACCCTATTTTCTACCCATGCTCTCCCCTAGGTGACCTCATCTCATGCTACCCCAGGACTTTCAACACCGTCTAGAGACCGGGGATTCCCAAATTAATATCTCCACTCCTACCTTCCCTTAGCACTTGGTGTGTAGATACTTCCACTTAACCTAGTGGGTATCTCAAACTCAACCTGTCTGAAACATAATGAACTGTGAAGCTTCTCCTCCATGGTGTTCCTCATCCCAGTGAATGGTGCCCCCCATTCCCTCGGTCACTCTATTCTCCCTTTCTCACTCCCTTTGCCCACACTTTTAAGATCTCTTTTTTGCAAATAAAGCAAATGGGAGCCAAAAAGGCAGGGGGTGGAGGGGTCACAAGAATGTCTACTTGGCATTTGATATGGCTTGACTGTGTTTCCACCCAAATCTCATCTTGAATTGTAATCCCCATAATCCCTATGTGTCAAGGGAGGGACCCAGTGGAAGGTGATTCGATCATGGGGGCAATATACCCCATGCTGTTCTCATGATAGTAAGTTCTCATGAGATCTGATGGTTTTATAAGGGCTTCTTCCCCCTTTCCTTTCTATACATTCTCTCTCTTGCCTGTGGCCATGTAAGACGTGCCTGCTACCCCTTCAGCCTTGATTGTAAGTTTCCTGAGGCCTCCCAGCCATGTGGAACTGTGAGTCAATTAAACCTCTTTTTTAAAAAAATAAATTACCCAGTCTTGGGCAGTTCTTTATAGCAGTGTGAGAATGAACTAATATAGTATTGTAATAAAAAGACAGAAACAAACAAAATATTCATTCTAAGAGATTAAATAAATCATGATATAGTCATTGAATGAAGACTATGAAGCCTTTACAAATCATGGAATAGGTTTATTATTAGATGAAAAAGCTAGGTGCAGAGTAGTATAATCTCAGACTGAGATAATACAAATACAACTGCAACACAGAAAGTTTTCTTTGGAGGGTAGGATTACAAAATAAGTGCTTTGAACATGTTTGTTTTGTTCATATTTTTAATGAGAAGCAATGTATCATTCATATGTTATACAAACCAAAACTTACAAAAATAGAATTGGCAAAGTGGAGGTAAATGAGGATAAATGTACAGGGTCATAAATGAGGATATATTTCATGTAACTTTTCCTAGGAAAGCCACAAATCGAACTTGTAGAAGAAGTGTTATTGGAACCCTAGAGGCATATAGCCTTATATAGCCATGGACTCTGCTTAAAAGTAGCAGTAGCAGAGAAGCTGATGTAACATCTTCTCAGTCCTAAAGCTCTACCTTAAGTAAAGATTTGGAGGCATGTTTAACAAAAAAGACCAAATGGAAAAAGATTATAGGTGCACAAATGCAGTGACTATGGCATATATACAGCTATTTAAATATTGTGAAAGGAAAATAAATCTTGGGGCCCTAAACTCACTAAGCCAAAGGGAAGAATCAAGCTGGAAATTGCTTAGGATGAACCTGCCTCCCATTCTATTCAAAGTCATCCCTCTGCTCACTGAGATAAATGCATACCTGATTGCCTCCTTTGGAAAGGCCAATCAGAAACTCAAAAGAATGCAACCATTTGTCACTCATCTACCTGTGACCTGGAAGCTCCCTCCCTGTTTTGAGTTGTCCCACCTTTCTGGAAGGAACCAATGTACATCTTACATATATTGATTGATGTCTTATGTCTCCCCAAAACGTGTAAAACCAAGCTGTTCTCCAACTACCTTGGGCACATGTCATCAGGACCTCCTGAGGCTGTGTCATGGGCATGCATCCTCAACTCTGGCAAAATAAACTTTTTAAATTAACTGAGACCAGTCTCAGATATTCAGGTTCACATTTTGGTAACCACAAAGGGATTCTGAGTGGAGGTGCTCCTGACCTTTGACAAATCTCCTATCGGTGCTTGGTACCAGCTTGAACTATGTTTATGGCTCAAACCAAAAGGACAATTTGTTGAGGTCTGGAAGCACACCCTCCAGAGAATCCCTGACATCTCAAAATTTGGTCAAGATATAACGTTTTACTGTACAACTCCTTTTTTTTTTTTTTTTTTTTTAAGATTTTCTTGCTTCCAACACAAGGAAGGCAAGTTTTTCCTGCTTCCATGATGATGGAAGACAGGTAACTCCTTTATGGAGTTTGAGCTCACTTCCAGCACAGAAGATATATTTGAGTTTTTTCCTTCTTCTAGGATGGTAGAGGGTAATCTTCAGCCTGAGACCCATCCCTAGGTAAGTAACTGAATTGGGCCTTGTCTTGGCTAAAGTTAAGATTAACAACCAGCTGGTCTTAATTTCTCCTTACCGTTATGTTGGGGTGATCAGACCCAACACCAAGTCACGGGGGCGACAAAGTCTGGTGGAGTCAAAGGATTGAGAAAAAGACAGTTTGAGAGACAAAGGTGAGACCAGGGGACCATCGTGATTGTGGAGGCTGCAAAGTCCCTGAGCTCTGGGAGCCCACACTACTTATTGGTAATCCAACAAAGAAACAGGTGGTGAGAATGTGGGGGTCAAAAGGGTGCATTGCATTAAGCACATGATTTACAGCTGTGATGGTTTAGCATTTGCTCTGCTACTTGAGATAACGGAGAGCAGGTTCTTTTAACTCAAGATACAATCGATCCTCAGAGAGCAAGGAGGAAGGAGCCAGCAAGTCTAGACACATTCCAGAGCCACGAACCCTGGATTCTATCCAAGCAACGAGGGATTTTATGCCCTGGTCTTAGATTATGGTACATCAGGGTAGCCTTCCACCCTTTAGCACAGAGCTTGGTGTTCCAAAGGCCACAAGGGGTTTTAGACCCTGGACCCCAGACATGTTCCAAGGCTCTTTTGCATTATGTCAGATATGCAACACTCAGCTTCTCCCAACACTCGGCTTTTCCCAACATGCCCCCCTTCTCTTTTTTGTAAAAGAGAAGGTATCATTATTACTATCATTATTACTAGCATCAAAGGTGGTCTCTTTTAATTAAGCAAGGCGATTGCAGGCTGTGCAGCCCTTAATTGCCGGTTGGTGATCCAGTTTCATTTTTCCTAGCCCTTATTCAAACTGGAGTCACTCTGGTTTGAACGCTTCCCACAATATCTCCCCTTTCCCTTTTACAAGAAGACCCTTAATCCTAGAGGTTGCAGCCTAGCTATTAGGGTCTTTTGTATTCAGGGTAGAGAGGAGCTGAGTCAGAAAGCATTGGTCCATTAAGCATCGTGACTCTGGTCGGTCTTCATTCCATCTTCACATTCAGATTCAACTGGCTCATGGCTCATACTGGGGGAACCCGGTCCATGGTTGGGATCCATGGGTCCCTCCAGTCTCCCGTTCCATGGTCATACACATCTTGAGGGCATCCACATGGTTCGTTCATCTTCTGCAAAAACACAAGCATACCCTCACCCCCACGTTAATAAATCTACTGAAACAGAAGCAAAAACTTTTGTGGCTATAGCCCGGAGGCCACTGATAATGAGAAATAGGCCCCTTCTAACAGAAGGCACAAGGAAAGCAAATCGAGGCTTTTCAGACCTTCAATTCGCACTGTACAGGTGGGTTCACTAGATGCTGTGGCTCATGATAGATCTTCAGATGTTTGGTGGGCACCCACACAGGCAACTGATTATCACCTGGAGAGACACAAGCAAATCCTCTTCCCCGTATAATTATCTTTCCTTTTCCAAGCTCTTTGTATGTGACCATATCTTTTTCTAAGGTCTGTGGCATTAAGATGAGTTAAAGAATGAAATGCTTGTGCATCAATAAAAGCTGCAGACACCAATGCATCCGCCCTTTGATTAAATTTAGTTAAAGGACCAAAAGGTCCTGTTGGAGAGAAAAGAAAGAGTATTTTTATCCTTACCTCCCTCCCCTCTATTCCTTTTATATTTGCCCTCTGAGATTTTGATTGGACTTTGAGTCATAGCTAATTTCCATAATTCAGAATGTTCTTGTCTGTCCCTGCAAATCTCTGCTAGTCTTTGCTAGGCTCTACTTTTGTACCTCTTTAAGGCACTGATCAGTACTTCTCTAGGGCACTGACCTTATATTGCTAGTCTTCGTCTATCTCTACTTATCTCTATCTCTCTACTTATCTCTATCTCCCTAGCTCTACTTACTTGTCTCTACTTATCTCTGCTTCTTTCTTGAAAACCTTTTTTATGACCCTGGATAGAGCTCAAAAATCCACCCTTTAGGCTTCAGCAAGAGACAAAACAGGGACCTCGGATCCTGCACCAGATTGAAGGGAACAGGAAGTGTTCTCCCCTCCCCAAAGCAGGAAAACCAGAGTTTGGCCCTTGCAAATTTTCACTCCACATCAGCATCATCTTCAATTTCCTGGAATAAATTGTTGATCATGGCAATTAACGTATTTAGCAAAACAATGACCATTGTAACGTTATAGACTCCATAAAGAACGTAACCAATGTTTTCGATGAATTTGTGGTTATAGTTGATGACCACCGATTTCACTTCAGAAAGTTCAAATATAGCCCAGAACAGTGTCTTAAAACTCTGTTGTGAAGGCTTCATTTTGTTTTGCACCAATGTTGTAGGAGTGGAGGTTGAATATTCCCATCATAAAAGCCACAAATACCACAATGAACACATTCAGCCCCTATCATGCCTGTGTACTCATTAAATCTGTTTTTCTCTAGCAGAGGCAGGTTAACCATGAAACTGAAGCTTCAAGACGACTTTACTTGCCTTATGGAAAGCAGCCTGTGATTTATCTTTTCTGGGAACTAGTGCCAACCAGACCTGTGTGTCAATCTGTAAGCATCCAACAGCAGGTCTACTGTACAAGTAGGTCTTTTGTCAGACAATTGATTAACCCAATATACAGCTTTTCCTGTTGGATTAGTACTACCAAAGCCTCCTGTTCTTTTCACTGTGCTACTTCCCAGCTTTATGTCAACAACTGAGCAATTCTTTCTTCTAGGGAAACAGACCACGGAGTTGAGGAACTAATAACTAATTGAATTTCTCCAGTATAATCAGAACCAATCATTCCCATATGCACAGTGACACCTAGATCTTTCAAGTAATAGACCAACTGTTCTTGAGGGCAAGGGTCCCCCAACTCCCTTGGGGACCCTCTCCAGCAGCTTCTCAGGAAGAAGGGAAAAAGGAACTGTTCTGGAAAGGTCCACGGCAGCACTGCCCGCCACAGCAGGAGACAATTGTTGTCCTTTGTTAGGTCACTGGCTGTGCCAGACATGCCTTGGTTTATTGAGGTGCTCTCTGAATAAACAAGCCTCAGATTCCACTGAGTCTTAGTACTACCAATTGCTCCAGGTTTTAATGTTGCAACTACAGGAGCGGTAAGTTTCGTAGCTAATTCATTTTCTCACCCATTAAGGGGAGAGAGAGGACATTACTTAATTCCACAGGTGGAGCCGACGGGCTAGTAAAACATACTTTTTTCCATTTCCCTTTCTTTTCTTTGATTTTCTCCATTTCCTGTTCCTCACATTCAGAATCTGAAGTTAGTTTTTTACACTCGTCCTCCTCTTCCTCATCTGAATCTGCCTTATCATCTGTTTGAAATGGCTCAAGAGCTGCTTTTATTAGCGCCCATATTGACCAAACCGAGACTGCAATTTTTGCTCCATCTTTATATGTATTTTTAAAATCTCTGCCAGTTCTCTCCCATTCATCCAACTCCACAGTCCCTTGTTCTGGGAACCATGGGCAAAACTGCTTCACGGCGCTAAAAAGTGAGTGACAACAAATTATGAGTACTAACTTTCACTCCCCCTCTTCATAATAAATGCCTTCAGAAATTTAAATAAGCAGAATGTCTGCTTTCACTTTGTCACATTGTTACCCTGGTTCTTCTAAGTGCTCAGCTTTCCCGCCGAGCTTCTTGTAGATGTCCTTGGGTGTCCTTTGACGATGCGTTCTCCGCCTTCACACGCTCTAGCGTTTCTTCACTGGCATCTTTGTTACCCCATGTTGGGTGCCAGGAATGTTGGGTTGATGAGACCCAACACCAGGTCGTGGGGGTGATGCCAGGTTGTGGGTGGTGATGAAGTCTAGTGGAGTCAAATAATTGAGAAAAAGACAGTTTGAGAGAGAAAGGTGGGACCAGGGGGCCATCACGATTGTGGAGGCTGTGAAGGCCCTGAGCTCTGGGAGCCCAAACTACTTATTGGTAAGGCAACAAAGAAACAGGTGGTGAGAATATGGGGATCAAAAGGGTGTGTGGCATTAAGCACATGATTTACAGCTGTGATGGTTTAGCATTTTGCTCTGTTACTTGAGATAAGAGCAGCAGGTTCTTTTAACTCAAGATACAATTGATCCTGGGAGAGCAAGGAGCAAGGAGCCAGCAAGTCTAGACACATTCCAGAGCTGTGAGCCCTGGATTCTATCCAAGCCACAAGATTTTATGCCCTGGGCTTAGATTATGGTACATCAGGGTAGCCTTCCACCCTTTAGCACAGAGCTTGGTGTTCCAAAGGCCACAAGGGGTTTTAGACCCTGGGCCCCGGACATGTTCCAAGACTCTTTTACATTATGTCAGACATGCAAGCCCTGCCTCAGCTTCTCCCAACACTCAGCTTTTCCCAACACCATTAGAGTTCTTAGTAATCATATAAGTGGTGTGATTGTTTATTTTCACTAACTTTTGTTGTTGTTTGTTTCTGTTTCTGTTGTTGTTTCATTCTTTTTCCCATTGGGTTTCACCAACTCTGTTTGACTTGATTAAATCTGAAGGAAATTTCCAAATTATTGGGAGTAAGGTCTCTGAAGTGGCTAAATTCCCACAAAAAAAGAAAAACATGGTAAGGAGGATAGAGAAAAATGGCCAGCAAAAGGAAGAAAAAAAGGAAAGATTTTTATTTTGACTTCCTAATAAATCCTAAGGGGATTTATTTACATAACAAGGCCACCTTTTTGCTAGCCAGGCCAAACCAAAAGAGCAATAACTGTCACCCCATGCTGCAATTCCATGGCTAAAGTTCTACCTTCTTTTCTTTTTACATGACAGCCTGGGTATGGTTTCTAAATCAAGCCCTTTCTGGTTTGATATTTGGTACTTTTGAAATGGCAGTAATTTGTCCTAGCTGAAATATGGTAATAAGATTTAAAAAGATTTTCTTTAAGGACCTCAATGGTTAAGTCAGCTTAATTAAAAGCTAACATCCAAGATCTGTGTGTGTATGTGTGCATGTATGTTTGTATTTAAAAGGCCTTCATGCTTTTGTTTTTTTATCTCCTAGGACTTTGTCTTTTTTGAGCAAAAGTTTTTTCTTCTCAGTTGACTGAATTCTGTTTACTCCTGCTGTCTCTTTCTCTTGCACCCTGTGCGGCATGGGGCACCTAGAGTAGTTTATAATAGCGTGCAATTTCTTAATGAAAATGGAGAAGGCACCAGATTTCCTTTTGGGGAGAAACCTCTGTTTTTCCTTATAGAACCCCAAGAGTGTAAACAGGCAAGTTTGTCTCAGCTCTTAAGCTGTTTGCTTTTGTATTTTGTTACCTGATTTTTTGGGTAAAATACAGGCTCTTGGGTTCTTAAGGAAGAGTGTAGTTTAGACACTTAAAAATGTCTTGTTTTAAAAAAAATTCTTTATGTGCACTGTAAAAGTATTACATGGTCTAGCCTTATAATAATTCTCCCTTTCTGGAGACCCAGGATTCAGTGTGGCCTCTGCCTAGAGCTCAGACATCAAGTTAGAAGATAGGTAGTTCTTATCTATAAAACTGGTTTCCTTATAAAATCCTATGATAGATTTCTATAATTTTATGTTTGATTTGCCATCCATCTTTAATTTCCCTCTGGTACCACTGGAATTTTTCTCTCTGTACCTTGCAATTCTAGCACCACCAGATTTTTTCCGTCTGTACCTTGAGATTCACCTAAGAGTTGTTTCATTTAATATGCAGATTAAGGAGTATTTAGCTGACAACTGCCAGGGTAATGAAACAGGTTATCAAGAGATGGCAAGTCTAAGATGGGGAAAAAAAAGGAGGCCTCACGAATCTATAAGATGTACTTCTAACAGTATGCCTAATATGTCTATGTATTTATGTGTTGTGTACACAATGTTTCTCTACTGAAAATATATAAAAGAGACCTAATTAATTAGCTTAAAGAAAATTAAAAGCACTTAAATCAAATACTTTATCAGAACAAAGGAAAGACTAGTCAAATGCTTTTTCAAGTTTACATGACTTAAGTAAAATCTTTAATAAATAAGCTAGCTTTAAATTATTGCTAAAGTAATAATATAAATGTCTTAATAATTGACAGCATACAGTTTGCATTTATTGATCAAGCAATTTTATACTTATCCCTGCCAAATACCATAAAGTGTCAAAATGTGGCATAGGGGTCTCAAAACTGTAAACCCAGCCAAAACCGGAATGATATTTGCTTGTCTAATAAATAAGACATTGATGCTGGTTTAATGAAAATAGCTACATCTTGAATTATTTACTAAAATTACCATGACTTCTAATCTTGTGACTTTAGGCAGTCTAGTGCACTTGTACAAAAGACGTTTGTTTTGGGAAAGGACTGTTATTGTCTTTGTTTCAAAGCTAAACTATAAACTAAGTTCCTCCCTAAGTTATTATGTTGGTGCAAAAGTAATTGTGCTTATTGCATTGTTGAAGCTTGCTGTCTGATACTGGAATACCTTCTTAAATAAATGTGGTTGTGTTATACATCATTTTAATGTGCATTTCTCTCTATATATATATTTATTTGCTAATGACTTATTACTTGCTGTTTATTTTATGTTAATTTTAGATTATGGAAATGAAGCTAGACAAAAAGCAAATTTGAGAAATTTTCTTATTCAAGTTCAAAATGGGTCATAAACCGATGGAGATAATTCACAACATCAACAACACATTTGGCCCAGGAACTACTAACAAATGTACAGTGCAGTGGTGGTTTAAGAAGTTTTGCAGAGAAGACGAGAGCCTTGAAGACAAGGACCATAGTGGCCAGCCACTGGAAGTTGACAACAACCAATTGAGAGCAATCATCAAAGCTGATCCTCTTACAACTACACAAGAAGTGGCCAAAGAACTCAACATCAACCATTCTATGATCATTCAGCATTTGAAGCAAATTGGAAAGATGATAAAGCTTGATAAGCATGTGCCTCATAAGCTGAGAACAAATAAAAAAATTGTCATTTTGAAGTGTCATCTTCTCTTATTCTATGTAACAACGACAAACCATTTTTCAATTGGATTGTGATGTGTAATGAAAAATGAATTTTATACAACAAAAGGCAACAACCAGCTCAGTGATTGGATGGAGAAGAAGCTCCAAAGCACTTTCCAAAGACAAACTTGCACCAAAAAGGTCATGGTCACTGTTTGGTGGTCTGCTGCTGGTCTGATCCACTACAGCTTTCCAAATCCTGACAAAACCATTAAATCTGAAAAGTATGCTCAGCAAATCGATATGATGCACTCACTGACAACTGTAATGCCTGAAACCAGCAATGGTCAACAGAAAGGGCCCAATTCTTCTCCATAACAGTGCCTGACTGCATGTTGCACACGAAAAGTTGAACGAATTGGGCTATGAAGTTTTGTCTCATCTGCCATATTCATCTGACCTCTTGCCAACCAACTACCACTTCTTCAAGCATCTCAACAACTTTTTTCAGGGAAAAACATTTCCACAATGAGCAGGATGCAGGAAGTGCTTTTCAAGAGTTTCTTGAATCCCAAAGCACAGATTTTTATGCTACAGTAATAAACAAACTTATTTCTCATTGGCAAAAAGGTGTTGACTATAATGGTTCTTATTTTGATAAATAAAGATGTGTTTGAGCCTGTTTCTAATTATTTAAAATTCATGGCTAAAATCACAATTACATTTGAACCAACCTAGTGTAGTTTGGCCTATGCCCAGAAATGAACAAGGACAGCTTGGAGGTTAGAAGCGAGATGGATTCAGTTAGGTTGGATGTTTTTCACTGTCTCAGTTATAATTTTGCAATGGCTGTCATAGTTTTCAAAAATAATTTAGGTAAATGATTAAAACAAAACAGGTAAATGTAATGAGATAAATGTACTTGTAGATAAACTTGTCATAATTTAGAATCTAAAGTTATATTAAATTAAATAATATTTTATTATTTGCATATTTTCCAATAAAAACATATTATAGGAAAACATTCTTTCTAAAAATAAAAGTGTCACTTTAAAAAAGTAAACAATTTTAGTCTAATTTAAAGTTTAAAGATTATTCAAAGATAATATTTAAAACAAGGTAAAAGGAATCAGGAAATAGAGATGTAAAGAAAGTTATAGAAATAAAGAGATATTTTTGGTAAGAAAGCTTAAAGAGAAATAATTTTATATAAGAAAGAATCTTGTATGGTAAATTTAGTCCTAGAAAAAAATGACTGGTTGTTTCAGAAAGAAGGGTGTTCAGGACAAACCAGAAAGTCCAAGCATGTTACGAATGGTCTGTGTAAGTCACACCAAGGAGCTTTATGAAAAGAAAAAACCAAAAACTTTTATATGATCAAGTTGTCTGTAGTTAAAAGGAAATTATAATGGCCTTTCTAGAGATTGGGTTTGATATAAAAACACACACACACACACACACACACACAAAAGAATTGGTTAGAACAATACAATTTTCTTAAGGGGTTGATTTACTCTTAATAAAGTAGAAGAAATTTTAATTTTTTTAACCCAAAGATTAACTTCTATTGCATCTCACCATTTTCAGTTTTTCTCCCCTTTTCCAGGGCACGAATTAGTAACATTCTCCTTCAACTCATTTTCAGTTCATATAAGATTTTTTCCTTGGATTCTGTTTGTTGTGGCCTGATGCTAACAATATTTTTTTAAAGGTCTAAAGGAAATATTTTCTTCTATGTAATATTCTGTGCCCTGCAGAAGGTCTTTTCTTTTGCCTTTTGGTAACTGGCCTAACAGATTTTTTGTTTTATCAAAATAATTCCTGTACCATTATTATTAAGTTTTGGTTTGCTTAGAAAAAACTAAGATTTAAGAAGTTTCTTTTTAAATTAAAGTTACTACATCCATGTGTCTTTTTAGTATGTGCTTTTGAAGTCCTTGTGACATTGAGTTACAGGGCTGACCCCTGGGTCTGAAAAGGACACCACATCTTGCTAAATCTTAAATGCTGACAGCAATTAAAGCCTCATATTTAGGCCCGGTAGAAAATGTCAATCAAAGAAAGAGCTTACCTGAGACATAGGGCCAGAAATTAAAGCAGTTCAACTCCTCAAGGCCCAGGGACTATAGCAAAAGAGGTGGAAGTGTAAGACTGTAAGGGCCAATTTTGAGAGACAAAATAAGTTTAGTTTCTCTATACATTAACCATTAATATCAAAGGCACACAAATGCAAAACCAGCATCTGGGCCTGTATGTCAGATTAACAAGGTTTTCTTGAACCATTAACAGGCTCCTTAATAAAGATTATAAAGGTAATAGCAGGGTTTAAAATTTAATAGATTGTCTATAAAATGTTCAAAAACAAATTTAATTGGCTTCACACTGTTTTTATTAGGGCTTATTGTTTGGAAAATTAAGTCTCCTCTCTCAAAGAATGAAGGTTTTCATGTTTTTTTGAAATCCTTGAGTTATCACTTTGGTTAAATAAATGACTTATTTGACAATGACTTGTGTTCTTATTTTGTGATATTGATAGGGACAGGGAACAGAGAAATTCTAGGCAGGAAAGGGCAGGTTCCCAACAAAATCCACCTTCAACCAGAAAATCCTGAAGCCCATGGCCCAATGTGAGAACTTCAATCCCTGTTTTCCTCTCAAATGTTGCCTTTTTCTAAACTATCCATGGCCCACTCCACCCCATCTTATACATATAAAGGCCTCATACTCAACCAGCATAGAGAAGAAGCAGTTGGACTTCAGGGACTACAGCTGAATTTTGGAGAGAAACAGCTTGACTTCAGAGGGACAGCTTGATAGCATAACTTTGGAGAGGAATCTGGCCATAGACGGCCAGAATTTAGGGGAAGATTACCTACCTGTCCCATCCGCTTTTCAGTTTCCCTTCCTGCTGAAAGCCACTTTCACTGGCAATAAAATTCCCTGCATTTACCATCCTTCAATTCATTTATGCAACCTCATTTTTCCTGTACACTGGACAAGAGTTCAGGAGCCACGAGTGTGGGTACACAAGGCTGTCACACTGGTCCTTTGCCTTCACTGTCAGAGGGCAGCCACCACATGCAAAAAGGCAGAGGTCCCACTGAGCTGTTAACACTTAAGCCATCTATCGACAGCATAGCTAAAAGAACACTGTAACAGCTCCTCTGTGGCTTCAGGAGTCACAGGCACCCTGCCTGGTCACTGCCGCAGAGCCTGCACGAATTCACTCCTGCCAGTACCCCAAAAGTCCTTGCCCCAGCTCCTGCACTCACTCACCTGTGTGCTCCCTCCCACCAGGGGTGGAATGCAACAGGTCCAAGTGAGTAGAGTTTGATCCTGCCAGCACCGAAGCAGCTGGCTGGTTCCAGCACTCATGCACTCCAGTTCCTGCTTTGTTTGCTTGCACACTCCCTCCTGCAAGAAGCTGAGAGCAGCAGGATGAGTAAACGAGGCACCCCTGGTACGAATCCCGCAAAGGGGTCAGGTTAATATCCTGCTTCAATATCAAGTGTTTTAAACCTTTGATATTTGACAAACTTTCAAAAATCAAATCATAAATTACGTCTTTTTATGATCTAATTAATCCTTTAAGATGTTAGGTTCCCTAAAGTCCAAAAATGACATATTTGGCTTCTTCAGTATAAAAATTATACCAGGAAGCATTGTCAAATATGAAATGCTGTTTGACTTTCTTTGGGTTGTATTTGTATAAATATGTTATTGGTATGTGTTCCAAAATTATAGGAAACTCCTATAATTCTGATATGATTTAGTGTATGTTATCAGTAATAATTATAATCGTTATGTTAAATTTTTGTGTGTCACAGAGGTAACAAATTTCCTTGTCAACTGTGTCTTTGACTATGACTGCCCTGAAACTCTTCATCATCCACAGACAATTGTTTTGTTTTGGTCTTCTTTAGAAGGTGGTTTTATAATCAGATATATAACTCTAAGAGGTATTCTTGAATGCAAATTTCTGATAACTTTGGAGATTGTGACATCAGAATAGAGAAAAAACTTTCAGAACTCATGGAGAGCTGAAATGTTCATGAATATCAAGCGGTATAGGAATTAACTGCATGGACTGAATAGAAGACTGAAATAATCTTGACTTTTTGCTTAAAATGTTGCTGATTTTTGTTTTGTTTTTCAGAGTCAAGGAAACTATTCTTTTGAGCTATTGACAGCTTTTAACAGAAACTTGGAGCATATTCGTTTCTCTCTACCTGTTTTCTCCAGAATTTGGAAATTATTTGTGAGTATTCTTAACTTCTGGCACCATAGTTATTTGCATAAGTGCAATAAGAGTCTGTTTTCATTTGTAACAGGAAACAATTGGAGAAACCGGTTATTTACCGAGGCTTTGACTAGAATGGTGTGCTTTCCTTTAAGGAATCAAACTTGACTTATAGAACCAATAAAAGTCCCTTGGGAAAACTGGCCTCATACCTTGTCTACACAGTCCCTGCACAGGGCTCCTGACCTGTGGTAAGTAAAGAATGCCACTTTCTGACAGACCCAGGATCCCCAAGTTATCTTGGAACCTCAAGAAGAGAGGAATTCCAACTTGTAGGTATTTGATGGTACAATTCCATAGCTGGACTCAGCTTTAAAAAAGTCTTATCTGGGCCATGCATGGTGGCTCACGCATGTAATCCCAGCACTTTGGGAGGTTGATGCAGGAGGATCATGAGTTCAGGAGATTGAGACCATCCTGGCTAACATGGTGAAACCCCATCTCTACTAAAAATACAAAAAACTAGCTGGGTGCAGTGGTGGGCACCTGTAGTCCCAGCTACTTGGGAGGCTGAGGCAGGAGAATGGTGTGAACCTGGGAGGTGGAGCTTGCAGTGAGCCAAGATCATGCCACTGCACTCCAGCTTGGGCGACAAAGCGAGACTCCATCTCAAAAAAAAAAAAAAAAAAAAAAAAAGTCTTATCTGAGATTCCTTCTTTTGAACAAAGTTTCATCAAAGCCAATTTATAAAGCTTATGTGAAAAATAATTACTCTTGTTGCACTTTTAAAAACTTATCTGGCCAAGTCTAATAAAGCAAACCACTCCTACTACGATTTGTCTTTAGTAAAAATGGGAAACTGGATAGAGAAACACTATGTTTCTAAAACTATAGTACATGGGTTGTCAGATTCTAGTCTTGCCTAATGTTTTTCAATTTTTATTATTTTCTACAGTTTGGACTGAATTATAATTTTTCCTGGCTGTAAATCTCCCAAATAATGTTTTCGATTTCTTCTTCTCTCTTTTCCTTTTGTCCCCCTGTTTTTCTAATTTGAAATAACTGAAAACTAAGCTGTGCTTTCCTAAAGCCCTGCAAACTGAAGCCAGACAACTTAAATTTCAGAAAATATAACAGCAACCTATTTACATACCTAAGCCTCTTTCATACCTGCCTACTGATATATGGACTCTAGAATAATGTGGCCTATATCAATATTCCAGGAGTGTTCTTTTGGTTGTTGCTTTTCTCCCCTCCTCCATTTTCTCTTCATAGGACATGAGACATCATAACCTGCTAAAAATGAGCTTTCCTAATAACTTGGGACCTACCTGTCTAAGAATAACTGTCTTATCCGTGAGAGATCAGACAAAACCTGAGGCCAGAGACTCATTTTCTTCTAAAATGCTTTCTCCAAAAGATTTTTAAAAGTAAAGGGGGGAAATGTGAAAAAACTAAAAATAAATTATGGGGCCCCAAAATAACTGAGCTAAATGGAAAATTCAAGCTCGGAACCGCTTAGGGCAAACCTGCCTCTCGTTCTATTCAAAGTCATCCCTCTGCTCACTGAGATAAATGCATAGGATTGCCTCCTTTGGAAAGGCTTATCAGAAACTCAAAAGAATGCAGAACTGTTTGCCTCTCATCTACCTGTGACCTGGAATTCCCCTCCCTATTTTAGTTGTCCCCTTTCTGGATAGAATCAATGTACATCTTACATATATTGATTGATGTCTCATGTCTCCCTAAAATATATAAAACCAAGCTGTTCCCCGACCACCTTGGGCACGTGTCGTCAGAATCTCCTGAGGCTGTGTCACAGGCGTGAATCCTCAAGTCTGACAAAATAAACATTCTGAATTAATGGAGACCTGTCTCAGATATTCGGGGTTCACAATATTTTTAAGAACTAATTACTAAACTTATCTTGTGGTCTTAACAAAAGAGGGTAGGTGGCATAGTCTAGTGAAAGGAACACTGGGCTGGGAGCTGAAAAAATAGGTAATTTGTTCTTGGATATGCCACCTGCTGGATGATGATCTTGGGAGGTCCAAGCCTCAGTTTTCTAATTTGTAAGATGGAGTTATTGCTATCTGCCTTTCCATTCTATGGGGTTAATTGCTGGGATTGAATAAAGTAATGAATGCAGCACTACACAAATATAAGGCTAGTCAATACTTAGGACAATCTTGAACAATTCTGTCTGAACATCAGTTGTAAAGATTTCTTCCCAAACCATTGTGTCACTATTATAAGCCTCTTTGCCCTGTAGTGAAAATAATTCCCAAAGGGATATACTTGCAATTTGTTTTAAAATATTTCAAAAATTAGGGTGGATTGATGGATAAATAGAATGGGTAGATATGTGACAAAGCAAGTATAGTAAATATAAATGACAATATCAAGGTGGTGGGTCTATAGGTGTTCGATGCAAAATTTATTTACTATGTTTGTTTGAAATTGTTCACAATAAACTGTAGAGGTGTATGCTCATAGAAAGAAGAATAAACTCTTGTTTCCTTTAGTCATGTGAAAGCAAAGGGCTTAGTTAGACTTATTCACACAGGGAGAAACCTGTATTGATAGAGGAACACCAGTCATATTATGCTAATTTAAATTCCAGCAGTTTTGTGTCAATTAATTATGTCATTAACACCAGTTAACAAAGCACAGCCAAGCCTAAGCACAGACCTCCTCCCAGCCTCCCAACAACTGTTCTTCCAGAGCAGTTTGAACACAAAGCCAGGAGACAGCAGCTTACAGTAACAGCCTCAGCTTTGCATCTGTATTGCTGTGTGACCTTGAGAAAAAGATTTAATCTCTCCCTTCTTCAATTGTCCCATTGGAAAATAGTGACTACTATTAAAGATCACAGGACCACTGAGGACATTACTGAATGATTTTTAAAGCACTCAGAAATGCCTTATACAAATTAAATGATTCTCTCTCTCGTTCCTATTAATTTCACTTTTGAGTATTTTGTGAGATATTTCTGAGAATTTAAGATGCAGTTCAAAATTCACTCCCCTTCCCATCCTCCAGGGCCTAGCATAGTGCCTTATACATAGTAATCACTCAATAAATATGTATTGATTTGATCTGATAACCTAACAGTGTTAGAATGCATTTATTCAGAAAACATATTAGTCATTTGATCATTACAATTGCCTCGACCTAAAGCATACGTCGCAAACCCTGAGACCTGTCTGATGCAGCAGAAACTAAGTTTGGATCCTAATCCTAGGAGACCTTGAAGTGAAGGCAACATTATGTTTAGGGTTTTTTTTTTTTTTTTTTTTTTTTTTTTCCCCACAGTGATACATACCTCAGAGTCAAGAGAAGAGATAATAAATCTAATTGATCGCCTTGCACGTTATCTTAACACAGAGTCAGGCACAAACTGTATTGCAATATTTAAATGAAAACCGCACAGAGTCAACATGATGCCAGGGAAAAGAATAGACCGATATTCTTAATTCTGAAAAACTGTATTGGTAATCAATTGGAATGCGAGAGCAATTGAAAAGCTGTCCAATTTTCAATTGCAGTATAAGTTGGGAAACAATTTGAAAATAATAGCTCATACAAAGAGTTTTTGAAGCAGTCAATATGGACTTCATGTGAAGGACAAATAGGAATTTGGCAACATCTGCTACATTCAGCTACATGCATCAGACAGTATCTGTAGCACCCGCTGAAGGTCCCTCTCATGGCAGAGTGCAAAATCTTCCAGAATGTGGCTCTACTGAGACTCTGTTAAACGGCATCATCACGAAGGACGCATTTCCAATAAATGCACAGGATTGTGGACATTTCTATTAATCTATAAACATCACAAACATATGTACATACGTGGTTTACTGAACTGATTCACGTTAGAAATTTTTATCTTTTGTGGTATAGCTATGCTATGAAACTGTTCATAAAATTGAAAATATTTCCCACCGTTACCCGCAGACTGATCCATTGCTAGAATTCCTTTTTCCTTACACGAAAGTCTATATCTTGAGAAAATAAGACACAACAAAAATCTACAGGTTGTTATTTATTTATTTACACAAAGAAAACGAAGTTCTATTTTTAATCACAAACTATGGAAACACAGAAAGTTGATAGAACTCAATTATACATTTGAATTTCAGAGGATGGTATCTGTTTTTGAAAACTGGTAAGATCTGAGTGACATAGGGTGAGGCATTCGAACAAGAGTGACTCCATCTTGAGTGAGGGCTAGGAAAAATGAGGCTGGGGCTTGTAGGACTGCATTCCCAGGAAGTTTGGTATTCTTAGCCTCTAGATGTTTATGGTTCCGGGAACAGATTGACAACTTTTACTAAACAGACCCAGACTTAGAAATGTCCTGATTTCCTGATATCTTGAGAATAGAAGCATTCTTAATTTTGCTTTAAAGATAATAATATCTATTCTTGCAAAATACTGTAATTAAAAAAATGAATCCTTTATCACAAACCCCTGTAGCAGAGCACATCTCCCCATAATCTTTTTTCATCCTATACATAAATAAGTATTGTACCTAGGGTGGATGCGTTTCTCCTCTTACTTTCAGGAATGCCCTACTCTGTCTATAGAGTAGCTGTTCTTTCACCATTTTACTTTCTTAATAAACTTGCTTTTGCTTTGCACTGTAGACTCACCCTTAATTCTTTCTTGCATGAGAGCCAAGAACCATCTCTTGGGGTCTGGCTTGGGACCCCTTTCCAGTAACACTAGTACAAATTACATAGAGGACCCACCTCGCCTACTGCCCCCACCCTGCTTACTCTTCCCCATTGGGGGTCCTATTTGGCATTATACTCCACATGATATATGGTACAAATACTTATTAACATTAAAAGCAAAAACAACTAATTGACTTGATATGTCATTTTGCTACAAGTATGTTTTAAATCCCGTTTTTACAACAAATAGTATTTCAGAATGGAATAATTGGGCTATACCTCCCATAAAACTAATTTTTCTTTTTCTTTTTTTGAGGCCAAGTTTCATTCTTGCTGCCCAG
Source organism: Macaca mulatta (assembly GCF_049350105.2). NCBI lineage: Eukaryota > Metazoa > Chordata > Mammalia > Primates > Cercopithecidae > Macaca > Macaca mulatta. The sequence continues at coordinate 75,750,469 of NC_133406.1, forward strand.
ACTGGAGTGGTGGTGCGATCTCTGCTCACTGCAACCTCCGCCTCCCAGGCTCAAGCGATTCTCCTGCCTCAGTCTCCCGAGTAGCTGAGATTACAGGCACCCACCACCATACCTGGTAATTTTTTGTTATTTTTAGTAGAGACGAGGTTTCACCATGTTGGCCAGGCTGGTCTTGAACTCCTGACCTCAGGTGATCCGCCCACCTCAGCCTCCCAAAGTGCTGGGATTACAGACGTGAGCCACCTTGCCTGGCCAAAAAAATTTTTAAATATACCATATACTTTTTTTTGTTGTTTCTTCTGTATGTATTATTCCTTTCTAACTCTCTTTAGAGGCATATTCTTATAATGATCTTAACAAGCAGACCAACAGCTCCCTTCAGGATGATTTAAATGTAGTGTGCCTGAGGATGTCCCGGTTGGCTTCTGAAGCTCCCTTCCAATCCTAGGTTTGCTGTATTTGATAGAGACACATTTTCTGAGGGCCTCATTTACATACCCACACAAATGAAGAGCAGACAGCTGTTTGCCCACACTGACTGCACTTGTACCCGCACAGACATGCAAATTAGGTGAGCATACTTACTGCAGTTGTGTGTTTATTGAATTTACTCACTTCCTAATAGGCCTGCTTGACAGAGGCTGAAAGAAGACCTTTTAAATGTTGATCTAGAATGTAGGCAATAAATAAGGTGCTGTTTTGAAAAAGACACCTTGAAAAATCATTAATTAGGTGATTCCAGAGGCTGATTTTCTTAATCTTTAACTTTAGTGGCTAAATAAATAAATTTTCCCCAAATGGTTAAAATGGGTTGAAGTTAAACAACTGTGAAATTTGTCACTGTAAATAGCATCTTACTTTCCTCTATGCTCCAAGTCATCTCCAATCACTGTTGAGTCATTTATTTCAAATTTGAGTTCACCCTAAAAACAGATTTTCTTCTCCATTGATGATAATGTTGCATGCTAAGAAAGAAAATGCCAAAAAGAATGAGTGTCACTTTCTTTAGAAGAGAGGCTCCTAACCCAAGGGCAAGGGGTCCTTGAGGACCCCTGAAGAGTTTCTGTCAGTCCATGTGCACCAGGCATTGCCTATTGGGTGAAGACAAAAACACCTGTTTTCCATGTGTATGTAAAGATAGTGACTAATAATGCTTTCTAAAAATTTATTTAAAAGAGTACGTATTGTCCATGTGGAATCATACATTGTTTTCTATGTGCTTCTCAAAGAGGCACTAAAATACAATTGCTGCCTTATACAGGTTATATAACTTTGAAAATTTTTTACTTAAAGATTCCCAGCCTCCAATTGGGTATGATTATGAACTACTACTTTACATATGCTTTGCTTCACTCCTGTTATCAAAAAAGAATAAATACAAGAACAAAAATCCATAATACCTTAAAAGTCCCAAAACTCATCCTAAAATAGGAATAATCACATTACTTTCATGTCTTAGAATTCCTATTTCCTTCTAAACAGCAAACCTCAAGATCCCCATGAAGATAAAAACCCACCTAAGTAAGGCTCCCCAATCACAGATCCAATAAGTACATGAAAGTCTGCATATGGCACTTGTGAATATATTGACTTCTTTAATTTTTTGGAGTGGGGGAGGGGATGGGCAGGGGAAGGCCTTAGAGGCAAATTTACCATAGAGTGTGCAACTTAGAAAAGTTAAACCTAATCTACTTTTCTAGCAACAAAAATCAAATTGTTTTTTCCTGTTGATACTATTTTATTGAAGAATGTAGGCCGACTTCATAATAATCTTGTTTTCAAAGCCAGGTTAGAACATTTTTAGTCACCTCTTCTTTTGACTCTAGACAGGATGGCATTAAAATCATTCTGGGCCGAAATACATCATCTCTCTTCTATTTTCAAAGATCTCCAGGGAAAACAGTTTCAGACTTTTTCAAGTTACAAATTTCAATATAATCTTCCCTGTCCAGGCCATCTTCAGAATTTCTAACCTCAATCCCTTTCATGCATTTTAAACTTACCCACTCATTTCCCTCTCTTGGTGGTGGAACTGGAAATATATAATCACATTTTTAATCTCTTATAACTTTGTATATCCCAGAATATTAATCACAAATCACTTCACCAAGCTGGGAAACTCAAACTTCTTAAATTTTGCCTTATGCCTAATTTGAACACCTTTTATGTGTCCGTGACCCTCCTAAGAATTACTTATCATTTTAGTGTATCCATACATAAAGGCCTTGACACTAAGTTTTGATTATTACCAATATAATGAGAGGTTTACTGAATTATTTCTTTGGCTTTTCCTCCTATTTGTGCTTTCAAGATCATGGTCTTATAAAAGATGCTGCAGAGTTGAATTAGATTCAGCTTGTGAAACACTGTGAAAATTGCATCCTTTTCTGCAGTATTCCTGCATATCTACTCATTTCTCAAGCTAAGATTTTATTTTCCCAGAATCATCAGTTATAAAATGAAAAATACCTTTGGATGAAGGTGTTTTCTGTTACACTAGATGAAAATGCAGCATGTCTTACTAAAAATAAATGTATTATGTACATTCCAAACATTTTTTTTCTCTTAGTCATTATTTTCAATGAAGATCTCGTTAACATTCTTGGCAGTTTGGTACTTTTTAGGGGCTCACCTTAAAATTTTTTTCTACTCATATCAATATAATTAAAGAAATTTGGCCGGGCGCGGTGGCTCAAGCCTGTAATCCCAGCACTTTGGGAGGCCGAGACGGGCGGATCACGAGGTCAGGAGATCGAGACCATCCTGGCTAACACAATGAAACCCCGTCTCCACTAAAAATACAAAAAAATTAGCCGGGCGTGGTGGCGGCGCCTGTAGTCCCAGCTACTCGGGAGGCTGAGGCAGGAGAATGGCGGGAACCCGGGAGGCAGAGCTTGCAGTGAGCCGAGATCGCGCCACTGCACTCCAGCCTGGGCAACAGATCGAGACTCCGCCTCAAAAAAAAAAAAAAAAAAGAAATTTATGAGAATAGTAAGTAGTGGCCCATAGCAAGTATTAATAGTTGGAGGTACAGGAGATATACTTTCAGTCCCTGGGATCTTAGTGGTCATGGTACCTGAAACTTTAATTTTGATTCTAATCCTAACTTATCAGGATTTCAAGTTTCACATTTTTATTATCAGAGCAAAGTATTGGACTGGGTCAGCATTCCAAGAGATTATTCTCTCGTTTGCTAATAACCAAGAACCTGAAAGCTCTTCTTGGCTTTGCAACTCTGAGGAACAACCTAAGAACCTAAAGAAGAAGCCATGAGCAAATTTTCCTATTTTTTGAATTCCTGTTGTATTTTATTATTCATGGTATAAAGTATATCACTTAATTGTGTATTGTAATGTTTTATTCAGTTTCTTCTTGTGTGTTAGTTTTCCCTCCCCAGTAAGATTTTAAAATATATTCATCATTAAATGATTATTTTATTAAATAGATAATGAATACCATTAAAGCCTTAATAGATGAAGGGAAAGATGGGTACTAACATAAATCATTTGTTCTTAGTAAATGTTTTATCCATGCAGGCTCTTTATTGTCATATCACTTGACTAGGTCTCTCTACCTCCAAGCGGCTATGTACTCAAAAATTGAGAACTAATTCTAGAGTTTGCCTACATAAAAAGGGGAACTAGTCTTTTTTTTCTTTTTTTTTTTTTTGAGATGGAGTCTCACTCTGTTGCCCAGGCTGGAGTGCAGTGGCACGATTTTGGCTCACTGCAACATCTGCCTCCTGGGTTCAAGTGATTCTCCTGTCTTAGCCTCCCAAGTAGCTGGGATTACAGGCGTGCACCACCACACCCAGCTAATTTTTATATTTTTAGTAGAGACAGGGTTTCACCATCTTGGCCAGGCTGGTCTCGAACTCCTGAACTCAGGTGATCCACCCGCCTCGGCCTCCCAAAGTGCTGGGATTACAAGCGTGCGTGAGCCACTGCGCCTGGCCGTGGGAACCAGTCTTTATTGAGGCCAACACCATGCCAGGCTCTCTGTTAGGCACATAATTTCACCTACTTTTAGAAACGTATCCAGACAACTCCACACTTCTATCAAAAATTCACCTTTCTACTATCAGTGATTTCTGGGTATTCCCTTAGTTTGCATGTCTATGCTAAATCTCATCTCCATTAAAACACATCATTGACAGTTTGCTGTATTTTTGCTCCATACCGAGTCTTTACCTGAGGTAATTGTTCAAAGAGATTAAGCCATAAAATATCTTTTGGAGGAAGATGACTTGTTGGTTTTCATTTTTAAAATTGACATAATAGTTTTACCAAATGGTTGTGCATCTTCCCATTTACTCTTCATGGTGAACCAGGGGCTTCATGGAGCTCCAGGGTGTTCCCCCATGCAGCTGCTTAAGAAATAACCAGCAATCAACATCCCCACAGCATCAAGGAAATAGCAGTGTTGAAATGGAATGTAGAGTTAAATAAAACTCTTGCTCCAGATTTCTTTAATGAAAGAACCTATTTTTTCCTTGGAGTAGCTCTGAAACAAGGTTCATTCTCCAGGCAAGAATGGCTGTGCTTTGTTAGTTGATTGCTTGTGACATAATTAGCTGACAATCTGGCACCAGAATATTATGTGAGAATAGCACAACAATGCAGGGGAGTGTGGTAAGGTTAAACAACTTGGAAGCCTTTCAACATTAAAGAAAACCCTGAAAAAATAGATCATACCCTGGTGTTGATCTTTTAAGCTAGAATCAATTTGAGTCATACGATAGCTATAGAAGAAACGAACAGTGGCAATTTGCTGTAGGTTTAGAAACATTTACCATAGGAAATGCAAAAGCTCCAATATTATATTCTTATGCCTTCATTTGTAGCAGCAGAGAAGTGTCTGAACAAGTGGTAATTTCAGTGATTATAAGATTAGGGACCTGGTGTTTAAAACTCACCACACTGATAACCACAGCATGTCTGTAAACTTAATGCTACTCCCTGAAAAATTTTAGGTTATTTTTATCTCCATGACTTTATTTTTGCATGTCTTTTGTGGGGGATAGAATATTAAAACTCTAAAATCTGTGATGCAAACATAAAAACTGAAGAGGGATATGAAAAAACAGCAGTGTTGACCCTATAACCCTGATTATCACTACTAGATAGAAGCAGAAAAATTTACCTTTTTAGGAGGAAAAAGAAAAACTTAGCTGCATGTCTTTAGTAAGTTTGTTATGGCATTAAAAGTGAAGTCTGAATTTGTCTTTGAAAGGCAATATACTGTTCAATTGCTGCCATCTTATGTCTCAATCAATAGCTGATCTTTTCATTCTTTTCTCTCCTTTTCTTTTCCAGGGTGGAGTCTGGTTTACGGCTGTTTTGCCACCTTTTTCTCCTTCTGGGCTGTCAGATTTCTAAGGAGACCTGGAGGGAGAAAGCCTGAAGAACTTGTTAGTCCACAGCTGCCTCTCTGTCGAGGACGGTGGGTTTGATTAAAGGGGAGCGCCCCCCTGGCTTTCACAGATCGCATCAATCACGTTGATCAGCCCCCGAAAGGCAACATATTGTCTGGGACTCGGCCAAGGAGGGATATCAATTTCACAATTGCACTTATGTCTTTCAGCCAAGAACCAGTTTATTTTTGGCTACTGAAGTCGGAGATTCACTTTGGAAGCAGCATTTATATTTTCACGCTTTATGCCAGCCTCTCAGCGATAACTTTCCCTTTAGTCAAATAGAGGCATCTTTACATAGCAAATTTGCTCTGTCTCACTAGAGCTTGGAGTTACACATTTCTCCTTTAAGAAGCATGTTTTATATTTTGCCAGAGTTTTCAGGTTTTTTTTTTCTTTTCTATTATTAATTCTTACTTCTATAAAGAGAGAGTTCTTGATGGAAGGGGTCTCCTTGCAAACAAAGCCCTCAGAAAACAGAACTGTCAGAACCAGTAAAATTTTTTTAAGAAAAGTTAAAGAAAAACAAGTGCAATGCTTAAACCTTCAGTTTCTGATGTGTGCTGATAGCAATAATAATGATACTTATCAGTAACACTGTAAGAAAGTCAAGTGCAATAGTTACATCCATTTTTGGTGTCAGGTACATTACATGTGTAAATGTATTTTAAGTGTTTTTTAATATTATATTTTGCAAATTGTGGAGAAACTTTTATATACTATGGCTTAGAACTCCATCAAAATTTGTCATAGTTTATACACATAAAATTCCGACCCATGATTACTCTGTATTATTTCTTCACCTTTAAAATATGTACTCTTTTAAAATCACTTATTGTGGTTGCTTGTCTATTTCCCAATTTCTCATTCTGGACCTTACTGTTCTTGTCTGAAATTCCAGCTCATTTAAGGAATAAGATGCTTAACAGGAAATGTATTACAATGAAAATTAGATTAATCATTAAAACAAATATTCGCTGAGAAAAGACATTTAAAACATATCTTTTAGAGTTAATCAATAAAAAATATATCTTCTAACTACTGTAAATATCTTGCAAAACATTTTAGGTTAATGAATTAGAGCAGATAATGAAAGTATATTATCTGGTTATTTTTCTTTTGTAAGTTATATAATTATTTACAGAATTAAATTCAATGACTTTTTAAAATAAGTCCCCAGTTGGTTTTAATTATTTCAAAATTTAAAAACAATGCAAAAATTCAAAAGTCAAGTAGTGTTAAATCCTCTTCTAGAAACAGCATCACTGTAGGCTTAATGGTTGATAACTATAGCCTTTGTAATCTTCCTTAATAATAAATGATTAAATACCTATTTATTATGTATATTATTTCCGAGTTATATTTATTCAACTTAATGTAAACCTACTGGAAGATACTTTTCTTTTAATTCTAAATCTTAACAGGTAGATTTTAACACCAATTTCAAACACTAAATTTAATATGTCATTTGAATTTTTTTCTTAAATATAACAGGTCTCAACTAGAACTGTTTAGGAAATACTGTTTGATCATGTTATTTTCTTCTGAATCATCAGAAGTAGGAGAAACTTTTTTAAAAATTATTTTCTCAGACAGCAAGCCATAAAAAGCCATCATCACAATGTGTCCCTGAAAATTAACTCGAGATCTCAGCTTTAGTGTGGTTATATTACAGGCATTTGGAACTGTAATAAATGCTGGAACCTTATTGTGTTTAAATGAGGTAAGATATGTTAACTACCATCAGCAATAACTATCTTTGAAATGTTCTGCTAGATTATTTAATTACATTTAAATGCCTTCCTTAAATTATTTTAAAATAATTCCTTTTTGGGTTCTGGGAATATAAATGTCTCTTTTGCAATCTGTGTTTACAATTTAACCTTCACATCTATAAATGATCTTGTTTAATTTTTTTGGCATAAGAACTATTTGGTCTAGTATTTCTTTTCTGTTGATACAAAGTACCTGTACTGCAAAATCTAATTTTAATTTTAATATTTGTTATTTCTCCACAGTAGACTCCTGTGTAGTAAAGTTCATCTTGGAGGACAAAAATGCTAATTAACACTTTTCTATTAACCAGTACTCTTATAAAAATTTTTATTTTTTAACCCCCATGCCTTAAATCTATTTAAAAAGTGACAGTGATATCTTTCACCCAATTACGTATAGAAGAAAGACAAACAATTGATGTCTGTCTAGTGGCATTATTTGTCATAGTGAGATGTGCTTGAAAAAATACAATGTGTCACATTTCTCTGAAATTTGGATTTCCATAAAGTAACTCTTTCAATGTAGTTTTGATGAATTGCATTCTTAACATTCTTATTCTTAATTTAAAAGTGTTTGTTTCTTTCTAAATCATATATTAAATCTCAGGATAGGAGGTAATATTAAAAAATGGAGGAAAGCTATTATTTGCCTAAATGAATCTCACAACCTGTGCTAATTTATCATTAATTTAACTGAGTTCTTTGACTTTCTTCATCTCGATTTTGCTGTTAGATATCTACTACTTCAATACATAGCCAATATTATCATGCGCTGAACTAAGTCAGCAGTTTTGACATCTTCATTTCAATGTCCTTTTCTGTACCTTCAGCAATGTTAATGTTACAAATTATAGGAGGGCATATTAATAGCCATACCCAAGAAGCAGAAAGAAAAGTGCATTTTTTTAAACTAAGTACTAACTTGGGATTTCCCGGGCCCATTGTCAAGTCAGCCGAACCCACAGCTCCTCCATTGTGATGATAATGGATTCCGTGTTGTTGGCGCAAAGGTCGCGAGGTCACCGTAAGCTCCTTAATGGACTGTGAAATAACTTTAACTGCATTAACCTCTCTGGATCACATGGGTGGCACCAACAGCCACTCCTGAAATTCTCATTCGCTTATAGAGACAATACCATTAGATTATTATATTTTCCATTTGGAATGGCAATAGGCTCAGAGCAATTATGCAGCTAAGCATTTCCATTAAGTGAATAGGACCTTAAAGAAGATTACCTAGAACATCTCTTTCATACAATATCTGGGCGTGGGGTTGGATACTCTAAAATATTTCACCAGATTTTCAAATGCCTTAAATTCAGTGTCTACTACACTAGGTTTTAAGCTGTCATTGGGTGAAAGGAAAACACCTTGTACATATCACTCTTTTCAAGCTAGGCAGTACATTGAGAGGCTAAAACTCTTTCTCATCTATTGGTTTTCTAAATGAAATCAACTATGAAACCAAGAGAGCTGTGAGAACCAAGAACTTAGGGCAGAGAAAAGTATATTGGAAGCCACATCTATCTTTCCCTGACTTGTAAGGACCCCCTCCCTATTGCAGAGATACTATTTTCCACAGGAATTTAAATGCTCTTGTTCTCATTTCTGCCTGCTGGTTATTGTGTTTAAAAGACCAAAATTATTTCCTTTGAAACTGCACAAAGCTGAGAAGCCCTTATTATCTGAAGGACAAGAATAATTGCAATTGGTTTGCATAGATATAATCAGACATCTATTTACCCACAAGTTAGGCCCTGTTGGATAAGTATCCAAGTGAGATTTAAAGAGTACTATGGTCATCAGTATTATCATTAAAGTACCTCATTGTCATCTTGATATGACATAACAGAAAAAACACACCACATTAAACACATGTTTAAAATGCTATTTGATTTTTAGTGGGATATCATGAGCTGAAAAGTACAAACAGATAGACTATATTTCTTTGCTTCTAGAATGCATATTTTAATGTTTGGAAAATTAGGACCCAATTTGCAATCAATTTTTATGTTTAGCATAATACTTTTATGAATTCTAGAAAATATAATTGAAGGTGTCTTAAAAATGTAGTGAACTAATGGAAGACAGAAGCATCCTTTCTTTAATCCTGATCTCTGTGTGTGCTTGAACCTTGGAAAAACTGTTTTTTGAGGATTTGATGGGAGTTGATTATTGCTGTTTTCTAGAAATGTGAGAGAGAGAAGAAGCATGTGAGCTCAGCAGCTTGACCCTCAGAGTATAAAATGGCATTGTCTATGTTGTTCAAGAATTCTGATTGAGGGGATGAATTACACTTCTGCTAAAGCCAAATACATCAAAATCTACTATTTGATTACAGTAGCTACTGTTATTTAAAAATATTTTTTAAAAGTCATAGCCCCTTTCCCTGAGAGTTGCTTTGTTTTATTTGGCCAAAGCTATTATGACCACCATTGTCACCCACCAAATGGATCAGTCAGCTTACTATTTACTCATTCAACAAGCAATTATTGCACGCTTTCTGTATGCCAAGCACTTTTGATATGCAGACATTCCAGTAATGGGGACTGGCAAGTATATCATCAAGTGTTATGATTGAGGCCTGCACAGGCCATGTGGAAACTCAGAGAAAGGCATCTATCATGTTCTTTTTTAGCAGTTAAAGTAAAATCATGTTTCATGTTTCTATATCCCCCTTCTTGCTTCAGGTCACAATAAAACTACTACTCAGGACACTTGGAGCTATGTTTCCTGAACATGACATGCCTACTTTGCTCCCCTTCTAACTTCCTGAGATGGCTCTCCCAACCTGCCACTTGATGGTAGTCTGATGCTCTTTTGTATGGACAGTTTACAAATGGGCTCAAGATACCAGACATGACATGTGAGTTGCCTGCATGTCTCAGGACCTGTTGTCTAATCAATTAATTAGTCTACAAATATATAAAGAGCACCTAGTATGTAACAGCAAGGAGCTGGTTGGGCTTTTTCATTCAAATGTATGTTTGGAGTTTGGACTGATGAGGATGCAGTAAACTATCATATGATGAGTAAGTAATCCTTAAAGAAGCCAAGTGTTGCGGGAATTCAGGGACCCCGAACAGAAGGACCGGCTGAAGTCACAGCAGAAGAGCATAAATTGTGAAGATTTCATGGATATTTATTAGTTCCTCAAATTAATACTTTTATAATTTCCTACGCCTGTCTTTACTGCAATCTCTGAACATAAATTATGAAGATTTCATGGACACTTATCACTTCCCCAATCAATACCCTTGTGATTTCCTATGCCTGTTTTTACTTTAATCTCTTAATCCCATCATTTTTGTAAGCTGAGGAGGATGTATGTCACCTCAGAACGCTGTGATGATTGCGTTAACTGCACAAATTGTTTGTACAGCATGTGTGTTTGAACAATATGAAATCTGGGCATCTTGAAAAAAGAACAGGAAAACAGCAATGTTCAGGGAACAAGAGAGATAAGACTTTGGACTCTGACTGCCGGTGAGCCAGATGGAACAGAGCCATATTTCTCTTCTTTCAAAAGCAAATAGGAGAAATATCACTGAATTCTTTTTCTCAGCAAGGAATATCCCTGAGAAAGAGAATGCGCCCTGAGGGTAGGTCTATAGACGCCCCCCTTGAGGTGGCCAAAGGGATGAAATAAGCCCCGGTCTCCTGTAGCACTCTCAGGCTTATTAGGATGAGGAAATTCCTGCCCAATAAATTTTGGTCAGACAGGTTGTCTTCTCTCAAACCCTGTCTCCTGATAAGATGTTATCAGTGACAATGTGTGCCCAAAACTTCATTAGCAATTTTAATTTTGTCCTATCCTGTGGTTCTGTGATCTTGCCCTGCCTCCACTTGCTTTGTGATATTTTATTACCTTGTGAAATATGTGATCTCTGTGACCCACACCCTATTCGTGCACTTCCTCCCCTTTTGAAAATTGCTAATAAAAACTTGCTGGTTTTATGGCTTGGAGAGAATCGCAGAACCTGCTGACATGTGATGTCTCCCCCAGACACCCAGCTTGAAAATTTCTCTCTTTTGTACTCTTTCCCTTTATTTCTCAAACCAGCCAAGATGCTTAGGGAATAGAAAAGAACCCACGTTAACCATCGGGGGCGGGTTCCCCGATACCAAGTATTTTCAATATTGGTCAGCAGTCAAACCAACAAATAGTATTAATGCACTGTGATTAATATAAAATGCCAAACCCTCAGTGTGATGCCTGCACTTCTGTTGCACGCCATGTGCTCTCAAGAACACAAACACACTCTACAGAGTGGATGACACTAATTGAAAAGTCCGCAGTATATCCAAAACATAAAAAGAAATATGTTCCATGACCAAGTGGAATTTTTCCCAAGGATAAAAGGTTAATTTAACATTAAATTCTGAAATCAATTAATGTAAAACATTGTATCAATAGGCTAAAATCCTGAGGTCAATTAATGTAAAACATTATATAATTTAGTATCCTGAAATCAATTAATGTAAAACATCATGTCAATAAAATGAAAAACAAAAATCATAAGATCATCTCAACAGATGCATAAAAAGCATTTAACAAAATCCAACATTCTTTTGTAATAAAAACTTTCAACAAACTAGGAACATCTACAAAAAAAAACCTCATAGCTAACATTATACTAAATGGTAAAAGACTGGATAGTTTCTCCCTTTAGATTAGAAATAAGACAAGAATATTTGATCTTGCCACTTCTATTCAATATTTGTAGTAAAGATTTAAGCTAGGGTAATTAGGCAAGAAAAAGAAAAAGAAATTAAAGGAATACAGATTGGAATGGAAGAAGTAAAACTATCTCTATCCACAGATTACATGACCTTGTACTTAGAAAATCCTAAATAATCCACTAAAAAACTATTAGAATCAATACGTCAGTTCAGCAAGGTTGCTTGTAGGACACAAGATCAATACACAAAAGCCAATTCTACTTCCACACACTCATAGTGAACAATCTGAAAAAGAAATTAAGAAAACCATTCCACTCACAATAGCTTTATAAAGAATAAAATACTTACAAAGGAATGGAATAAAAGAAGTACAAAACTTATACTCTGAACCTCACAAACATTGTTGAAAGTAAAGGAAACCAAATAATGGAAAAACTTTTAGGTTCATAGATAAGAAGACAACATTGTTCAGATGTTAATATTCCACAAACTGATACATAGGTTTAACACAATCTTTACCATTTACCGATATCTCAGCTAATTTCTTTTCTTTTCTTTTCTTCTTCTTCTTCTTTTTTTTTTTTTTGAGACAGAGTCTTGCTCTGTTGCCCAGGCTGGAGTGCAATGGCATAATCTTGGCTCACTGCAACCTCTGCCTCCCAGGTTCAAGTGATTCTCCTGCCTCAGCTTCCTGAGTAGCTGGGATTAGAGGCATCTGCCACTATGCTCAGTTAATTTTGTATTTTTAGTAGAGATGGGGCTTCACCATCTTGGCCAGGCTGGTCTTGAACTCCTGCCTTGTGATCCACCTGCCTTGGCATCCCAAAATACAGGGATTACCAGTGTGAGCTACAGTGCCCAGCCCCAAGATGATTTCTTTGTAGAAATTAACAATTTAATACTAAAATTCACATGTAATTGCAAGGGGCCAAAAGCAACAAAAACAATCCTGAAGAAAATAAGGCTGGAGAATTCAGATTTTGAAACTTACTACAAAGTGACAGTACTCAAAACAGTGTGGCACTGGCACAAGAATGAACATAAAGATCCATGGAATGGAACTGAGACTCCAGAAGTAAACCCATACATCTGTGATCAGTTGATTTTCAATAAGAGTGCTAAGATCATTCAATAGGGAAAGAATAGTTTTGTGGGTTTTTTTTTTAAACTAATGGCACAAATATAACAATAGTCACATGTAAAAAGATAAAGTTGGATCCCTACTTCACATTGTACATAGAAATTAACTTGAAATGGTTCAAAGACCTAAATGAAAGAATTAAAGCTATACTGTTTTTAGAAAAAAATATAGGTCTAAATCTTCATAATCTTGGATTTGGCAAATTGTTCTCAGAGATAAAAAGAATCAGCAAAAAAAGAAAAAAATAGATGAATCAAATGTCATTGATATTAAATATTGTTGTTCTTCAAAGAACACCATCAAGAGCCTGGTATATAGAATATGTAACTTTTATAACTCAATCATGTAAAACAACTCAATTTTAAAATTGGACAAAAGATCTGAATAGACATTTCTCCAGAGAATAGAGTACAAATGACCAATAAACCCATGAAAAGATGGTCAACATCCTTAGTTATTAAAAAAAAAGGTAAACCAAAATCACAATGATATACAACTTCACACCCACGAGGCTGACTAGAATTAAAAAGTCAGACAGTAACAAGTGTTGAAGAGGATAAGGATAAAGCATAACACTCATACACTACTGATGGAAATGTAAATGGTACATGTACTTTGAAAAAAAATCTGGCAGTTTCTCAAATGATTAAACATAGAGTTACTAGATGACCTAGCAATTCTACTTTTGGGTATATATCCAAGAGAAATGAAAATATATGTCCACAAAAAAGCTTGTTCAAGAACGTTCATATCAGCAATATTCATAATAGTCAAAAGGTGGAAATAACCCAAATGACTATCAAGAGACAAATGGATTTTAAAATATGGTATGCCCATCCAATGGAATATTATTCCATCATAAAAAAGAATTAAGGTATTGATACATGCTGTAACACAGACAAACCTTGAAAACTTTATGTGAAGGAAAACAAGTCAGTCACATAACGTCCACACATCATATGATTCCAGTCCTATGAAGGTCCAGAATAGGGCAATCTCAGACAGAAAGTAAATTACTGTTTGCTTAGGGCTGAGGGGCGAGATGGAGTTTGGTGGGTAGGGGATGATAGCTAAAGGGCACGAGGTTTTATTTTGAGGCAAAGAAAATGTTTTACACTTGACCGTGGGGATGGTTTTACATGTCTGTAAACATACTAAAATCTATTGAACTGTACGCTTCAAATGGGTGAATTTTATGGTAGGTGAATTACAATAAAGCTGTTTTTAAATAGAAGATAACTCTATATTGTATCTTTTAGGCCGTGTACTCTAGAATTATCTAATTGCCATTCAGAAATGTGAAATTATTTTCTAGCAATAAATGGGCAAGATAAAGAATTCATTGTCCTCAGAATTATACCTTAGGAATCAGACTGAGGTGGGAGTTGAAATATTTGGCAGCAGGTCTTTGAGGTGCTAAGCAACTTGAGGTTTTATGTGCAAAAAGTCTGGGTCAGATTAACTTCTGCTCTTATATCTTGGTTTGTTCATGCAAGACTAGGAACCTGAGATATTCAGTTCTAAACATTAAACATATTTCAATGCCATTCTTCTGAATATCATTGTTTGAGAGCAGCTGTTGCCTCAGTTTTGCTCTTTTTCTCTTGTAAGTTGGACATTAGCATAATTATTGTTCTGATATGGTATTTTGCAGTTCCCAAGGTTTGTACATGCCTCTCTTTTCTCTGGAGTTTTTAAATAACAGCTGATTTTCTCTATATTAGATGCAAGTGACAGCATCATTTGGAAAGCCAGAAATAATATTATGTTTAATATTCTAAAATGGAGCAATATTTAACAAGTAAGTGAATAATCACTTCAGGATAAATACAGCCATCATGCTCAAAGAGAGACCCTGAGATCCATTTCTTGTCCTTGTAGAGAAGAGAGATAATGGGTGAATGTGTCTTTATGTAAGTGTCCTCATTGAAGTTTATTTGCTTCAGGTCTTAAGGTGGCAAAGCATTTTGCAACGCAGGCACTTGCAGCTTTACATTGTTCTGTCTGAGGAGCTTTACCTTCACAGGTCTTGCTCCCATTAGTACCCACCGAATGATGGATTTTTAATCCACATAGACATTTTTCATATATCAGAAGACAATTTTAAAAACCTGCAAGATACCTATACTAATTTCACAGTCTTCAAGGGCATTTGAAAACTTCCTAGAGGGCTATTTCCTTTTCTGACCTCAATGTACATGGTCTAAGAAAATATTGAGCACTTACAGAATGCTTGCCCCTTCATCTTTAGAAAGGAATGATTCCAAAAATCCTGTGGAATTTTTCACTGAAATTGGCCTGGTGACGAATGTTCTAAGAGAAGCACAACATCAAGACTCAGTTATATGATCAAGTGACTCAGTCACGCAACCATTTCTGCATCAGATGCCTACCACATGCAGGGCACTGAGCTCACTATAGTGAGAGGGCTCTAGGAATATACAAGACTTATGCCCCAAGAGGACTGAGGGAGATGACAGGCATACTTAGCCATAATATTGGGCTATATGGAATGAAAGTCTTGAAAATGTACAACATTAGAGCAGTAGAAACAAATTTCTGTGGGAATTCTGAGTGAGAAGAAATCATGAGATCAAGAAATCAATCATCTCCAGGGAGGCGGTAGTATTCGAGTTGGAGCTTGAAGATGGATTGTATTTCAACAGGGTAAAGGAGGGGTGGTCACATTAAAGAAAAAAGTAAGTGATGAACAAAGAGACACAAAGTTTGGGATGTTTTAAGAAAAGATGAATAATTATGTTTGGCTGTATCATAGAAAATTAATAAGAAAGAAGTCTGGAAAGTTAGTTGAAGATAGATCATGAATAAGATAATGCCAATGAAAGGAAATTGGATTTTACAAAGAGTGTGTCAATTAATAGACTATTGCAATTAGTCCAGACAAGTGTTAGTGAGAGTTTTCTAGATATAAACTGGCATTTTAGCAGCAGAATACGTAGGAGTTGGAGATTGACTGGATCTAGAGTAAGAAAAAGCAGAGAAAGAGTCAAAGATCACAACTGAGTACCAAGGTTAGGATGTGGAATAGAAATAGAACACATTAACCAAAAAAAAAAAAAAGCCAAGTTTGAGGAGAAAGACTATGGGTTAGGTTTGTGAAAATGAGATTGAACATTTCAGCCTTTCCAAAAGGAGATCTCAAGTGCAAGTGTGAAATCAGAGTTTGAAGAGAGGACGGGACTACAGATTATAGACTTAGTGTTTACATACATATCAATGATGGCTTACAGTTTCTCGAACTGATAAATTACATGTAAAATGAATGAATTACACATAAAGTGAAATAATTTAAGAAATGGTGCTAGGAAATAAAAGGGATCACTAAAGAAAAAAATATAAGTGAAAAAAAAAAAAAACAGAGACAAACCATGGATATGATTGAGAACATCCAAATTTCTAAATCAGGAAAGAAGAAGAGTCACGGATCCAGACAAAGTGGCATTGAAGAGGTAAGATGGAAAGTGGAAGAGAATTTCAAAGAAGAGAAGTTAAATAGGAGACAGGGAGGAACAATGATGATGGATGCATAGCTAGTGATTTGATGGTGAGGAAGCTGCTTGGAGCAAAATCAGCAAATAACAAATTGAATATATAATAATACTGCTATAGTCTCAATGTCTGTTTCCCCCCAAAATTCATATGTTGAACTCCTAACCCCAAAGTGAGGATATTAGGAGATAGAGTCTAAGTCCATTCTGTCCTCATGAATGCGATTAGTGCCCTTATAAAGGAGAGACCCCTCCCCTCTTCCACTATGCAAAGTAATAGCAAGAAGATGTTGGTCTAGGAGCATGATCCTCACCAGGAACCAAATCTGCTGGTTCCTTGATCTTAAACTTCCTAGCCTCCAGAACTGTGAAAGATAAATTTCTGTTGTTTATAAACCACCCAGGTTATGATATTTTGTTATAGCTTACTGAATAGACTAAGATGAATACTGTCACTAACCTACAGCTTCAGAATATTTTCGCAACTTATAAAGCACTCAAAATGTCGAGCAATGTAGGAGATTTCACTACTAAAGTTAGTTTTCAAACAAAATTTCTAGCTTAAATACCAGTTGCAGAAAGCCAAGTATGAAAGCAATGAGAAAATAAGCAATAGATTAGAGAATAGGCTAATTATCATTTAGAGTGTAATTAATGCACCTTATAATTAATTAATAAAGACTAATCTTAATAAGACCCTGAAATTCCTACATCATTTGTAGGTGGATCAATTCTATATAACCACCTTCATTAAAAAAGAAAAGTGACCAAAGTTTTGAATTTAAAAAAGGAAAATGTAAAGATCAGCTTTAATCTGCACAACTGTAATAAAACGGAGACTACTTTTTACTAAATTCAAAGGTTAAATAAAGGAATAAAGAAAGAGAAAAGGTAGGTACAAGGTAATCGTTTTTAAACTTCAGAAGATTAAACATACCCAAGAGATAGACTATAAAACTCTATGCAAACCTTCTCCTTTCACCAATAACAAATTTACCTTTTACTTAATTCTTTTTCTTTTTTCTAAATATACATCATGTGAAAATCTTTCCGTGCAAGTATTTTAACTCAAAGTTCTAGGAAGGAAAAGCTGCAAATTTAGCAAATTGTTTCCTTTTTTATTTTCTAAGTAAGCGAGTATCTCAAATATAAAGGCCATTTCATTTGGCTCATGGGGAAGCCCTTCTGTTTGTTAAGGTACCTATATTTAGTTAGGAGAAGATAATTCTATAACTGCTTTGAAGGGTAACCTTGATTGTTCTGATGAAATATTCAGTTACACAATCTTAAGCATCGTTACTGTACTAAAAATGCACACAAGTGTTAGAGGAATGTGACTGAGGAAACTCTTCCCCAGATTCATGGACATTTCATGTGTCTGTTTACATTTTCCATTTAAACATAAGATTTCTTTTCCTTGAATATACACAAACCTTCTTTCAACATTAAATTTCATATTTCTTACAGTTTGAGGACTTTTCACAGCACTTATTTCACTTGATTCTTTTAAAAAATCCTGTGTGGCAAGCAAAACAAAGATAATGATTCCCATGTCACAGATGAAGAAAATGACTCTTCGAAGGTGAATTGACTGAACAGAGGACAGCTGCAGGTGGGCAGCAGGGTCTTTCCTTTCCCCACAGGCAGGGAACATTTGTGTTTCCTTTGTTTACTTCTTTAGCTAATGTTTTCCACGATGAAATGTTAACTTCCTGAACCCTCTACAGTTCATCGCTACACTCTTCCTCCATATCTAGAACATGGCCTAGCACATATTAGATGCTCAATCATCATTTTTGAATAAACAAATAGTGATCCATTCATGTAACGTGGATGAACATCAACAACAATAGCTGCTTTCAGGAAAAAAGGGCAGACTCTGAATTATGAAGAATGTGAGAAACTTAAATCAGGATCATGAAGATTGTGTATTTTACTTTTTAGGGTAGGTTTATTGAGGGACAAATCACCCATTTTATTTTTTAGTTTTACTGAATGAAGTATGATGGAGATAAAAAATGGCACACATTTAAGGTATACATCTTTATGAGTTAAGACATATGCATGCACCCATGACCCCACCACCATAACCAAAGCTTAAATACATCCTTCAAATATATCCATCACCTCCAAAAATTTCCTTGTACTCTTTTGTAAATCATCCATTTAAAACTTATAATTCAGGCTGGGCGCAGTGGCTCACACCTATAATCTCACCACTGAGGCTGAGGCAGGAGGGTCACTTGAGTCCAAGAGCTTGAGACCAGCCTACACAACATGATAAGACTGTCTCTATAAAAAATTTAAAAATTAACCAGGCATAGTGGTGCACACCTGTAGTCTCAGCTATTGGGAGGCGGAGGTGGGAGAACAGCTTGAGCCAGGAAGGTCAAGGCTGCAGAGAGCCCTGATCGCAACACTGCAGCCCAGCTTGGGTGATAGAGGGAGACCCCATCTAAAAAAAAAATGCTAATTTCTACTAGACTTCTAGTTAGTTACTCTATCAGAAGACATGTAAAAATTATAGGGCAGATCTTGAGTGTTGAAACTGTGAATAATTGCATTTCCCCAAGTGTTTATTTTTGCAATCTCTTGTAATTTACACCACCTCCCTCCCCCAGATTATGTTTGTGCTTGTTTGTACTGGAGAGCATGGAAGAGCATCACAGGATAAATTGTGCCTCCTTCACCATCCAGGCTGTGTTGGGGGTGGGGAACGGGGTGTAGGAGTGGAGCTATGTAGTGGTGGCAGCTAGCATAAGGAGAAGGAAGTTCTGGCTGAGGTTCTGTGACTTGGTGCAAGAAAGAAAGCAGAATATGGAAGATCTGTCTGACTCTGAGAAGTGGCACCTGGACCCAGCAGATGGAAAGCTCCTGGGAAGTTCTCCAGTACTAAGGGACAAATCTAGGCAATTCCATTAGCTATCTTTGTGACCTTGGAAGTGTAACTTAAGCCTCTTTGTGCCTCAGCTTCTGTAAAATAGGTATAATAATAGATTTGTGAAAATAAAAAAAGTCAGTATATGTGAGGCATAAGTAAGCATTACATAAATGTTATATATTATGCTTCTGTATCTATCTACATGCAACTTGCAATGTCTGGGAGACATAACAGAAATATGGCTAGAAGATAATTGGAAATATATTCGAGAAAGCATTCAAGTCTAGACATATAAATCTGGGAGAAAATCACAAATACCTGCATTCCTGCCTGCATTTGATAGGTAGGAAGTAAAGAGAAACCAAAGCCAGTAAAGAGGATTTGAGTGTGTCATGGGTTAAAAGTCCAAAAAACAGGGTAACATACTTTAGAAACCAAGAAAAAAATAAGTTTTAAAAAGGATGAGGTGCTCAACATTTAGTTCCACCCTAAGTCTTGATATTCCTTAGACAATTTCGGTTTCACCTACAGTCCCAGCATAAAACTATCTAATTTTGATGTTAAGTTATATAGTTGCACTATTAAAATTATATAAAGTGGCCAAGAGTCCTGAGAACATGGGAATTGAGGCAAGGTCATGGACTATTTTGAGAAAATAGGGTTAACAAGAGTGCTATTACAGAAAGAATAGTGGTCGGAAAGTAAAGATACTAACTCTGAGAAGTTTCAAGACAAGGGGAAAGAAATAAGGCTATCAAATTTAGCAAAGGAAAATATAGGATACTGGTTAAATATGCAATATTTGGGACATGCTTATACTAAAAAGTTATTCGTTTATAAGAAAGTCAAATTTAACTAGGTATCATATATGTCTCTCTCTCTCTCTCTCTCTCTCTCTCTCTATATATATATATATATATATATATATATATATATATATATCTCCTTTGTTTTTTTTTAGACGTCTTGCTCTGTCGCCCAGGCTGGAGTGCAGTGGTGCGATCTTGGCTCACTGCAACCCCTGCCTCCCAGATTCAAGCAATTCTCGTGCCACAGCCTACCGATTACAGGAGCACGCCACCACAACCAGCTCGCTTTTGTATTTTTAGTAGAGATGGGGTTTCACCATGTTGGCCAGGCTAGTATCCAACTCCTGACCTCAAGTGATCCACCTGACTTGGCTTCCCAAATTGCTGGGATCACAGGTGTGAGCCACTGCACCCGGCCTGGTATCTTCTATCTGGCAGCCCTAGAAGGAGGAAGAAAAAATGGTAACTCTAAAAACTGCATGTATTAAGGGAAGATGTATAAAGATTTAAACTATGAAAATGTTATTAAGTCTGAAAAATCCCAAAGATGAATTTTGTTTTTTGTTGTTGGTGGTGGTGGTGGTAAGGGATGTTGTATAGGAATCAAGAGCCTGGTAGATAGAAGTCTTAGAGGCGGAGCTGCCCAGATTCAAATTCTGACTCTACCACTTCCTAGCTGTGCTACCTAAGGCAAGTGCTAAACCTCTGTGTCTTAGTTTTATAGGTTTACAGTAACTAATGATTTTTAACACACTTAGAACAATGTAAGTATATATAACTTCAATTTATAACATGGCAAGTGATAATTATATGTTAGATAAAAATTTTAAATTGTTACTGGTAAATAAATGTTGCTTTTTTTTTTTTCTGAAACACTAATACTCCTTAATAAACTTTCAAGCAAAATGTCTTTGAAAATGGAAATTGAGAAGCAGAGAATATTCCTTCCTACTTTCTACCTTTCTAATGGTTGAATATGTTTACCCAGAGAATGTATATATTTTGTAAAGACAAAAAAAGCACAAATACTTCTATCTTCCGTGAACTATAATGGCAGGGTATGTTCACGATCAAAAGTTTCTCTAGAAAATACTGTAGCAGAAAGATAAAGAATAGTCAATAATTCTTACAGCTGCATTCAGGGGTCAACTGTAAATTACTAAAGTGGTCTCATAACAATGAAGACAAATGAGAATAATAACAAGTGGCTAAGAACAATCTATGTCATTTTAATAATTTAAATCATAAAAATAATGTAAAAAACTTTTAATGCTAAAAATGTTCATTCCTGACCCTCGTCTAATGGATAATGTAATTTGAAAAAAGCTAATAAAGTTGATGTGAAGTTAAACATACCTGTCTTCTGTTGAGTTCTTTCCAGTTGTATTATCACTGCATAGCTCAAGTGCCAGGAAAGCAGCAAGACACAGGAGCCATTCTACCTGTCTTTGATAGCAGCACTTTCGCCAATCTACAAAATGCCAAATTATAAAGACAAAACAAGAGAAATGATTAAGTGTTAGAAGCAGAAAGGAATAGAAAGTCTTGAAAGGTTTTTGAAATAACTCTGATCCTCAGAACATACATCCATCATATTTTCAAGTTTTTTGACTGTATCTTTGAAAACCTCCCAGAGGAAAGGGTGCTTTCTTGCATGATCTTACATACTTCATTAGACCAATAAGAAGTATAGATTTCCCTTTTTTACCTTGGCTTCTAGGAGGCTTAAAACTGAATTTAGTGACCAATTGCTGTATGGTCCTCAATGTTTTGAATGATATTCATACTTTAAAATATCTAAATCAAATGATTATTTTATCTCTGCTTTTTATTTTTAATAAAAAGGCACCTCATTAAAAAAAGTCAGAGTACATTTTTTTTTTAAGAAAGTTTTCTAAGGTACTAGATTCCAGATCTCTCTGGACCTCTCAGCAGGCATAAAAACCTCTCCACCCTCACACAAACTTATTACCACCACCCCCACCGACCAAAATCTTGAGTTACCTTGTGTTTTTTAATCAACTAGAGGAAATCTTATTTAGAAATAGGATTTTTTTTTAACATTCTATGAATTAGTAAGATTGATTTTTTTTGTTGTTTATTTTTTAAGACAGTAAACTGCTAATGGAGAGTCAATAGAAATAGCTGAAAGACAGCATCGGTATATACAAATCTATAGTATGGATTATAAAATCAATTTTGCAATACAACTTGAGAAAACTCTTCTTAAGGGAGGTTAGGAACTGTTGTGAGAAACACAAATCATTATTTTTTCTCTTTTCACTTGCAAAGTACATATCATTCTTTGGGTAGAATTTCATTTAAAATACGAATATGGCAGAATAATAAAGACTGAGCCCAGCCCCTATGGGAACTGGTCAGTAGGTATGATTTTATTACAGTAAATTATTATTAAAACCCAGCAAGCTAAGAAACCTAAGAAAACTTGAGATTATAAATATAATAAATATTATATATAATATAAATATAATAAGTATGCAATTAAAAACAGAATCAAAATGATATTTAGAATCATAATAAGATAATATTCTAAAGTTTTGCTAAGAATCAGAAATATATACGCCTGGAACTTACCTTGGAGATGCTGATTCATTAAGTCTCAGATGGTGTGATTCCAGCACGCAGCTAGGCTCAGAACTTGAAAGCAGACCACAGCAGTTCTGGAGAGCCTGAGGAAATGATCAGACATGAAGAAAACAAGTGTGCATAAAAGATGTTCATCATTGCATTATTTAAAAAAGAAACTTCGTGAACCGCTAAGTAAACCATGTCATATATAAATGGACTAGCATCTGGCTATTCAGAATTAGGAACACAGAGAATTTAAGAACATAGGAACTTATCATCATAATAGCAGTTCTCTGGAATGTAGGCTCCATAGAGGCAGGGACTTTTGTCTCTTTGGTTCACTGCTCTAACCTCAGATACCTTAATAATGTGTGACACACAATATGTGGTCATTTAAACACTTGTTGGACAAAACAATGAATAAATAACTTTAAAAATGAGATAAAACATCACACATCACTAAAAGGTTAACTAAAGAAGAAACTCATTAAAAAGTTGAAGAAAATCATTAAAAAGTTGAAGAAATAAATAAAAGCCAAGTAAAAAAAATTCAAGTGTGAGTCTATACTCAAGGCATCTATTAAGCTACTATGTGGTAAAGCACATAATTTAAGTTTTGACTACGGAAATTGCGGACTCATGAAAACATTTACTCACTTATTCTTCTAGATCAAAAGCCTTAGAGTAGAGTCACTCAGGCAAGGGTAGAAAGTTTGGATTTTGGCAGGAAAATGCCAGAGATGATATCCAAAGAAACTCACAGAATGACTGGTCATGTCTCTGAAAAACCTGCACTCACAACCTGCTTGCCCCCTCCCCATAAATGCTTCCCAAGATTTAACCTGAGCCTTGACACTTAGCTGTGCTTCTGGTCAATGCAGAGGGCACTCTGGCTCTCAGTGCTTCTCCCACAGCAAATGAGGCCTACTGGGCACATAAGGTGTGCATAAATGCTTGATGATTGACTGGTTGATTGGAAAGAGGAAGATATGAGTCTGGAGGACAGACTGTCAGTTCCAGATGGTCCCCTGAGGACGAGCAGGAAGCAATCCAGAAATCTCTGCCCCATAAAAAACACAGGCTCTCAATTACGTGCATCAAGCAGTGTTGAGAAGAGGCAAAGTGGAAGCAAAAAAGAACTAAGAAGTGATTCTTCTTGAATGCGTGGCTTTGCAGTATCTCCATTTGCCTTTTCCAATTTGCAGGGCATTCCCAGAAGCACTTTGTCCACGTGCAACCCCTTGAGTGTCTACACATCTCTTCATGTTTTAGATGTGCCTTGAAGTAAAAACCAATTGGTTTCATGACCGTATTTCTGTTTTTCCCCCAAGCACTGACCTTTCAATAATTTTTCCTCTTTTTTTTAAAAAAAAAAAAAGTTTATTTGCTGCCAAAGAGAAAGTGTGGGTCTTTGTTATTAATGTTGTAGAAATACAAATATGTCCACCTCAGAAAGGAGTCTTCATTAACTCCCACAGCCCAGAAAATTAAGGCACGCCTCATCAGGATCCAAGCTTGCTGTCGACAAAATTGCAAGGGACTAGTTGAGTTGCCGGGGTTCATAATGCTGATAGAGCGGTTTCCACGTGAATGAAGGATAAACAGCGATTAATTTCAGCCAATAAATAATGGTTTGAGGCCCACATTGAAAGAGGAACAATTACTTTTCCATTTTTCCTGCCAAATGAGCTGATAAGAGAAAACAGGGGAGTTGGCCACGTAAATCAGTCTTAATTTTATCTTCCCCATTAAAAAGCAGCCATTAAGACCATCTTCGGCTCATTTCATCCTCCTCTTGTTTCACTTTTTCAATTTGCACAAAAGGGGGGAGTTTGCTCGTCATAAAATTTCACTTTGGCCAACCTATCATTTGCATCTGGGCCAATAAATAGCAATTAGCATAAACATTTAAATCAGGAACTGGAACAAATTCTTGTTCCCCCAGCAAGCTGTTAAATTACAGTATTTTACTATATATAAGAAGCACTAAACAAAAGATCTGTTGGGCATTGTTATCCTCTTCCAAATAGGACATGGTTGAAAGAGAAATAATAACTCCAAACCCACAAACTTCTCACTCAGATCAAGAATATCTGTCTTATGTGGTCTTGCCCTGGAGAATCAATGTTGCTTGCCCACTAGTTAAGTTTTCATCCAAAACAGGTAAGTTTTAGCTCAGTTTTGTGAAGTATGAAAACTGCAGTAAAGACTTCCTTGCCTGAATAAATGTTTTGCACTATAATTAAAAGGTGTCTCAACAGGAACTGTTCTAAGCTCAAATCAAAGTCCATGCACGAAGTCCAATGAAATGCATATGATAGGGAGATGAGAACTGGCGTCTGGAGGTCAGAGGAAAAAAGATGATTCTGTGATCGAAATCCCAGGGCCAAATGATCTAGACTCATAGTTCATTCTTCCCAGTGCTTTTTCCCACAGTGGCATCTAGGGATGGTTTGTTATAAAAGATTGGTTGTCTAATATAACACTGTTCTCAAAGGCGGAAATGCGACCCCAAACTTGTCTTTATCTAAACATAGTTATGTTTTTGGCCCGTGTTCTCTTTTGACATGTCAGAGGGCGATGATGAAGCTTTACAGAGAGATATTAAGGGGAAAAAAAAAAAAAAAAACCACAGAGACACACTGCAGGTGGCTGTCCCCAAACCAAGTATTAAATCTTCCTTTCCCTTTAAGCAAAGCCCTTTTATTGTCAACTGAAACTTAGTTCATTATTTATCTATGGCTCATTGAAAGTCAAGGTGAGTGCTTCTCTTGATGAGGCCCTAATTAATTTTGGCTGGGAACCCAAAGTGGAACAGAGTAGTTTTGATGTTTTCTATGAAACCTTACCTTGGGAATGTTTAGGTTTACTAGTGAAACTCTATTAATGGCTTCCACTCTGCATATATGTGAAATGTGTATTTGAAATTACTCAGGAAGGAGACATTGAAAGTTTGAATATGTGTTTTTGTTTGTTTTTTTTATTTTATTTATTTATTTTTTAATTTTTGAAACAGAGTCACACGGGCTGGAGTACAGTGTCATGATCATAGCTCACTGCAGCCTCAACTGCCCAGGCTCAAGCAATCTTCCCACCTCAGTCTCTCAAGTAGCTGGGACCACAGGTGTGCACCACCACACCTAGTTAATTTTAAAATATTTTTTAGAGACAGGGTCCTACTATGTTACCCAGGCTGGTCTTGAACTCCTATGTTCAAGGGATCCTCCCACCTCCGCCCCGCAAAGTACTGGGATTACAGTCATGAGCCACCGTGCCCAGCCAATAAATTGTTCTTTATTGCTGTTTTACATGAATTGTTCTCTTATTTCTACAAGGCATTAAAAATAAAGAAAAAAAAAAACCAGCCTGACTTCTAAGGAATTAGAACATAGTCAATCTGGTGTCAACTAAAAACAGAAGAGCAATGCTTTCACCATTTCATACTGGCAAAATGTGAAATTGACATTGTTTCTACTTCTTGTAGTACCTGAAAAATAGCTCAATTCTCAGCTTTGAGTCTACAATTTATCAGTTTAGTTATGTGAATGTGTAGGTGCCCTCTTTATTCTTTCCTCCAAACCTCCCCTCTTACTGCCCTTATTAAACTATTTACTGCCCCTTATCCCAGCATACCTACATATAGGCTTGGAGAAAAAAAAAATAAAGGAGAGAGAAAGGGAAGAGACACAAAGTAGATACACTTAAACTTACATTCCGCCCCAATGGTCGAGAGAATGAATGGCATGGAAGATACCAGGAATCCAAAAGCTTCTTTCTTTCTGCCTCAACTACCACTTTCCCAAAGTAGATGACAAAACGGATTTATATAATCCACAAATATTTACTGAGCTCCTGCTGCATACCAGACCCTGGTCCAGCCACAGAATAGAAGGCCTGTGGCCTTCTTACCTTAAATGTTGGGTTAGGAAATTTAACATAACCAGTTAGAAATATTTGCCAATAAGTCCCAAAGTACCAATAATTATACAGGTTTGCAAAAGCAAATATATATATATATATATATTTTTAAATATATATAAAATATAAACTTTTTTTTTCACTTTACATGTTGACTAATGTATTAGAGTATGAAATCAAGATAGCTGGATTATAGTTCATAATCACAGCAAATATTTGAGTTACCCTGGCCTATAACACTAATGACAAAAAGCATTTTGACATACATTCAATGTTTTGCTAGGTTGAAAGAAAGAAAATGTGGAGACAGCATCACAAGAAGCTGACAAAGTCAGGGGTCATGTAGAACATGCAGCAAAAACTACATTTCCCAGCTTGCCATGCAGTTAAGTTGCTGTGGGCTAAATTGTGGCTAATGAAGTGTGGACAGATATTACATAAGTCACTTCCAGGCCCGGCTCTAAAACCATTTTGCTGAGTCTCGGCTCTCTCTTTCCTTTCCTCAGTAACCTTGGGGCCACAAGCATCAGATGGAGAGGCTAAGAAATGAGGAAGGGCCGGGCGTATGGCTCATGCCTGTAATCCTAGCAATTCGGGAGGCTGAGGCAGGTGGATCATGAGGTCAAGAGATTGAGACCATCCTGGCCAACATGGTGAAACCGTGTCTCTACTAAAAAAACGAAAATTTGCTGGGTGTGGTGGTGTGAGCCTGTAGTCCCAGCTACTTGGGAGGCTGAGGCAGAAGAATCACTTGAACCAAGGAGGCTGAGGTTGCAGTGAGCCAAGATCGCACCACTGCACTCTAGCCTGGTGACAGAGCGAGACTCCGTCTCAAAAAAAAAAAAAAAAAAGAAATAAAAAAATAAAAAAAGAGAAAATGAGGAAGGGCAGTATGAGACTATAACATAAACTTTTAGTACGTTCAACCACTAAGATGTCAGAGTTTGTCAGTTGTGGCTGCTGGCTCAATTACCCCTCATAATGCAGAAGAGGAGACACAAGCAGGAGTTATTCACAAATGTATACATCCCCCATTGGTACAGCCAGACATTAGCTCTGCAGAATTCTCAGAACTGCCGAGCTGCTTTTTCTCCTGCTGCTCAGAGAATAACAAAATTTAAAACTGAGCAAATTAAATAGTGAATTAGGACAGAATGAGGAAGAAGATGTATCCATTAGGATCAATGAGAAGCCGACAGTAGCTTTTCTAAGGAAAATTCATTAAATGAGCAGCTGAGGAGTTCAACACTAAGATACTTAGTTCCATGTACTAACTGCCTGGGAAGTGGGGAAAGTTGGGGGATAACTTTCAGACATAATTACAAAAGCAAATGCCAAGAAAAGCTGAAATGCTTAAAGTAGGGGAAGCTGAGGCAGGAGGATTGCTTAAGCCCAGGAGGTCGAGTCCAACCTGGGCAACACAGCAATAAAAACAGACACACACAAAAAAAACAAGTTAAGGTACGACCAGGCGCGTGGTTCATGCCTGTAATCCCAGCACTTTAGGAGGCCAAGGAGGCAGATCGCTTGAGGCCAGGAGTTTGAGACCAGCCTAGGCAATATGGTAAAACCCTGTCTCTACTAAAAATACAAAAATTAGCCGGGAGTGGTGTCGGGTGCCTGTAAAAACCAGCTACCTGGGAGACTGAGGCAGGAGAATCACTTGAACCCCGGGAGGTGAAGGTTGCAGTGAGCCGAGATCGTGCCACTGCATTCCAGCCTGGGTGGCAGAGTAAGGATCCATCTCAAAAAAGCAAAAACAAAATAAACATAAATAAAAATAAAAAACAAAAAAAAATACCAAGAAGTTAAGGTACATTTGGAAATTGTAATGACTAATGATATTATAGATAAAATAATTATTATAATAACCCTTATTAAATTAATGGATGTATCACATTGCTAACATCATGTCTATTAACATAGTTACGTATTTGGATTCTTTTTCTTTTCTTTTTTCTTTTTTTAGCTGGGGCCTCACTATCTCAAGCCTAGTCTCAAGCTCCGGGGCTCAAAGGGTCAAGATATCCTCTCACTGTATCCTCTTAAGTAGCTGGGGTGATAGGCACCAGCCATAATACCCAGCTCATATTTGGAGGCTTATTTCTTTTGTTTATATATTTACACATTTTTATTTGTACTCACACATACATATTAGAATTAGTATCACACACCCAAGGCTATTCTGTTTCATTAATCTGTCTGTCGATATTTTGTGCCAAGACAAGCTTTTGTTTTTTAAACCCTTATTGGGCTTTATTTTGGAAACTATGAAAAATGTGTACTATTTTGGGGATTATTAAAAAAAACTCTTTGTAGACTATTTGGAAAATAAGGAAAAGTATTAAAAAGAAAAAACCTCTCCTACCACCTAGATAATATATTAACATTCCTGTGAATGTGTGTATGCCAATTATGTAAAATATATTGCAGTCAAATTGAAAGCATACTTTTTATTCAGATTTGTTCTATGATTTTTTTCTCCTACCATTTACTTGTTATTAAAAACTCTCCATTGGTTTTCCAACTCGGTGAGAGTTAAATCTAAATCTATGTACAATGGGTACACTAGCTACAGGTGTGCCCGGATGTTGACTCCTTCAGCTAACAGAGCTACCCAGTGGGGCCTGCGGCTGCTGGCAGGCTCATCCATTTATGCCAGTGTGCTGTAGAAACAGAATTTTCTCTGCCATAACATGAAAAAGCTTCAGAAACATTCTAGCCTAGTATCGTCTCTCTCAGTAAATATTTTTGGATATTTGTGTTAAATTTGTTAACCATACTTATAATTATTGGGCTTTTTTGTTTTGTTTTCATTTGTTGTTCTTTTTTTTTTCTTTGTTCTTTTTTTTTTAAAAAAAAAAAAAAACAGAGTCTTGCTCTGTCACCCAGGCTGGAGTGCAGTGATGTCACCATAGCTCACTATAGACTAAACCTCCTAGGCTCAAGCACTGCTTCCACCTCAGCCTCCCGAGTAGCTGGGACTACAGAAGTGTGCCACTGCACCCTAGAGATTTTGAAATTTTTTTGTAGAGACAGGATCTCACTATGCTGTCCAGGCTGGTCTCGAACTCCTGGGCTCAAGTGATCCTCTCGTGAACTCCACCAGGCCTCTGCTTATTGTTTACTGTAATAATGCATTGGTTCTGTTTAACTTATCACCATTCATTTATGTTATACCATTCTGATGTTTTAATTCATGTTTCATTTTGCTTGGGTTTATCTTTATGATATTTCTTCTTAGACAAGGTATAAAAGTGGCATATTTTTCAACCCTTCTTAAGCTGAGAGCCTTTTTGGCTTAGCACATGAGTGATAAGTTGGCTTGCTGTCTAATTCGTAAGCGGCAATTTGTTTCTCTACCATCTTTTGTCATGGAGTGTGATAGAAGAGAAGTCTGAGGCCAGTTTCTTTGTGGAAACCTAGCTTTTCTATTTGGATGCTTACAGTTATTATTGTAGTTATTGTTAAAATTCAAATGTTTCCTGGTATATGGGTATCTTTTAATCAAAATTACCTAGATTTTAGACATCCCTTCCAATTTTAGATTGGTATTTATTGAGCTTGGAATTATTTTCTATTATAACTGTGATTAGTTCTATCTTTCTGATCTGTTCCTCTGGAATATAATTAGTTAATTTGTTAATTTTACAAATGTTTGTTGAGTACCTATTATGTATCATACCCTGTGTTAGGGCAGGGTGGACATAGCAGTGAACAAGAAAGTTGTTGCTTCCTTCATTGAATTCAGAAGCTTAATAAGCAAAGTGATTCCTAACAATCGAGGCACAGTACAGGATCCTGACTCCTAGGAAGATGCATATTTATAATACTTAGTAGGAGTATTCATTCTTCATTCTCTGTGCCTGCCCTCTTATTTTGTTTTATGTCTGTGTCATTGTGCTTTGCATTTTATACTACTCTTTGAGGCTTTTCTCCCTCTTATTTATTTATTTATTTGTTTCCTGAGACAGGGTGTCACTCTGTTGCCCAGTCTGAAATGCAGTGGTGCCATCTCAGCTTATTGCAGCCTTAACCTCCCAGGCTCCAGTGATCCTCCCACCTCAGCCTCTAGAGTAGCTGGGACCACAAGTGCACGCCACCATGACTGGCTAATTTTTGTATTGTTTTGTTTTGTGGAGATGGAGTTCTGCCATGTTGCCTAGGATGTTCTCAACTTTCTGGGCTGAAGCGATCCACCCACCTCAGCCTCCCAAATTTCTGGGATTACAGGTGTTAGCCACTGCATCCGGCCTCTCATCACTCTTTAAAGTTTCTGAAGTGTCATTTCTACTCTTAAGTAGTTTTTGGTATACTCTAGGGTTGCACAACCATCACCACAAATTATCTAATCTTGGAACACTTTTATCACCCCCCAGAGAAACCCCGTACCTATCAGCAGTTGCTCCCCACCCTCACACCAACCCCAGCCTTTGGAAAGCACTCATCCACTTTCTGTCTCTATTGATCTGCAATTACGGACATTTTATATAAATGAAATCATACAGTAAATGGTCTTTTGAGCCTAGCTTCTTTCACTTAGTGTATTTTCAAGATTCATCCTTGTTGTAACACAAATCAGTATTTTACTCACTTTTATGGGCAAATAACATTTCATTATAGGGAAATGCCACAATTTCTTTCTCCATTCACCAGTTGAGGAACATTTGGGTTGTTTCCACTTCGTAGCCATTTTGAATAATGCTGTTATTAACAATTTGTGTACAAGTTTTTTCATAAACATATGTTTTCACTTTTCTTGGATATTTTCCTAGGAGTGAAATTACTGGGTCATATGAGACGCCTATGTTTAAGTTTTGAAGAAACTACCAGACTGTTTTTCATGGCATCTTCACTATTTTACATTCCCACTAGGAATGTACGTGGTTTCCAATTTTTTCACATCCTCACCAACACTTCTTATTTTCCTTTTTGAAAAAAAGATTTTAGCCATCCTTGTGAGTATGCAGTGGTATCTCATTGTGACATTAATGTACATTTCCCTAATGACTAACAATGTTAAGCATCTTTTCAGAAGCTTATTGGCCATTTGTGTATGTTCTTTGGAGAAATATCTGTTTAAATCTGTTGTCCATTTTTTAGTTGCCTGTTTGTCTTTTTGTTGTTGGGTTGTAAGAAGTCTTTATATATTCTGAATACCAGAATTTCATTAGGTATATGATTTACAAATATTTTTTCCCATTCTGTAGGTTGTTTTTTCACTTTCTTGGTGTTGTCTTTTGATGCATAATCATTTTCAGTTTTGAGGAAGTTCAATATATATACTTTTTCTTTGGTTGCTTGAGCTTTTGGTGTCATATCTAAGAAACCATTGCCTATTCCAAGGTCATGAAGATTTATACTCATGTTTTCTTCTGAGTTTTATACCTTTAGCTTACATTTAAGTTTTGATGCATTTAGATTTAATTTTTGCATGTAATAGAAAGTAGGGATTCAAGTTTATTCTTTTGCAAATGAATATCCAGTTGTCCCAGCATCATTTGGTGAAGACTCTGCTTTTCCCATTGAGTGATCATGACATCCTTGTTGAAAACCAGTTAACCATAGATCTATGAGTTAATTTCTGGACTTTTGCTTTTATTCCATTGATCTATGTGTCTATTCTTTTGCAAATATCATGCTATCTTTATCACTGTAGCTTTACATAAGTTTAAAATCAGGAAGTGTCAGTCCTCTAACTTTGTTTTTCCTTTTCAAGATCATTTTGGCTACTCTGGGACTCTTGCAAATTTTAAATTTTTGACAGGTATTGCATTGACTCTGTAAATCAATTTGGGGAGTATTGTTTGCAATACTAACAATTTTAAGTCTTTCAATCAGAAACAGAATATTAGTCCACTTATTTGGATCTTTAATTTCTTTCAACAATGTCTTATAGTTTTCAGTTTACTACTCTGACATTTCTTTGGTTAAATTTATAATTTATTTCTAATTATTTATTGCGTTTGATTCTATTATATATAGTCCCCAACTTTTTTTTTTTTTTTTTTTTTTTTTTGAGACAGAGTCTCCCTCTGTCGCCTGGCTGGAGTACAATGGCCCAATATTGGCTCACTGCAACCTATGCCTCCCAGGTTCAAGTGATTCTCCTGCCTCAGCCTCCTAAGTAGCTGGGATTACAGGCACATGCCACCACGCCCAGCTAATTTTTGTATTTTTAGTAAAGACAGGGTTTCACCGTGTTGGCCAGGACAGTCTCTATCTCTTTACCCTGTGATCCGCCTGCCTCGTCTTCCCAAAGTGCTGGGATTACAAGCACGAGCCACCACAACAGCCCCCCAACCTTTAATTTTGGAACATTACAAAGTTACAGAAGAGTTAAAGGAATAAATAGTACAGTGGAGCTGCATATACCTTACCTTTTAGCTAGATTCACCAAGGTTAACATTTTCACAAATTTATTTTCTCTCTTCCTCAGTTTCCCTTTCCTACTCTTTTCTCTTTCCTTGAAAAAATATTTCTACATTTCAAGAACCTAACTTATACATGAACATTCTGAACAATGCCCTTTATATTATTTGAGGACTGCTAATTTAAAAAAGAATAACATTAAAGTAATACTACTCAACCTTTCTTTGATGATACAGGGGATAACTCCCTTACTTGAATATTGCCATTTCGAACTCTGATTGTAGTTGTTTGGGTACAAAAGACAAGGATGGGTAATAACACCTCCAACTGCCAAAATGAAGATAAATTGGTTTCTATTGACATATATTCCAGTTCTATGCATTCTGTGGCAAGACAACAAATAGATGGGATGAGTTCTGTGGAAGTCTACAGGTGACATTTAATCGTGGCTACAGTATTTTATGGAAGCACGAAGAACAAGTCAAGACTCATTTGCGGAAAAATTATTCATTCATCTGATAAATATCTTTTAAATGCCCATCGTAACCAGGAGCAGAGCCAGGTACGTGATGAACAAATGACCTGATCCCTGCCATGATGAAAGTTATAAGCTAGTGTGGTCACAGACTATGAACCAATAAACAAATACGTATAGACAAGTCATCATCCCTTATCAATTATTTTGATATCTCAAAGACTCTGAAAAGTACTTTTAAACCCCTTTAGCAGTAAAACCTAATTTATGTTAAAATAAAGCATTATTTATTTATTTGTCTATCCATCCCATTTGGTGAGAATATTTGTATGTTTTACTCTTCAGAAATATTAATGTGCTTGATTGCAAGGCACTGTCCCAGGCTCTTTAGAGTAATGATGTACCATGTCATATGGTACATGTGGTTATGTCATTCATATTTTTACAATTTAGATTTTTGTTTTCTTTAAAAAAATACATTTAAAAAATGTAAATATTAATGTAAATTAAATCTAAATATATATATTTTAAATATATTTTAATTTATTTTTAAAAATACTAATCTAAATTCTGAAATATACCAGACATTAATGGTTTTTGGTAAAAGGAATAGAATGGAACACCTGGAAGAGAAGCTATTTAAGTGGCAAATATTGCAAAAGAAATTATCAGGATGTAGTAGCAGCAAATCGTGAGGGGGTAGTTTGTTGAAGAGACAGCATCTATCTAGGAGCAATGGCCTATCCATTGGAGTGTAAGCTAAGACCTAAATAATGGGAAGAAATCAGCCATAGAAGTTGAGGATAGAAGACGGTGCAGGAGAGTGCTATAGGCAAACAGAAAGCAAGTAAGTGTAAATTCTCTGATGAGGAGAAAAGGGGCTGGAATGTAGTAACTCTTGCTACTTTGGAAAAGCAGGGAAGGATTTCTTAATTAATCCGTAAGTATAGGTCTATCTGCCCTCCTTCCCTCCACCCCCAGCTCTTTAAATGGCTAGGTTCCCTTCCTCACCATTAGATGCAAATATGCAGACTGAAGTTTCAAACATTTCCCCTTCCCACAGAAGGTGTGGTCTAGAATCAGACTTCCATGATTGTTTGGGAAAATCTTAGTAAACATCGCAGTTTGCTTGGATCTCCTCTCAGACAGAGAATTGTTTCTCTGTTCATACAGTTATAATTCCCACCAAAGATGAGCTTTACAAAAATGACTTGGTCAACAGCTGAATATTCTATTAGACCAAATTTTGCCATCATATATAGAGAACGTCTTTCACAGACTCAATCTCATCCTCCCTCCATAAATAGTTACTTTGTTGAAATCAAACATAAAAATGTTGTTTGTGTATTGTATTGAATTCAGACAAATTGATCCGAATCCATAATGAAATAAACAAGACGAGTAATCTAAAAATAGCTACCCTTGTTTTATAGAAAGGTGCTGAACACCACCTCATTACCTAATTAAAGCGTCTCCCAGCCAGGCACAGTCTTTACCCTCTTCAGTGACGCCAACGTGTTGCTGGCTGTTCCTGTCTCGAAAGGGTGGGAGTTCAGTGACAAATGCGTTCTGAATGTACTAATTTGAATCGAATCTTGGAACTCTGATGGTCAAGACACAGGAAATTGGCAAGTCTTACCAATTTAAAGTGTGAGGGATGGCTATAATTCTGCCCAGATGACTAAAAAGAGTTAGGCAATGTGATTTTGATTGGTGAAATTGCATGAAAATCATATCCTCTTATGTAAAGCTTCTCTGTTTCATGAACAGAAATTTCTTCATAATTGTTAGAGGATCATTAAAAAATGTTTTCAGAACATAGGAAAAAGTTTTACTGCCTACCACATTTGAACTCTCCCAGAAAATTAGAAAATAAAAATTAAAAAAGACTGCTAGACTGTTAACATTTCTGTGTGTCTGTAGAAAAGAAAACAAATATATTTTCCCACAAAATCTATTGAGCCTAAAGCAGCATTTACATGATGACAAATACTGGATTCGGGAGAAAATTCTGTTATCTGAATGTTTACTTACATAACATCTACATCAACATAATGGAAAATAGCTAATAATTGGCCAGATGTTTGGCTTTTCATTTGATCGGTTGCTTTCAAATTATTTTCTACCCCAACTCACCTGAGGGTTACAACACACCCCATCAGTTAGAATAATTCTCAAGAGGGGAGGGGCCCGTTCACTCTAGGTGAAGGGAGGAGGTTGGAAAAAGTTCCTCAGGTGACTCCGATATGTCCCCCTAGGGGACCATCCCGTGGCAAAGACTAAGTAGAAATGAGGCGTTTTATGATTGAGCTGTTTCAGTGGCATCACATTGAAAATGACATCATCAATTATGGTATTTAAGTCCTCCATTTTCAAATATGGAAAGTCTAGACTGATTTTAAGGGTAGGTTCACATGGGCAGACTGAGATAGAAACAAGATAGGAATGACTGAGGAAAATTGATCAACTTTGGTGATTGTGTGAGAATATTGATACAAAACAGCTACCTTCACTGTATTTCTACATAATCAATTTGGGGGTGGGTGGGGAAGTGTTTGCTGAAGCAACCAATCGTTTCAGTCTTTTTTTTTCTTTTAACTTCTCAGTTAATTGATTCAATATGCATTTTTGGGGCAGCTATTTTCTATAGAGCATGATACCTGCTTCTGCAACTTTATATTGTATATCCCTGAGAGATGCTAGTTTCTTAGGAATTAAAGAAGCTGAATTACTTTTAAAAAGTAGTCCAATAAATTCATTTTAGCCTTAGGAATATGAAACTAAAGCCGAGTTTACATTTGAGAAGTAAATTTCCCTTATGATGCTTTTTAAAAAAGCCATGTCATAAGTAATTGTTCAATTTTCTATAATGTATGTTTGTATAAATACATATTATATACATGTGTCTACAGGCTCATGGTATGCAGACATACACAGTTTAATTACATTAAACCAAAGGTTAATGTCCAGAATTCGCTGACTAATATACCACATGAGCTTGATCATTTAATTAATATCAAATGTTCAAACATAAAATAAAATACAAGAACTCTTACCCTCACTTGAATATATGTTACCTAGACAATTAGGAAGATGGAGTCATAGAAGTATAATATGCTTATAACTCTGTTCCCTTTACCTTGATTAGTTGTTTTGTTCCTGAACATGCCTGGATGAATTCCCAATTTCTGAGGTCCCACTACATATACATCCAAATAAGGTCTTACTTGTTTCCTGTGACTCAGAAAAAAAAAAAAAAAAAAAAAAAAATGGGAAGAGCTGTATCTATGAGGCTCAAAAGGACTGTCAGTTAGCTCCAGAAGTGACCATGATAACCTCCAGTTGCAAAATACATGGGCAAGTTCTTGTGATAGGCACAGTTCTGTCATATGCCTAATTACAAGGCAAGAGATGTTCCAAAAATCGTTCCTCAGAAAACAGTGGTTCACTTTATATTTGAGGCCCTAGGAACTTTCTTATATCCACGGGGTTTACTCTCACTTACTTCATTTTCAAAAGTAACATATCATTTGTGGAAAAAAACTGAACAGCCCTAAATCACCAGTTAATATTGTTGCTAGAAATGGCTTAAGAAAAAACAAATATTAAGAAATATAACACAGGTTAGTATTTATTCTAAGAGTACAATTACAAGTATTGGCTGCCATTGTAATCAAGTCTTTTCAAGATCGCTTTAAAACAACATCATGAATAGTCCTGCTGTAAGAAACACAAATGTGCATTTACGATGAATAGAAAACCAAAAGCTATCCAAATATAGTATATATAGGCATTATGGCTCGGGATAATATTTTTAGTGCCACTGCCATGTATAAATGTAAAGGTGTAGCCCAAACAGCTAGGAAGAAAGTGCAAGGGAAGCCACTGTAAAACACTGATGACAAATGAGACTCAGTGGTGATAAAGACACTGATGTCAAAGATGTGAGGAACGAGTTTGAATAAGACTGGCATGAAGTCTGAGAGTGGACAAAGCATTGTCAAATATCTATTATACAATTTACTTTAGAGATTCACATATATAATGCATAATATATAATATGTTTTTATATATCATATTATTATATAATATTATATTATATAATTCATATAATGGATCTCTAAAGTAACATATAATGGTATTATACAATTTACTTTAATATATAATTTACATTAATCTCTAAATTATATAATAGATATTTGACTTTCAAATATATCTCAAAATTATTTGTTCAAATTCAAGAATTATTTTTAAAATCTTAACAATCAAACAAGTCTTAATGTTTTCAGTCACTGCAATCAAAAGATAATGTGTTGGTCATTTGAAATTTTGATGTTTATAATATGAAATGCCCCTGGAGTCAGGTAGCCAGATTTAGCACCTAAAATACAGATTGCCTGGTTAAATTTGAATTTCAGATAGACAATGAATATTTTTTTAGTACAAGGATGTCTCATGCAGTATATGGGACATACTTATACTAAAAACAAAATCAGCTGTTTACTCAAATTTAACAAAATGTTTTGTATTTTATGTGGCACCCCTTTCCTGGGAAGAATTAAAATGTTATTATTTGATGTTGAAAAGGAATGAATGGGGAAACTGTTAATAGGGTTTTCAGTATGCGGATTTTCGAGATAGATTTATATTCTTGAATCCCAGACATTGAAAAATGGGAGCAATCCCAGCCCATCATGTTGACTCAGTACTTACTAAATCCTGTCCAAAATAACCCCTTTCTCCGTTTTCATGTTGTCTTTCTCTCCCACAGCTGATAGATCTATTTTTTACTTTCACTCTATAGAGCTCTTTCAGACAGAAATTGCATGAAGGATGCCATATCAAACAGAGCAGCGTTGTGCAGGATGCTGGAAAGAACTGTTTGGGGGCCTGCACATTATTCTAATGATGGGAAATACTCGGTTCATCAGGGAAACGTTCCTCTAAGGTGTATTCCAGAGACATACTAAAAAATCATAAAATTGGAAATTCTTCTTATCATCTTACCAGCCTTCAAAAAAAAGGTTTTTTAAAAAGGGTAACACGTAGGACCCGGTGTTATTTCTGCATGACATTAGCGCCCATTACTGTTCTGCATACATTATAAACATTACACAAGGGTCATCATGAACCCTGCAGTGCAAATTTTCATAAGGCGATTTATTCCTACCTAGTGGGCACTTAAACCTCCTTTGTGTATAGGAGCAAAGTGTGTTCCAGCAATAAATATCAGAGAAAGCACTATCGTGTCTCTCTTTTTCCCCAACCTTGGTGGAGAGACTAATTCTTCTCCTCTTTTTAACCATCGACAGCATGCTCTGGCACTATTACAAAAGTCACACTACTATAGATAGTCTGTTATTGGTTAACTAGACAAAGCCCAACAGGTCGGGTGACCTATTTTTGCTTTTTGACAGTGCAAGTCAAAGTACTTAACTTCAATCACGATCTCATTTACAAACCCCCCAAAATAAAAAGCATGACAGTGAACACTAATATGATGGTAATTTCATATTGTTTCTGCTTATGAATTTGTCTTTCCCTTATTAATCATCCAATAAAGTACTGACACTGCAAAATCCTGACGTGGCTCAACAAACCATGTACTAAGGACAGTAGCACCCTAAAGGAAGAGGCTACAGCCAAACTGGAGAAGCGCAAAGCTTTTATTAACACCAGAGGCCCATTAGAGTGCTCTCTGTTCACCTTCAGTGGAGCAATAAATGAAGAGAGCTCCACCGGAGAGGACTCCTACTGTCTTTGTGCTGGTAATGCACAGCCAAGCTGTAGTCATGTTGTAACGCTT
Organism: Macaca mulatta; assembly: GCF_049350105.2. Taxonomy (NCBI): domain Eukaryota; kingdom Metazoa; phylum Chordata; class Mammalia; order Primates; family Cercopithecidae; genus Macaca; species Macaca mulatta. Next base: position 75,789,840 of record NC_133406.1, read on the forward strand.
GTAAGAAACAGATGTTCCTTCCTTGACAAATCTCCTTTCTTGATTTATTATTCATTTGCTCAAATCACAATGGAAAGTCTTTGGCCCATTAATTAAATTCCAAGCAAAATAAAATTTGCAGCAGAACTCATTACTGGTAAATGACTTTGACACTTCATCAGATTTGAAGGTAAAATAGGCGACTTTAGGAAGTTAAAGGTGGAGGGAGCCTAGGCCTTTTCTGCAACCACTGCAAGATGATAAAGATTGTGATGAAATTTTTATGTTAAGTACTGATCTTGGAAAGTTCAATTTTCTCCCCCTTATCTGCCCCCACCCCATCTCTCTATCCCTACCATGATCTACTTTCTGCCTTCCTTTAAAGGAAGGCCTGAAGGAGACACTTAGATTTCAAATATGTTTGTGTATGTACATATTATATCTTGTTCCAAATACCAAAGCACATATTTGTTTTCAGTATGCAGAGAAGCTTGGCGCATTGTGTATTTGATGTATTACCTTTTGAATAAAGGTCCAAGGGAAATCTAATAAGCATGAACTGCAGCACCATAAAGGAATTAAAACTAGAACTTGGAGAATGGAACAAAGGGAGTTTTGACATCCTGATCCAAACATCCAGAAATATTATCTAAAGTGAAGCAAAAGTGTTAGATTTTCAAGCTATGCAAGACTTAACCAAATCATGAGCAACCCAAAGGGGGAGAAGATAAATGCTTTCAGCAGAAAAGCAGAACTAATGGTTTTCTTCGGAAATAGAATACATCAGAATTTTGAAACTGTGCGACACACAACCAGCTTATACAACAAAGTTTGCTTGCGTGGAAAGTGGAATTGTATTTCTGTTTATGTAATGCCAGTTTTGACTCTAAGTCTTATTAATGAAATCTATCTTATTCCAATGATTCAAATACACTTTCCCCATGCAATTGTGTGTTGCGATACTTTTCTCCTGCAGTTACTCATATACTAAAGGAATCAAAGATTAAGGGTTTTTTCCTCCATTTTTTAGAGAATGTTGTACCTTGAATCTAGGCAAGTTGTTGAAGAAATACTTAGCAAATACCATATCAAAAATGCCTGTGCTATCCACCTAAAGCAAACTTCTTATTATGAGGCGTATGAGAAAATATAAAAAGATGAATGAGAAAGAGTGGCAAACTTGAAACAAAATGTAAAGATATTTTTGTCATTTCAAGGATCCGGTTATAACACCCAGGTGTTTAAAACGAAGATGAAATGAGGTTGATACTAGACATAGTGAGTTTTTCAATGAACATCAAAGTCATAGATTAACAGTATTTAGTAAGTAAGCCTCAGTAACATCCTTAAAATGCAGGCACCTTTAATTAAGGATTTGTGATGATTCAGCAAGTGTCAGTGCTGAATTCTTCTGTACCATGTCAAACTTTGTTTGTCACACAAATGAGGTGGCACCAAGGGAGAAGGGTAATGTTAACATGTTTAGGAAAATCACGTATTTTATCTAAAAAGATTGGTAAGATATTTATAATTTATTTACAATTTTATAAATATATAATTTATTTTTATCAGAAATTTAAGCAGATTGACAAACTTCCATTTGCAAAGAAAAAACAAATATACTTTTCATGTATGCTTGAAAAGAGCAGTTTCATTTGTAGTGGAACATTTTTCTCATTGATACAAACTGCCTTGCCTCAGCTGTCTCAGTTAGGCTCTCTGTCTTCAGTTTCAATCCTTTCTACTTCTTTCGAAAAATAAAAATACAAGAAACAAAGAAACCCATGTGGGAAAACAATACAATGAAAGATGATAGAAAAGAGACTCCTGCAAACCACACAGTCAAAGAAAGCCAAGATCACATCTTATGAAGTTGAAAGAAGGGTGGAGTCTAGTTCTTGGTCCTACTGAGACCATTGCCTTTGTCCTGGGCAAATGAAGGATCCTTTTGACCTAATGCTAGATAATACCGGACTTTACAAAGATGAAGGAAGTTTTATAAGTTGTGAGTCTAAATCGTATTTTTAATTTAACAAACATTCCAGAGCCTTTCTATCAAATAGGTAACTGCCTTCAAAATAGTCACCTTAGTTGACAACCCACTTACTGTAATGACACTGTCATTGTTAAAAAAAATTCCTATAACTCTATATGGAATGTCCTGAGAATCAGTGCCATTTATTTACAGTCAAATTTCTTTTTAGATCATTGATGATATTATACCACTAACCATCAAATTATCCATCCAATTTTACTCCTACATGACATTTGGCTAGTTCCAAAAAACAAGCCCATCCTCAAAAAAAGTATATCAATTTGCCACTAATTAGGACATTCTCAGGTTCTCAAGGTTATTTCAAAAAGGGAGTTATAAAATGTTGTTTGAACAAGGCTATATTAATGGAATTTATGTGTATTTCCCCAAGGTGACAACTTTGAAGGGGGCACCACTCATTTGAATGAATTAGTTCTAGCTTATTAGCTAAAATGTCATATTATGGTCATACAGATGCTCTAGAGAGTAAAGAGAGTGGTATATAGATTTCTCTGTTATCTTATAATTTTTTTATCATACTGAGAGTACTGAAAGTGGAGGCATGAATGTAATAATGTCCCAGACCCCTACAACATCTGTTCTCTACCTTAAAATAAAACTAACAGTTTTTAAAGCTTTAAAGATGCATATGTATTCTTTAAACACCATGAATAAAAGTATTCAGAGAATATACTCTAATCATTCTGCTTAAATGAAATAGTAGGTATTTAGTACCTAAATTATTATGAAAAAAATATTTGTCTTGGGCAACTGACAAGAAAAGATATAAATACAAAGATGACTGTACAAAATGGAATAAAAATTGCAGGCTATCAGGAGCTAAAGGTTAGTAAAACAAATAACAAGACCTCTCAAGGATAAAGGTTAGTAAAAGAAATAACAAGACCTCTCAAGGATAATTAATTGAACAAAAATGTGCTTTAAAAAGAGGAGGCAGGGTGCAGTGGCTCACACATGTAATCCCAGCCCATTGGGAAGCCAAGGCAGAAGGATCACTTAAGGCCAGGAGTTGGAGATCTGTTTGGGCAACGTAGTGAAACCCCTGTCTCTTCAAAAATAAGCATTAAAAAATTAGCCAGGTTTGGTGGTATGCACCTGTAGTCCCAGCTAGTTGAGAGGCTGAGGTGGGAGGGTTGCCTGAGTCCAGGAGTCTGAGGCTGCAGTGAGCTATGATCATGCCACTGCACTCCAGCCTGGGCAACAGAGTGAGACTCCACCTCTGAAAAAATAAAAATAAAAAAGTTTTAAAAAAATTAAAAGAAGGAGGAGGAGGCAGTGGCAGTGGATTTTTTTTCTTCAGTGGTTGGTAAAGGAGGAGGGGGTCACAGATGTCAGATATAACTACACCTGTTGTTCCACCCAGTAGATGAAGAATTGAAAAACTAAGTGTAGGTTACTATGCTCAGTACTTACGTAATGTGATCGTTCATACCCCAAACTTCAGCATCATGCAACATACCCAAGTAACAAACCTATACATGTTACCCCCCAAAATAAAACAAAACTTGAGAAAAAAAGTAGAAAAACAATATCAAGATTTGGTGGCCTAATCATAGTTCAGTAGTACCTTAGTAGACTTTTTGGCTGGACGAATTAGTTGCTTAAAACAGTGAGCTTCAGGCTTCCATTCAAAGACCTATTTTCTCATTTTCTCCCATGATTTTAGACTCTACCTTTAACTTCACAGGGCCTCGTTGGAAACAAACATCCTTTTAGAAGAAAGTTGAATGAGTCAGGTATACGGATCATTACAAATCCATGCAATTTACAGTAAAAAGTAATTTCAAAGCGTAATTCAAAGGATTCTATATCCATTAGGGGGATAGTTAACAAACTTTAAAGAACAGCAGATTAATCTATGCCTGTATGATAATAAACTTATTTGTATAAATAACATACTATGAGAGTTCAGATACTTGTTTGGGAAAAAAACCCAAAAGACTAATAAAGTCTGTGTATTGTACGCTCCCTTATCATGTAAAATAAAATACTAAAATTAAGAAACACTAAATGTTATCCAAGTGGAATGCTTGTTAAGTTATTGAAAGGAAAAAAAATAAAGACCTATGCAAATTCTTAGGGAATACTACTATAACTGCTGGATCCTGACATCTAGAATAAAATAGAATTTGAAATCTGTGCATTTTCATTCAATATTCCAAAACCACACATCATAGTGGCCTACATTCTAGACTCATTGCTATATATCCTTTCAACAGTATATCCTCATAGTCAAATGGTCAGTTCTCTCTGTAAGTACAGCCTGTATCTCAATGAGTACCAGCTCACTGTAAATAACTTTATGTTGAGATGTCAATTGAGAGAGTTCCACTGTGACAGTGATGAGTGGCAAGGTAGCAGAAAGCATCCAAGAAAACCCAAGCAAGCTCAGCACTGCAGGAGTAGAGAAGAAAAGGGGTGCAGAGCCAGCTATGTGGCCACTGAAATCCTCTTTACGGTGTCTCTGTCTCCAAAGGCCTTCAGTTCAAAATATACAGGAAGAATATATTTGGATATTTACTCTCTGGCCAAGAAGCACTTCTTTATTTTCTTCTCCCTCATGTATTTTCACTCTCATTGCTACATATCTTTGGTTTGATGAACACACACCATAACCAACATGAACAATAAGAGAAGAGAGCACTGGCCCCTGGAATGTAATGGATGGAAGCCAGGGTCACAGACTGACCAGGCTTCTCAGTAACCAGCCCTGTACATAGAGTTGGCTGTCACTGAGAATTTAAAAAATGACTATTAGAAAACGAACACTGCACCTGCAATCAGAAGACCAAGACTTGAGTCCCAAGACTGGTTCTGATTAGCTTTGAAACCTCAGGCAAGTAAGTCACTGATCTCTCTGAGACCCAGTCTCCTCATCTAGAAAGTATCAAGTTTATTTTCCTGAGTCTTTTCCTGATCTAACATTCTAGGATGCTGTGCATTATTTGAATTCAGTTCTTATTTCAGACTCAGAGCTATACACTTAGGAATGAGAAATTTCATAGCATTATAATTACAGCTACTCATTGAGTATTATGTATGAGCTCTGGGGAAAAAGGTTTTCTGAATGTATTTGTTACTCTTTCCAGCAATCCTTAATCTTCCTTTGAAGATGAGAAAACTGATATTCAAAGATAGCAAAGAGCTTCTCCAAAGTCACATAACTGTTAAGAGGCTGAGCTGAGATTGAAACTCAACACTTAAACACTTTTTCCGTGATACTACACTGCCTTCTCCAGGATCTCAAATAAGGCATCTCTTAGAAACCCACAGGGACATTTTTGCAAGAATAAAAAAAGTTGAAGATGAAAACATATTCTAAGCAATAAAGGTGAAAATTTAGCTCTAGTAATTATACAAACACACATACCCATTGCACAACTAACTGTGGAAGCACTTTTAAGTTAAAACATCAAGAGATAAGATTTTCTCCCTAACACTGAAATAAGCCCCAAGGGAGGATTTAAATATAGCTCAAATTGGTACATAATACTGATTGTTCACTTATTTGGTTAAACAAAGACTTAACCAAATGTTTGCCTTAAGCAACATAAGGCCACATCCTGACACTTGGATGATGTCTTAAGCATCTCCCAAGTGTCAAGTTTGGTGAGGGTCCCCGGGGATACACAGCCTCTACTCTTGGTGCAGTCTTAACCGTAGCAAGCAAACCCTGGACCATGGCTGACATGGTTTGGCTCTGTGTCCCCACCGAAATCTCATCTCAAATTATAACAATCCCCACGTATCATGGGAGGGACCCTGGGGGAGGTAATTGAACTATGGGGGCATGTTTTTCCCATGCTGTTCTTATGGTAGTGAATAAGTCTCACAAGATCTGATGGTTTTGTAAAGGGAAGTTCCCCTACACATGCCCTCTTGCCTGAATACAAGACATGCCTTTGCTCTTCCTTTGTCTTCTGCCATGATTGTGAGGCCTCCCCAGCTATGTGGAACTGTGAGCCCACTAACCCTTTTTCCTTTGTAAATTACTCAGTCTCAGGTATGTCTTTATTAGCCGTGTGAGAACAGAGTAATACAATGGCACACGGTGGGGGTACAGAGAAGTATGAAGGAAGATTTCTAACCCAGTCTGGATACTAGGAAAGACTGAAGATAGTATGCTACAAAAACTGAATCTTGAAGACTCAGTACATGTTATCCAGAGGACATGCCATGGGGTGGTGGAGGAGAACAGAAGGATGAGAAAAGGTTTGTTTCTCAGGCAGAGAAAACCACATGTTCAAGGTGGCAGGAAGGTCCATGGAAGGAACTCTGCCTGGATCATAAGTTGCATATATATAGAAGCATGGTTGGTGATGAGGCTAGAGAGGAGGGAATGCCAAATCAGAAAAGTCTGTAGCATCTTAGTTAAAAGATTTGACTCTGTCCTTAAGGCAACTGGAACTCTGAAAGAATTTTAAGACAAAAAGTAGTTAATGAGATTTTTATATAGAAAGTTTACCATGGCAGAGGTATGAAGGACCTGCTAGAATAAGAGAAAGCACAAGATCAAGTTAAAACAGGGATCAAAAAAGCATGATTGAAACCCTCAAAAATGATGTTCAGAGTTGAATCATACAGCACACAGACACTTTTAATGTTCTATAAGAAAGCTGTTGACAAAATGCCGTAGGAGTGCGACCTGTGAAGCCATGCAATGGTCTCATGCTCATAAGAGCTCTGAGCTTGGTGTATGCTCTGCTGTTGGCATTGTGTGTTTTGTCGGTGAAGTCTGATGGGACAATGAGGCATAAGCCTAAGCAGAGGAGATACACATAATATGTGTGTCTGCTGTTTCTTGACATCCCATTTACATATAGTGCTTGCAGTGCCCCCCGAGCACAGAGTTACAGTGGACTCAGGATGTGTGGAAGTGCAAAACAAATACAAGATCAGTGTGTTACATCTGTGATTGAGTAAGCAAGGGCGCTGACAGCCATGAGAGGCTTCCATCTGGTTTCCACCTAAACTGAAAATGCTTCAAACACAGAAAGAAGGCAATGACATTCTCAGAAACAAGAATGGGCTGGGTGCAGTGGCTGACTCCTGTAATCCCAGCACTTTGGGAGGCCGAGGTGGGTGGATCACCTGAGGTTAGGAGTTTGAGACCAGCCTGATCAACATTGATAAACCCTATCTCTACTAAAAATACAAAAAAAAAAAAAAAAAAAAAAAAGAAGTAGGCAGGCATGGTGGCAGGTGCCTGTAATCCCAGATACTCTGGAGGCTGAGGTAGGAGAATTGCTTAAACCCAGGAGGCAGAGGTTGCAGTGAGCTGAGATCATACCATTGCACTCCAGCCTGGGCAAGAAGAGGGAAACTCTGTCTCAAAAAGAAAAAAAAAAAGAAAGAAAAGAAAAGAAAGGAAGGAAGAAAGAAAAGAAAGAAAGAAAGAGAAACATGAATGACTAGGGGACTCTATCATATCCTTACCTAAGTTACTTCTTTGCATTCTACTTAAGGTCAAAACAATGATATAGAGGAAAAGGGAATGACAAGGCAATCCATAATTCCTTTTTTAAGTTTAGTACTTCTTTACCTATCATTACTAAGCCAAAGATAGGATAGAAAGTGATAATATAATATATTCGTATAAGAAAAAGAAATAAAAACAATTGAGTTTGTTTTGTACTGTTTCCACTGTTCCAGTAAGAAGAAAAGACATGAATGTTTGAGCTGTGAAATATAAAATATGTAATTTTGGTGAGTCTGCATGTGATTAAATGCTTTTGTATTTGAATTTAAATTTGGTATTGCAAAACGTAAGGATGAATGGTTACATTGATGCTTAATTAAAATTTTCATTTTTCTTTACTTAGAATTACATTTAATAGAGAATAAATAGCATCACGACAAGGCAAGAGAGAGATCGTGGAAGATAAGAACAAGTTCGAAGTTTTAGTGCCTTCCACATCACTTTTTTCTCTGCTTTGCGAAAAGGGAGCCCTGCATTTTTATTCTGCACTGAGCCCTGCAAATGGTGTAACGAACCCTAGTTCTAGATATGCAGAGAGAGTCATAGAGATGGTATAAAACGTGAACATTTCCAAGTTGGGGAAGAATGACTGTGAGTATTTACAGTGCAGTCTATGAACTGAAGCTGATCTCTGAAGTGTTTCATGCTGAGATGTTAAGATGCAGCAATTGAGAGCGTTTGGAAAGAGTATAGCCATTTGACAGAATAATTTTATGTCTGTTGAATCTAGTCTGTTTAAAATTTTTGTTGAAAAATAAAAACATTTGGGCTTGTGTTTTGTAGGTATTTGGGGTGTCTAATTCATTTTCTAGCCATTCACTTTTTATTCTATCTTACAAAAATATCAGATCATAACAAGTGGGAAATTAAAACAAACCAGTCAACAAAAACCTGCTCTTTCCTAACAGATCGTTTGAGAAGTCTTGATCTCTTCCTGCACTGTAGATTGTATGTGCTTTATCCACAAGCTGCTTTTGCTTATAGACATATTATTTTGTTTTTGCAAGGATGTGATCATTTTTAGGACAGATGTTTATTTCTTTCTAGAAGCAGTGACAAGGGATTTCTATTATTGTACAGCTACCTCTGGAAGAAACTGGCCTATAATAATCAAGAAGGTCCCTAGTTAACCACAACATCCTCTAATACTTTCTTTTCCTCCATACTTTGTCTGCTCCCAAATCTGAGTCTATAGAGCCTCCATCCTTTCCTGTCTTCCAGTGCTACCCATTCAGCTCTCCCTGTCCTCATTGTGTGAAGGAAACACCTACAAGAACCTTTGATCCTCTCCCTCTTTTGTCCTCCATCTGGATTTGCCAAGTCTGGTGGGTTTTCATACCTGGCTACCTGTTACAATCACCTGGGGAGCTTTTTTAAAAAAAAAAATCCTAAACTTCACCTTCAGCTTTTTAATATTATTGCTCTGGGATAGGTCCCAGGGCATAGCGTTTTTTTAAAAGCTCCTTTGGAGATTCTAATGGACACGCTCACTGAGGCCCTTGGAAAACTCAATAATCATTTCCTCTGCAGCTCCATTTCTGCTGTAGTTACGTTGTCAACTACATAATTTGCAGGGCTGAGTGCAAAATGTGAATAAAAATGCAGAGCATTAAAGGTGACATTAAATGTACTGAAGTATAAACCCTGTTGATTCCTTCCATGGGCTCTCTCTTGACTTGTTTTTGATGTTGTTATTTAATGTCATTCTAAGTAAATAAAAATTAAAAATTTTAATTATTGGTCTTTGGGCTGCAGAACATGATAAACAGTTCCACAGTGGACCAATTCATTCTAATCCTAATGAAGTGATATGGTTCACCTGTGCCATCGGGGTTGCTGGTCATTGCTTTTGCTTATACCCAATGGACCACTATCAGGAAAGACTGCATGTCTCAGAGAAACCTGTTCCAACAGAATTGCCTCGGGGATGGTGACTGTGCTGCTTCCTAGCTGTGTGACCTTGAACAAGTTTCTTAGCCTCCATGTACATCAGTTTCCCCATCTGTGAAATGGAGGTAATAATAATACTTGGGGTTGTTTAAAATATTTAATAAGTAAATACAGTCATCTGCTGCATAATTATGTTTCAGTTAATAACAGAGCACATATACAATGGTGGTCCTAGGTGTGTAGTAGGCTATACCATCTAGCTTTGTGTAAGCACAGTCTATGACGTTCACACAACAATGAAATCATCTAACTATGCATTTCTCAAAACCTATCCCCACCATTAAGTGATTCATGACTGTTTAAGTAAACTACTTTTGTAACAGTGCTTGGTACATAGTAAGCAATGTCAATGCTTGTTAAAATAATAATAAATCAGATTTTCTACAGTACCTACTCAAGTGTACTTTAGGATACCTATCCTCAGTTCTCTTTCTCTCATTATGTAACTTAGTCCCATATTGTATGGATAACCTTTGACATGAACTGCCTTGTTTTTTCTCTCTTTCAGGTAAATGTTTCTTTTTCATTTCACCCATTCTTCTCCTCTTTCCTGCCCGTCCCTGAGATCAATGTTTTCTTGGTTCCTTTCACAGGTAACCACCCTCACCCATGAATTTCTTCCCATCCCCTGTTTCAAGGCCTTGTTCCAAACATTGTTCTCCTTCTCTCTTCTCTGTGGTTAGATCACTAGCCACATTATAAAAACACACTCAGGTCTTCTCACTCAAATAAAACCCTTCTTTCATTCTGTCTGCTGTTCAAATTCTCATTTTCCCTTCCTTTCGTGGCCAAGCTGCTTTTGGTACTCTTGCTGAAAGTTTCTTTGTGAGCAAGTTTCCTAAACTTATTAAACTTCAAAAGATCAGTTTGTTTTTATAAGTCTAATACTTCTGCTCAAGAATTCACTCAAGGCCAGGCTGTGGTGGCTCACGCCTGTAATCCCAGCACTTTGCGAGGCCGAGGCGGGTGGATCAGCTGAGGTCCGGACTTTGAGATCAGCCTGGCCAAAATGGTGAAACCCCTGTCTCTACCAAAAGTACAAAAATTAGTCGGGGGTGGTGGTGCATGTCTGTAAGCCCAGATACTTAGGAGACTGACTCAGAATTGCTTGAAACCGGGAGGCGGAGGTTGCAGTGAGCCAAAATCATGCCATTGCACTCCAGCCTGGGCAACAAAAGTGAAACTCCATCTCAAAAAACCTTTCTCCTTCCTTGACTCTCATGATGTTCCATACTCCACTTCTTTCTTACCTCTCTATTCCTTTGCTGTCTGTATTTTCCTTGGCGAACACTCTAATGTGGTGTTTCCTAAAGATCTGAGTTGGACTCTGATATTTTATCTTTATTCTCTCTGCCTTGATAGCCACATTCAATGTCTTGGTTTCTTTATGCAGATAAAATGGAATTCTCTCCCCGTTTCAGCCTGTATTTTCAACTACCAACTGGACATCACTACCTTTTCTAAGCCTCCTGTGTTTCCTAATTTTTTGAAATACATCATCTTCCTGGTGGTAAAACAAACTTGAAACATCAGTGTTAGATAGTAGGACGTCACTTTCCTCAGTGTTCTCTCCCTGCACCCCAGAATAAAGTCTACCAATTCTATCTCTACAATGTCTTTGACTATCAATTTCTTATTTCTGTTCTCACTGCCAAAAGCAGATTTCAGGACTTTGTTACCTCTTGGCAGAGTTTCTGCAATGACTTTGACTTTGCCTCTGGTCTCCCCATGTCTAATTTATCTTGGGCAGTATTTGCTACCGCAGAGCTCTGATCATGTCACATTCCAAAAGCTTCAAAGGCTCCCTATTACCTAAAAAGTAAAGAATTAATATCTTAACCCAGTAATTGAGGTCTTCCACAATCTAGTCACAACTTACTTTCCAGTGCCCTAAGCTAGAGCCAAACCCAACTACTCACTATTTCCCATCCATGTACTGAAATATCTGACTTCTGTGTTTTCCTGCTTCAGCACCCTCTACCAAACTCCATTTACCTGACTATGTTCAAATTCTACTTGGTTTTGTGTGTGTGTGTGTGTGTGTGTGTGTATGTGGGTGGGTGGCTTGTGTGGGATTTAGAAACAAGGCCAGGGGCTTATCCCCCAAGATAAGGGCTGTTTGGCAACTGTAGCTGGAAAGGTAGACCTACCTACCTTAGGTCTCCATGATGTCAAGAGCACAGTGACATCATGGGTGTCACTCCACCTGGGTGAGTGATTCAGATGGTGCTCTAAAGAAGGTCAAAAAATTGCCGGAGTGAATAATGACTAGATGCTGAGAATTCATCTGCAACAGAAATCGGCATCAAGTAAAAATAACAGTATGTGGATTGTTAAAAAGTTTATACACACACCTACACACAATACTTACAATCACTAATGCTGTGATTTTATCATTTAAAATAACATAAAAGACATAGAAGAGTATTTCAGACTTCATGTCCAATGGATGGTATTGTATTATGGGGGTGGATAGAATTATAGCAGTAGAATGCCTGAGCTGTATCTTATTCCAGCTTTGTCCCTTCTTTCCAGAACTCCCTGACACATCATGTCTTCTTTTTGACCCTCATTTTTCTCACTCAGGGTTAGCCACACAGCTCAAGAGGTAGCTCTACCCCAAAATACAGCTCTCCCTACCTCTTCTCCTCTGCACCCTTAGCCTTTGCCACAGGCCACCCCCATGAAAAGTTTATTACCAATCACCTGATTCCTTTGGGGGAATAAATATGTACCCTGATTATACAATGCCTTTATTTTTCAGTTGATAACTGAGCTTTTCCAAGAGTTCAGTTTTACTTTAATAAGAACTTCTAAACTTTGCCAACTGAATGCCTTCTAAATGTTCCAGAGGTCAAATATATGGAGCAATAGGACTAGAAATGGAAAAGGAAAAAAAAATTAAGATAAACTACAAAGGGAAAAGAGAGAAAGCATGGAGGGAATTGTGAAAATTAGAACTTAAGCCATGTGTAAAGTTAATATTTTGGAGAAAAAGACTATAAATTGAGGTTACTTTTGTAATGGTCTCCAGTGCACAGCCCAGCTAGGCCCTTCTTCCTGCACTATTTATGCTCAGATATTGCAAGGCAACAAAACATGTTCTCTGAAGTAGAGAATGGATATTTAAAGTCTCTTTGCTATAGGTCATTTTTATCTCTCTCAAAACACCAAATTACATCTAGTCGTTAGAACCATAAACCCTTGGGTTAAATTGCTTCTTATAAACGGTTCATGATATAAGAATGTGACTTACACTAAAGCAAGAAAAGAAGAGGCAGATAATTTGAAAATCCCAAAGCTGACTTCAGGTGTGACCATGGAAAAGTCATGAAGCCTCTGGGCCCAAGTTTTTACACCATGGAATGATAACTTGGATTGTTATGAAAACCCTTTGAGCTGCTCTCAAAGCCAGCATATGACAGGGTATTTTTCCCAGCAGCCAAAACATTCTCTATAAGTAATGATGGCTTGATTTTTTTCATGCACAGAAAAGATAGACACAAATATTAGAGATCAGTCAATGATTAAAGTTTTCTCCTGCACAAAATAATGATGCAAGTCTCCGGGACACACAAAAACTAAGTGTAATAATTCTACTAAGGTTTAAATACTCAGAGACTACCAAGGCAAAGCAATTTGAGCAGCATCAGAAACACATACACACCGTGGGCAGCAAACAGCCGTTTTACATTTAATTAGGCAAAGAAACTCCAGCTGAATGGGTTAAAAATTGCCACTATTTCACAGTAAGTGATTTTCTTAACCCCCAAGGGTTCAAATTACTTTGGCAGGAAAAGCAATTATGCAATTAATAGGGAAAAAATCTCAAGAGCTCTGTAATTTTCAAAGAGGTAAAGGTTCTGCGCTGGCCTGCAGGGGACAGCTGAGCTCTGAAGCTTTTTTCTTTTTCTTTCTTCTTTTTTTTTTTCTTTTTCATTTTGACCACACCCGAAATAAAAACCAAGGATATTTTGAGGAGTAGGAAAGCACAACAGCTCAGATAATGTCCCCGCCAGTATATTCATGACAGGCTCATCAGAGTGGATGCCTGCAATCTGAAGATTAAATACCCATTTAGCAGCATCAGAGGAGAGTTTGGTTTTATAATGTATTGTCCTCTATTCCCCAGGAGGCTGCTTTGTTTGATAAAATGCTGAGTGTGGTGTAAAAATATCCCTCTCTCTGTAATTTGCACTCCTCTCCATTTAAAGCTATTCTTGCTGCAAACGAGAATTGAAAGCTGCTAAAATTAAGTGGTGTCAGTTCTCAATGACACTTTAATGATAGAGCGCTCAGCAAATGAGATGAGAATGAATTCCAGCATCTCTGCTAAAGATAGTAACCAGCCCCAAACACTATAACGTTCCAACTGGGCCACACTTCACCTGCTTCATTCATATTTAGTAGAACTGAAATAGAGAAACTATAATTTAAATGGTTATAAAAAGAAAGGTGAAAATAGCTGATGGCCATTGGTTCAAAGTAATTGAAGTTTGGGGTTGCAAGTCTTAAGATATTCTCTCTGGCTTCTTCACCAAAATATTCTCAAAGATAAAGGGCATTACATTTCAAGAGAGTAAATATCCTGTTGACCAAAAAAGTCTTCTCTGATTACGTGACTAAGAGGACATGAGGCACTGATTTATTTTATTGAATGAGTAAATACTCATTCGGATTGTTGGCTCGACATTGTATTGGTGTGCTCCGACAGACTCAAGTGTCTGAAGCGCTTTTGTACTCTCACGGTATCAGTGAGGGAGAAAGATGATTCTGTTTTTACTATGATGGAGAAAAGAAGTTCTGGAGCAATAGCAGCAGTTTTTCTGAGTCTCCTCCTGTATTAGCCAACACCACACAAGAAGTGTCCTGAATAAAATTAGAGTCTAATTGACTCACACTCCTGTTCAGGGGCCAATTCACTAACATTTTCTCTCACAGGCATACAACTCAGTTCAATGATTAATTTCAGTGTCTAAGGCTACAAAGCCCACCCTAGGAAATTAAATATATATATTAATTAATTAAAAAACTAGACAACTGTTTATTTCAAATCAATACACAAACATGTCTACACCAAAAAGGTGCAGACTAGACGGATAAATATGGGAGGAAAAGACCACTTTGTAACTGGTGAGGCCTTTGGTTGAGAATGGCTTCCTGGAGGAGGTGAACTGGGGGTGGTCCTGGAGGAAGTTAAAAACCTAAGTAGATAAAGGAGAATAAGAAAAGTGTCTGGCAAGGAAAAAAAGGTGGAGCACAGAAATGGGAGGACTACCCTAACAAATACAGCATGAGCAGGAATAATGAAGGACAGGTTGACTGTCTAAGGTGCATATTGCCTGAATCCCTGAATTTTCATCTAAGGAGCTTGAATGTGATCTGATTAGTAACAAGAAGTCACAATAGATCCCTGAGCACCTCATGAGTGCATTGTAAAAACTGAATGAGATAACATATGTGAAAGCAACCAGCGCCGTGGTGCCCAGTAGGCAATGCACAATAAATGTTAGTCTGTTGCAGTGTTATTTCTGAATAGGGCTGAGATGTAATGAACATGATGTTTCAGGAACAGTGATCTGTGCAGGATGAACCAGAGGCGGGGAGAACGGCGGCTGTTGCAGCAAGTCGGCCACGGGGTGACAAGCATGCCTCACCACTGTGCATGCAGACCATATGTCACTAGGTTTCCGAAAAGCTGCCATCTGCCAAGGTAGCAGTCTGATGGACCTCTGCCGCCTATATGATGCTAGCCAGGGGCCTTTTGGACAATGTATCCTACTGTAAAACGTAGTTCACACATGTTTCTTGAAATTACAGCATGGTTATAGAAACAGGCAGATGTGGCAGACAGGAAACTGAAGAAAATAGGCCCACTGATTGCTCTTCTATGCTCGGGCTTCATTAACAATCTGGAGAACCCTGGAATTCCTTATGGCAAGGTGTGTGTTTGTACAAAAAAATGCTTCAGTGTTTTAAATTTTTAAAATGAATGCCCACTTTGTAACTGTATTATAATGGAAAATAGCAAAACAATTTTGTTTCTACAGCTCTTGAGAGCTTCAGTGGTCTGGCAACACAGCAAGGTGAACTGAAATCATGCTAGCCTCCTCTGAGCTTTCATCATATTGGACATCCATCTATATGAGCTTGGCAACACTCAAAGAAGGGTTACAATGCATTATGATTTTATGGTTGCTAAAGGTACTAGCAATATGCTTGGCACCTGTCTATGTGTCTATAATGTTTTACCTTAAACAATATAGGTAAACAAAGTGGTTGCAAGTTCTTTCCTTACCTTCAGGAAATGAGGGACACCCAAGTGAATTGCTTCATTTTGTTGAATTGTCTATAGTGTGGGTTTATTTTATTTTATTTGAGATGGGAGTCTCACTCTGTCACCCAGGCTGGAGTGCAGTGGTGTGATCTCGGCTCACTGCAACCTCCGCCTACTGAGTTCCAGTGCTGCTTCTGCCTCAGCCTCCCGAGTAGCTGGGATTACAGGTATGTGCCACCATGCCTCTCTAATTTTTGTATTTTTAGTAGAGATAGGGCTTCACCATGTTGGCCAGGCTGATCTTGAACTCCTGACCTCAGGTGATCTCCCCACCTCCGCCTCCCAAAGAGCTAGGATTACAGGTGTGAACCACCACACCCGGCCTGTTTGGGTTTATTTTGAACTTATGGCAACTTTTTATCAGCTTCATGAAGGTATGATGTATGTGCTATAAACTGTATTTTAAATTTACATTAAGTGTGCAATTAAATGAGCTTTGATATTTGTATTTATCCCCAAAACCAACACCACAATCCAGGAAATGAATATTTTTTTCACCCCTAAAAGATTCCCTGTGCTTGCTCAAAGTCCATCCTTTCTTCCACAACCTCAGGCAATCATGAGTCAATTTTCTGTCACTATATATTAGTTTGCAGTTTGTAGGAATGTTATATACATGGAATCATACAGCATATACACATTTGTGTCTTGCGCCTTTCATTCAGCATAGTGACTTTGAAATTCATCCGTGGTGCTGCATGTGTCTGTGGTTCATTCCTCTCTATTGTTCGTCATATGGATCTGCCACATTTTGTCTCTCTATTCACCTTGTAGTGAATTGTCATAATTTTATGTTGCCTCAGCATCTATTTTGGATATATGTTGGACTTTCTCATACCCGAAGCAAGATTTGGTCACCCTTGACACAGTTTCCAGTTCTCCCCCATCTTCCTAATTCCTCAATGTGGTGGATCCAGATGGCTGCATTATACAGCTGCTTCCTAGTGACTCCCTATGAGGCTGCTGGAGTAGTCCTACTCGATTTGCCCCACTGACTCCCACCAGCCCCATGGACTGCACCTCTCAGTCACAGCAGGATTCTGCAGAGCTCATACCTGCCTGCTGTAAACCCACCATTGAAACTCCCCGAGGGAAAGCTGCTGGGTAATGCCCTAAACCCCACAGGTGCCTCACTCTGTCTCTTGCTCCCCCTCCACTGGTTGAGCGAGAGCTCGTGTCCCAGACAGCTCCCCATTCCTCGCTGGGCCCGTGAGGCATGGTGTCCTCTCCTCTCTGGATCTGTAGGTAATAAAAACTGCCTCTGTTATTGCATGTGTTTTGTTGTGCCACCTCCTCTGTGTCTCACTCGACTGACACAGCTGAACCTAACCCTCTTCCTGGGCAGGGCTTTCCCAGAGAGTGGCTGTTCAGGTAGGAATAAGCTGGACACAGATCAGAGAGGACCCATTAAGGGCATCTTCCAGCATAAACAAGTTTCCTGTGAGAGGAGGACCCGGTTGCAGTTTGGATACTTAGGCATTAGGCCATCTACCAGGAGAAAGTAGTGTCTTGGAGCTGGGCACAGTAGCTCATGACTGTAATACCAGCACTTTGGGAGGCCAAGGTGGGAGGATTGCTTGAGGCCAGGAGTTCAAGACCAGCCTGGGCAACATAGTGAGACTCCATCTCTATAATAATAATTTTTTTTTAATAAAGGAAAGCCTTGAGAGCTGTATTATAGGAAAAAATAAATGAAAAAAAAAAGTGCCCTGGGAAAGGTACACTGTAAACATTCACAACCAAATTCCTGGTGCCCATCAGGGCTGGGCTTGAGTTCACAATCACTCTAAAGAGGGAGACCTCAAGACCAAATGGAGTAAATTAACAAAATACCTGTTGGCAGGTATGCCGGTTGACTAGAGTTGCCTTAATAAATTGCCATTTAGTCTGAGTGACTTTTTAAAACGAAACAGAAATTTATTCTCTCATAGTTCTAGGAGTTGGAAATGGCCACACTCCCTCTGAAAGTTCTGGGAAGAATCGTTCCATGGCTCTCTCCTGGTTGCTGGTGGTTGCTGGCAATCCTCTCCATTACAGATTCATCACTCTAGTTTCTGCCTCCATCTTCACATGGTGTTCTTCTTCCCTGTATATAACTATGTCTCTATGTCTGAAATTTCCTCTTTAAAAAAAAATTTTTTTTTTTTTTGAGACTTGAGTCTCGCTCTGTCGCTCAGGCTGGAGTGCAGTGGCATGATCTCAGCTCACTGCAAGCTCCGCCTCCCAGATTGACACCATTCTCCTGCCTCAGCCTCCCAAGTAGCTGGGACTACAGGCGCCCGCCACCACGCCCGGCTAATTTTTTGTATTTTTAGTAGCGACGGGGTTTCACCATGTTAGCCAGGATGGTCTCGATCTCCTGACCTCATGATCCACTCGCCTCGGCCTCCCAAAGTGCTGGGATTCCAGGCGTGAGCCACCGCACCCGGCCAATTCCCTCTTTTTATAAGGAGACTAGTCTTTTTGGATTTAGGCCCCACTGTAATCCAGTATGGCCTCATATTAACTTGATTTCATCTGAAAAACCTTATTTCCAAAAGGGGTCACATTCACAGGCACTGGGTGGACATAAATTTGGTGGGAGTGGCAGGGGGACATTATTTAACTTAGTACAGTGGGCATTTGATGTTTGTGATTTGCGCTATTATGAATAAAGCTGATATATGCATTGGTGTATAAGTCTTTGTGTGAATGTATGCTTTCTTTTGTCTTTGGTAAATATTAGTCATGGAATGTCTGGTTTGCATGGTAGATGTGTATTTAATTCGTTAAGGAACTGCCAACAGTTTGCTAAAGTAGTTGTGCCATTTTACTTTTCTAGGAGTAATGTATGAAAGTTTAGTTGTTCCACACCCTTGTCAACACTTCATATGATCAGGTTTTTTTATAGAGTTCTCTTCCAGGTTGATATAAATCCTTCATCAGACATTTGATTTGAGAATATTTTCTACTACTCTGTGGCTTGCCTTTTGTTGTCTAGATGGTGTTTTCCTAAGAGCAAAAGTTTATAATTTTGGTAAAGCCAAGTTTATCTATTTTTTATGGTTTAGCTTTTTATGGCCTAAGAACTGTGCCTACTATAAGGTTGCAAAGATTGCCTCCTTTGCTTTCTTCCAGAAGTTTTACAGATTTAACTTTGATATTTAGGCTGACATAACTTTTGAACTCCTGCCACTTTATTTTTATTTTACTTGTTTATTTATAGACAGGGTCTTATGTTGTCCAGTCTGAACTGGCTGTTCACAGGTGCAATTACAGTGCTCTATAGCCTCCAACTCCTGAGCTCAAGCAATTCTCCTGCCACAGCCTCCCAAGTTGCTGGGACTACAGGTGTGCACCACCATGCCTAGTGCATTTTACTTTTTACTAAAAGTTTCATAGGTTATATTAGTCTGTTTTGTGCTGCTACAACAAAATACCTGAGACTGGGTAATTTATAACGAACAGAAATGTATTGGCTCATAATTCTGGAAACTGGGAAGTCCAATATAAGATGCTGGTGTCTGATAAGAGCCTTCTTGCTGCATCATAACATGGTAGAAGGCATCATATGGTGGAAAGGCAAAGGGAGGGCAACAGAGAAAGCCAGAGAGGGCAAACTCACTCCCTTAATAACAGACCTTCTCTTGCAACAATGCATTTTGTCCATTCATGGAGGTGGAGCCCTCACGACTTAAACACCTCTTAAAGATTCCACCTCCTAATACTGGTACAATGCCGGTTGAGTTTCAGTGTGAGTTTTGGAGGGGACAATCATTCAAACCACATTTAAAAACCTTCAATAATTTATTTTTATGTTATTGCCTTTTGGATGATAGAAACAACACATGCTTACTGTAAACCATTTTGAAACTAGCACAATATATAAGGAAAAAGAACATTAAAATACCTATAATTTCACTGTATTTCAGATGACAGTTTCAGCTGAGCCTAGGCCTTCCGGCTACCCTCACCAAGAGGTCAGATATGTGAGCAGATCATTTTGGACCTTAAAAAGCAGTCCAGTTACTCGATGAATACTATTGAATGGCATCAGTCGATGACACTTAGAGTCAAAGAATTGCCCAGCTGAACTCTGTTTAAATTTCTGACCCACAAAATAATGAGAGATAGCACAATAGGTATGTTAAGCCACTAAGGTTTGGGAGCAATTTGCTAATTATTAGCAATAGATAACTAGGACAGTATCTTTAATTAATCCACTGAGTTTAGCAAGTACATTTAATATTACTTGTAAACCTGAGTTATCGTGATTAAAACCCTAAAATACGTTTAAAAATAAATAGCAGTTTTCTAGTTCAGCAAGCCTAATGTAAGGGAATCCATCAGGCTGGTCCAAACTTTTGCACCAGCCTGATAGATTCCCTTAAGTTAAGTTTGCTGAATGAAGATAACTTCTAGACTGAAAGAAAATATTTCTTGAACTAAGTGAAGCTTGTTAATGAATTGAGTCTAGATGAGCACCAGACTTGGAATCAAGTTTCCATCTCCAGCCTTCCCACTTGCAAGCTGTATAGCTTGAGAAATGCGTTTAACCTCGTGTTGATTCTTGCAATGTGTATGAAAACTATTACCTTTAGTTTTTTGATCTATTGACATTTCTAATTAGTTCTAATAGTTTTGCAGTTGATTCTCTTGAATTATTTTTGTGCTTACCTTCACTATAGTCACTTCAATTAATTTGTCTCTTTGCAGCCAGTGATCTCTTTAAAAAGCAAATCTGATCATACCAATCCCCTTCTTGAGCCTTTGAATAGCTTCTTACTGCCCTGGGATAAAATCTCACCCATGGCCTCAAAGGCCCTGTGTGATCTGGCCCATGCTCCTCCTACCTGTACTCCAGTCAGACTAGGCTTTTTATCAGACCGCTGTATCCCGCCTTGCTTTAGCCCACCTGGGAGCCTTTTGCATATGCTCTTTCCTCCATCTGGAATTCTCCTTCCTCCACTCTTGACTCAGTTAATTGATACTCATCTTTAAGTTCTCAAACTTCACATTATTTCCCTAGAGGGGGCCTTTCCCAATCCTCCAACCCAAGGGTTCAGGTAACCTGAAATTTTCCTTTCAGGAACCTGTCTAACATCCCTCCCCACAGTCCACCACCAACCCAAGGTTAGCTGCAGAGAGCAGGTACTGTGTCCAGCCTAAGAGAGGGCCTAGGGTGCTGCAGCACTCTTTTAATACTCAAGGACAGAATTAGATGAATGCATGGAAGACAGAAAAAGCATTTTGTGGACTCTAAAATGCTAAATGTATTTCAAAAACCATAGTGCCACAAATAATAGTGTTCTGCTGCATGCATCAGTTTATTTCTTAAAGAAAGACCTTATATAACACAACTGTCTAATCTATTTTCTCCAGCACCAATAAAATGTGAAAGTTGGTAATTAATTTTTCTAATATCCCAACTTACAGGGAAATCTGTTATTATTAATTCTGCACTATTGATTTGACCCTTAATCAAATACTGTCTTTACACGGCTTCAATATTACTACCCTATTGCGTTATTAAAGTTTTGTTACATAAGTTTCATACAGGCCCCCTAAATGTGAGCATGTAAATGGAATTGATATTCTCCAGGTGAGGAGAGACTTGTTTTTTATTCCCTATAATACTGGCCCCAATACTCCAGCCAGGGCAATGGCATCTGTTGTCAAGTGTTTCATTACTCAACCATCAAATAAGAAAAAGATAAATTTATTCAATTTTTCTGAGATTGTGCTCTCTTAAATTAACTCAGTTAAACTCTTTCTTTTTGAAATGAATTTTCCATAGATGGGAAGGGAAAGCTATGCCCTTAACCAGGAAAAACAAAAATAGACAAATCTATGTCAGTTCCATTTTAAATTTTATTTCATACATTTTCATGAAATCACAAAACCTAGGAACTGCTGCCTTACACACACACACACAGCCTTCAAAAATATTTCTTAATTGACGAATAACTGAGGGAATTATGCCTTTCCACTTTCTTAATCCACAAATTACTTCCTGTGGGAACTGAAGCAGTTACATTCTTCCAACAGGCATCAGGTGGTTGCTTTGTGCATTTGATGATCCTGTATGGGCATATGTGGGTCAGTTACTACAAGGCAAGTTTGGGACTGCCTGTGAATTACTAAATTGTGACTTTTTGAGATCAAAAGTACAGTAGAGATTATCTGTACCAACCACTCTTCCACTTGCCAGTTTTGAAGAAGAGGAGACTGGAACTTGGAGACATAATAGGGGCTACAGAAAGCAGAGACAGGTTAGAAACCAGGAATCCTCCTGCCCCTGGTAAGTTCTAACTTGTTTAATCAAAAGGACAGCTGGGGCTTAGCACAGTGGCTCATGCCTGTAATCTCAACACCTTCGGAGACCAAGGCAGAAGGATCGCTTCAGCCAAGGAGTTCGAAACCAGCCTGGGTAACATAGCAAGACCTTGTCTCTCCACACACACACAAAAATTAGCCTGGGAGGTCAAGGCTACAGTGAGTTGTGTGGGCTGTGATCATGCCACTGCACTCCAGCCTGGGTGACAAAGTGAGATACAATTTCCAGAAAAAAAAAAAAATCATCTGGACTCGTGTGCCTGTGCAGGTGTATTGTATGAATTTCACAGGACAGACAGAGAATAGACCTGCTAAGAGAGACTGCAAGGAAATGACCCCTGATATTTTCTAAAGCTGAGACGTAAGTGCTGAAGGCAAGCCTGAACACCTGCTATAGCATCATCAGTATTGATGACAATAGAGTCCTGGGAAAAACATTAAACCAAGGGAATTTGGCTTTGTTACCTCCAATCTCCATTAATTTTTTTTTTTTTTTTTTTTTTTTTGCCTTTCTTCTATTTCATGACTCCTGACATTTCCTCCTAGCTGGATGATGACCCTTTCTCAAGAATGTTCACCAGGCAGCCCTTTAGAGAGTACACCATTCTCCAATACTTTCTCCCCAAATCTGAACCAGAAATGGGCTATTTTAGCATGCTTTAAGAAAAAATAAACATGGTTAAAGAAACTCATATATAATGGGAATGAAGTGAAAATCTCACCCTAAGGATATCTGCTTTTTAAAAAAAGAAACTTGGCCAGGTGCCGTAGCTCATGCCAGTAATCTCAGGACTTTGGGAGACAAAGGCAGGAGGATCGCTTGAGCCCAGGAGTTCAAGACCAGGTGTAGGCAACATAGGGAGACCCCCTTCTCTACAAAACAGGACGAATTATAAAATGAATTAGCTAGGCATGGTGATGCATGCCTGTGGTCTCAGCTCCTCAGGAGGCTGAAGTGGGAAGATCTCTTGATCCTGGGAAGTTGAGGCTGCAGTGAGCTGCAATTGCACCACTGCACTCCAGCCTGGGTGACAGAGCAAGACCCTGTCTCAAATAACAACAACAACAAAAATAACCCATTGGGAACCAAAGGCGATGCCTTATACGTTGTTGGTGGGATTGTAAATTAGTTCAGCCCCTGTGAAAAGCAGCTTGGAGACTTCTCAAAGAATTAAACATAGAATTACCATTTGACTCAGCAATCCCGTTACTGGGTATATATCCAAAGGAAGATACATTGTTCTACCAAAGACACCTGCACTCCTGTGTTTGTCACAGCACTATTCACAATAGCAGAGACATGTAATCAACCTAGGTGCCCATCAACTGAGGATTGGATGAAGGAAATGTGAAAGAAAACTTAAACATCATGGAATACTACACAGTCATAAAAAAGAATGAAATCATGTCATTCGCAGCAACATGGATGCAGCTGGAGGTCATTATCCTAACTGAATTAATGCAGAAACAGAAAACCAAATACTACATGTTCTCACTTATAAGAGAGCTAAACATTGAGCATAAATGGACATAAAACAAGGGAACAATAGATAATGGGGAATACTAGAGAAGGGAGGGAGTAGGCAAGGGTTGAAAAACTACTTATTGTGTTCTATGCTTACTCTCTGGGTGATGGATTCAGTTGAAGCCCAAACCTCAGCATTATGCAATATGCCTATGTAACAAACCTGCACATGTACCCCTGACTCTAAAATTTAAATGTTTAAAGAAACTTATTAACTTATGTTACTCTTTAAATGGGTTTTAGGAGAAAGACGTTTCCCTCCTTATTCCCTCCTCTCTCCACTCCACCATGTCTTCAAGTCAGATGCAGACCAGAAACATAGAAGTAAGCCAACATACAATTTCTGAACATTTTTATTTATATTTAGTTTTGTTTTTGTTTGTTGGTGCCAAATGGAAAGAGAACATATAATCACTGGAGCCAACATAAAAGTTGTGATGTACTGACACACAATGATTTTTTTGATAACAAAACTTGGCAATTCATAAATAAGCAGAATTGGAATTATTTACACCAGTTTATGTGCAGTTTAATAGATAAGGAACAAATTATTTAATGCACTTTTACCCCTAGGAATTGTATAAATTACTCCAAGCATGATGTTAACCAAACAGACAGGATCCCAACTTTTCAATTTACTATATGTTGGACTAAGGGAACATCACTTGAATTCATGATGCACCAGGCTCCTCCTCATACCTTCAACAATAAATGTATTGATTTCCACCAATTTTCTGGGCACTCTTTTAGGCCCTTGGATATATCAGTAAATGAAACCAAGGTCCCTGTCCTTGTGGAGCTTACATTCTCATGGGGGGAGACAATAAGCAATAAATGCAATGGATTTGCAACTTTATAGGATATTACAGAGTGGAAAGAAACAGGTCTCATTGAGAATAGGGAATTTGAGAAAATACGTGAAGGACTTGGGGGATTTGGCCATGCAGATATCTGGGAGATGGGTAGGTCAGGAAGAGGAAGTAGTCAGCACAAATGTCCCGAGGTGAGAGCATACTGGAGTGGAGTAGGAGATGTAGTCAGAGAAGAGAAAGGGCTGGATCAAGCAGGACCTTGTAAACCATTCTATGGACTGTAGCTTTTACTCTGAGTTTAAAAAAGGAACTGTAGAAGGGTTTTGTGTCACATCAAGATGTCACATCTTGTGTCACACAAGTGTCACATCATCTGATGTACATTTTTAACAGAACCATTCTAGTTTTTTTTTGAGAATCCACTGAAGGAGGTCAAAGGTAAAGGAGGCAAGGAGATCAGCTACGAAACACTGCAGGCATCCTGGCAGGAAACAATGGTGGTTCAGACAATGGTGGTACGATGGAAGTGGCAATAAGGGGTGAGATTCTTTACATATTTAGAAGCCAAGCCGAGGAATTTCATAGTGAAAAAAACACATTTATATATATGTGTGAGAAATAGTGAAGCCAAGTGTGACTACAGGATATCTGACCTGAGAAACTAGAAGGATGGAATAGTTAACAACAGAGATGGCATAATTACAGGTAGTGCAGGATACATCAGATGGCCTATGTTGGATATGTTGAGTTGAGGCTATCAGTTAGATATCCACTTGGAAATATCAAGTAACTAGTTATGTTTAGGGGTTGGGAGAAAGCTGTGGCTGGAGACATATATTTGGGAGTTGTTGGTATAAAAATGAATTTAAAGTTATGAGACTAGATGAGATCAATGAGGATATTAGTATAGATTAAGAAGAAAATAGGCCGGGCTCGGTGTCTCACACCTGTAATCCCAGCACTTTGGGAGGCTGAGGAGGGCAGATCATGAGGTCAGGGGATCGAGACCATCCTGGCTAACTCAGTGAAACCCCATCTCTACTAAAAATACAAAAAATTAGCTGAGCATGGTGGCACGCGCCTGTAGTCCCAGCTACTCAGGAGGCTGAGGCAAGAGAATCGTTTGAACTCGGGAGGCGGAGCTTGCAGAGAGCCAAGATTGCTCCACTGCACTCCTCCAGCCTGGGTGACAGAGTGAGACCTCGTCTCAAATGAAGAGGAAGAAGAAGCAGCAGCAGCAGCAGCAGCAGCAGCAGCAGCAGCAGCAGCAGCAGCAGAAGAAGAAGAAGAAGAAGAAGAAGAAGAAGAAGAAGAAGAAGAAGAAGAAGAAGAAGAAGAGGAAGAGGAAGAGGAAGCGGAAGCGGAAGCAGAAGCAGCAGCAGAAGCAGAAGCAGGAGGAGGAGGGGGAAGAGGAGGAGGAGGAGGAGGGTGAGGAGGAGGAGGGGGAGGAGGAGGAGGATGAAAAGGAGAAGAAGAAGAAAATAAGCCCAGGGACTGAGCCGGGACCACTTTAACAATAAAGGAACTGGGAGAAGAGAAGAAACTAGCAAGGAAGAATGAGAAGGGGTTACCAATGAGGCAGGAGAAAAGCTGGAAGAGTGTGGTGTCCTGAAAGTTAAGTCAAGAAAATTTGTCAAAGAGGAAATGATCAATTGTCAAATGCTGATAGGCCAAATAAAATGAAGACACAACATCAACCACAAGCTTTCTAATGGAGTTTATTAGTGACCAAGACATAAGCACTTTAGACACAGGAAAACAAGTGGATTAAAGTAGGTGTAATAAAGAATGGAGGACATTAATTGGAGACAGCAAATATACACAATTTATTTCAAGAGTTTTGCTGCAAAGTAATAGTTCAGTAGCTGGTGGAGAAAATGAAATGGAGAGATTTATAAATGCAAGTTACCTTGAAAAACTCTTTTAGTAGTTGTACACATTGATCAAAATGAATGTACATTAGATCTAAGTTGTGCAGATTACAGTACTTACTATACAGACAGAGAATTAAATACTTTTGACTGGTTGGGAGTAAATATGGCTGGCTGGAGGTCACATTGGTTAGGACTGCTTTGATTGCAAATAACAGAACCTTTCTGAAACCACCTTAAGCAAAAATGGAATTGATTATAAGAATATGAGTGTTTTCCAGAATCTGAGGGCACAGATGTAGCTGGCCTTTGGAACAGGTGGGACCTAGGTACTGGATACCTTTAGTACTCATTCTTCATCTGTATTACTTCTCATCTCTGTGAATCTGCTTTATCTATTTTATTTTGTTTCACAGGCCAGTTTCCTCTACATCTCCTGGTGAAGTCCTGAAGCACATCTCCCTCAGAAACCTCCCCAGTTTACCTGTCCTTTGCCCACTCCCAAAACCAGTTTTCCTCATTGACCAAACCTATGTCAAGTGACCGTCTCTGACCCAAGCAATTGAAGTAATGGGGGTTGTCTTACATTGTAAAACCATGGCTGAAAGAAACAACTCCTGTGGGAAGAATGAGCAAATTCCAGACTATGTGGGAGCTAAGCCAGGGGTAGACAACATAAACTGTAAACACTACACAGGTGAGAAATCTGAATACAATGAAAGTGGGGGGAACAATGATGAATATCAGCCAAAACAAATAATTTATACATGTATACATAATTAACAAAATATGCACGTATATATGTGCATATGTATACACATGTACATAAACATGCATATATATTTGGCTTGAGATTGTATTATATAACTTTACTGGAATATTTATCGTCTTAATTGTGATTTACTAGGATTATAATAAAATATCTTTATATTCAATTAACAGTGAGTTTAGACAAGATAGAAATGGATGGATAAAGGAAGTCCCCAGTAGTTACCTACACATGCATCCAATCGCATTTTCCTGATGAAGGTATTGAGCTACCAATGATAGTGACAGGAGACAGACAAGTTCCTAGGCAGACAAGGATGAGTTCCCAGTGAAACTCGACCTTCAGGTCAAGGACGGTCGGAAGCCTGAAAACTGAGCGGCCAGTTCTGGATAGAGTCCAAGACCGGAGTGAGAAGTTCCATCCCTGTCTTACCCACTGTCTTTCGACTCGTTCCTTCTGAATGATCCCTTTTAACCAATCGAATGGCGCCTTTTCCAAGAGCATCCATGAACCAATCAGCACACATTTCCCCCATTCTAAGCTCATCAAAACCCTAGATTCAACCTCACAGATGGAAACCCGCTTTCGGGTCCCCTCTCACTGCTGAAAGCTTTCCTTCTGTGGCTCAATAAAATTCTATTCTGCCTTACTCACTCTATGATTTCCACGTATCTTATTCCTCTTGATTGTAGGACAAGAACAAGGAACTTGTCAATCTGCAGGAGTGAAAGAGCTACAATGCTGCCATTCGCCAAGCTGCGGGAGGCGGAAGGGAGGAAGCTGCTGGGCGCCACTTCCTTCCATTCACTGAACTGTGGGAGACAAAAAGCTGTAACACTGAGAACTAAAGTGACATGCTTAAGACCTTTCAGCTGGCTCACAGAAAACCAGAACTTTTTTCACCTACTTTAATCCTGCCAATTGGGTAAATACTGCCTGAATCTAAACTTTGAGAGTAAACACGTAATATTACACAGGTAACTAAGGTATGTTTATAAGAAACTATCTTCATTTTTCAAGATGAACTGATAAAGATCATAATTGTTGTGAAGATTGAAGTTAAAAGTATATATGTATAATTTATATGTATATATATATGCACCTTATATATATGCACAGACCCATATGTATATATGCACCTTACAGTTTACTATGCTTAGAAAACAACTGTCTGCCTGATTTGTAGCTGTAGCAGCATTTTATAAATGTGAGAAAACCAACCTTGAATTAAATGCATATTATAAGAGGGGACAGCTGGGACTGCCCCTGAGGCAGCCTGGAGCCCTCTGGGAGCTGGGAGATGGCCAGTCCACAAGAGCAGAGGAGGCAGCACATCACTTGCACCAAGTTCCCTTCAGCTCCAGCATGTCCTCCAAGTGGCAGCTGACCCCTTCAGACACTGTTAAGAGAAAGAGCAAGAATGTCCTCTTGTTGAGCCTGTCACAGAAAACATCTTACCAGCCTAGTTAGCAGAGTCATCTTTTCCTAGATCTTGTGTCACATCTTATTAGATTTAGGATACTATTATCCTACTTAGGAAATTTGAAGTGTCCTTTTGATGGCTAATGCCATAGGTAAAATGTTAAACTATAGACATGTTAGAATAAAGAATCAGACTTGTCTCCCTAAAATTATACTGGAAAGCTCTCAGGGTTTCTTTCAAGTTTGTCCTGGGTTCCAAGTTGGTCTTATCAGCTCTTCATAATTGACACAATACTTACTCTTTCTGAACCTCTCTTCAAAACAAAGAAGATAACAATAGCTACTTGATCGAGTTGACTTCAAAATTAAGTTAGGTAATTTATCTAATGTGCCTAGCTTCTAACTTCTGCTAAAACAGAACACAACAACAAAAATATTTTTTCCCTTGTTTCCACACTGCTATGGTCTGCAAGTTTGTTTTCCTCCAAAACTCATATGTAGAAACCTAATCACCAATGTGATGGTATTAGAAGGAGTGGCCTTTGGGAAGTGATTTGGTCATAAGGGTTGAGCCTTCATGAATGGATCAGTGGGCTTATAAAAGAGACCCTAGAGAGCTGCCTTGCCCCTTCTACCTTGTGAGGACACAGCAAGAAGTTGGCATCAATGAACCAGAAAACTGCTCCTCACCAGATATGGAATCTGCTGGCACCTTGATCTTGTTCTTTCCAAGCTTCAGAATTGTTTATAAGCCACTCAGTCTATGGTATTTTGTTACAGCAGCAATAATGGACAAAGATACCACCCTTCATCCTTACCATATCATTTC
Source organism: Macaca mulatta (assembly GCF_049350105.2). NCBI lineage: Eukaryota > Metazoa > Chordata > Mammalia > Primates > Cercopithecidae > Macaca > Macaca mulatta. The sequence goes on from NC_133406.1 coordinate 75,819,184, forward strand.
CGCCCCTACTCCTGCCCCAATCTCTTCTAGTTTATGGTAGAAAGAGTGAGCATTACACAAGTTTCTCAGAATCTCACTTACACCTAAATATGTTATTTAATGCACAAATCCTGTCACATTTTACTTCTTATTTAACAGAGAACTTTCATTACAAATGTATGATTCTAAAAAAAGGTAAAGAATCTATATTAAATTAGCCCAATGATGACCAATTTAGTCATTGCTTTTTTGACTATCAAAAACCAGTCATTTGTCTTTTAAGTCGTTCAGCTAAGAAGAAATTTGAATGGGACCGTAATACTGTGAAATACATACTTGGTCTTTGTCCCTGTTTCCCTGATGAATAACTCCTACAATCCTTGGAATCTCCAGAGTGATAAATGTCTTTTGTATGCTAATGAGATTATTAGTGTCTGGGAACCCCTAAATAGCTTCAGGATGGGGTCTGGTTGCCAAGGGAACCAACCAAGTGATTTAGTCCCGCCCACCAACCTCTGAGGAAGGAAGAGGGACTGAAGGTTGGGCTGACAAACCAATGGCCAATGACTTAATCAATCACGCCCAGGTGATGAAGTTTCCCTAAAAACCCAAAAGGATCGAGTTCTGGGGTCTTCCAGGTAGCTGGGTCCAGAGAATTTCCTGGAGGGTGGAGTACCTGGGACAGGACTCCACCTCCATGCCTCTTCCCATACCTGGCTCTCTGCATGTCTCATCTAGTTGTTCATCTGTAACCTTTGTCATATCCTTTCTAATAAATTAGTAACTCAGTGTTACCCTGAGTTCTGTAAGCTACTTTAGCAAATTAATCGAAACCAAAGAGGGGGTCGTGGGAACGATTTACAGGCAGTGAGTCAGAAGCATGGGCCACACCCTGAAATTTACAACCGGTATCTGAAGTGAAGAACGGTATCTGTGGGTTTGAGCCTTCTACCTGTGAGGTCTAGTGCTATTTCCGGGTAGACAGCATTAGCACTGAACTAAATTAGAGGACACTTAGCTGGTGTCTACTGAAAAATCATCTGCAGAATTGCTTGATGTGTGGAGGGAAAAAAACCCCACACATCTGCGTCAAAGAAGTGTTCTGTGTTGTGAGAGTTCAATAGGAAAAACTGACTTTGTTTATTCTTATATCCTTACGGGGGCAATCATATCAAAAACCACAGCAGAGGTCCTCACATAACTGCCAATCTTATTTTAGTTATAAGAGAGTCTTGGTTGCTTTATGGGCAGTTCACACTTAAAATATTGAGTCTGTGCTTTTCCTCAACATTCAATCAGCAAATTTTACTTGATATTCTACTACATGCTCATCCTAGTTAATAAGGGATACATCACACATACACACATGCATGTAAGTATATACATATGCGTATACTTATGTATGTGAATATATGCATAAAGTTTTGTTTTTATTCAAGTGACTTACAATCTAGCTAGGATATTCTTTATTTTTTAATCTAAAAACCTAAGATTCTCCATAGCTGGGATATTCCAACAGTAAAGACTAATAGGCAAGTCTTGTGATATAAATTATACTACAATTATAATATTAGTAACAAATTTTTATGCTATGGTTTAAAATTTTTAGCAATATTTGAAGCAAAATAAAGGTAAGAATCGGAAGAAGATGATCTGCATGGTCTCATGAAGCGTATACTTTCTTGTAATGCAATATAATTTGTAATACAATGTCAATGTGGTAAATATGGTATTTTAGTCAGTTTCATATATATGTATATATATGAGTATATAAGTATATATATATGAATACATATATATACATATATATGTATATATGAAGAGAGGGAGAGGCAGAGTCTCACTCTGTTGCTCAGGCTGGAGTGCAGTGGCATGATCATAGCTCACTATGGCCTCAAACTGCTGGTCTCAAGCAATCCTCCCGCCACAGCCTCCTGAGCAGTTAGAACTACAAGAACATGCCACCACTTCTTAAAAATGTTTTTATATGAAATCTAGTTTAAATTCTTATAGGATACTAAATAACGGCTGCTTATTTATACCAAGAAAATAAAATGTATGTGTTGCAACTAGGCCAGATGTATTCTTCAGGAGTTGGAGCCTTTGAAAATGGGCCATTCCTATTTTTTGAGGAAAGCATAAAAATATTTCATCAAATAAAAGTATTCCAATGAGCTTTGGCTGTTTTGATTTCTGGATTCAGAAATTATATTGCGTATTTTCTGACTTAAATCCATAGATATTCAGGGAATGAAAAATAAAACAGGATACCATGTGGCTGTTTCCAATATATAAATAGTTAATTGATGTTTTGTATTTTCATTGTATAGTGTAACTACATAGACATAGCCAAGGAGTTTTATCATCACACATAAGCTGTTTATGTAGCGTTTACTAAATTCTCTCAATTGAATCCAATTTTTGTTTGTTTTATCCTTATAGTGCAGAAATTATATTAATTACATGTAAATATCTTTCCAAAGAATCCAGGGACCCATTGCAGAAATTCTTTCATTCAGCAAGTATTTATTCTGTGCTTGCATTCACCAAGCACTGGGATATAATAGTGAGCAATAACAAGTAAGATCCCTTCCCTAATAGAGCTTACATCCTAATGGTTAAGAGAGCCATCACTCAAATAATTATAGAAATCCATGTAAAATTGCAGCAATAAGTACTATGAAAGTTTGTGGTGCTACAGAAGTTTATTTTAGTAAAATCTGATTTTGTCAAGGACATCAGGGAAGAGTTTTCTAGAAAGTGATCCTTGAATTAAGCTCTGAAGGCATCCATTAAGAAAATAAAGTTCCAAGGAGAAGCACTAGAATGTGCAAAACCCCTGGATATACAAATCTGATAAGGCTGGGGCAGAAAGAGATCAACGGTGATCTTTGTTTAAGAGCATGCAGAAGAGGTGCATTCAAACACGACCATGCAGATCATTTGATAAATTTTACTTTTAGCCTAAAAGAACTGTGAAGCATCTAAGAGTTGTAAGCAATGGGGTGGCATAATCAGACTCATATATGATAAATAACCCTCTGACTTCTGCTTAGAATGAGAGATATAGTGTATAGGAAACAGAGTAAATACTGGTAGACCAATTACTAGGATATACAATCAAAATGAAAAATAATGGCAGCTTGGAGATACAGGAAAGTGGTTATATTTTAAAAAAAAATAGTTAAGAGATTCTATTTTCGGCCATGGTAGTATAACTGTTATCAGACTTGTCTTTCTGCAGTAGGTAAGTATAAAACTGGGCAAAATGTTCAATGCATTGTTTGCAGGTATTAAATAACAGAGAGAACTTGAGAGAAGAAAAACTCATGAAGTGAGCTTCATAAATGACAGTCCTCTGAATGGGGGCACTTTCTCTACTGCTAGCACAGGAGGAAGAGCTCAAACTACAGCAGGCACACTGAGCTGAAGGAGAGAGATGCATATTAAGGCAGCTGAAGTGGCTGGGATTTGCAGGACAAGGTACATGAGAAAAGGGAGTTGTGCAAGGGTTGGGGGAAGTTCACCATGAGTCTTCATTAGTAGTTCACCATGAGCCCTTACTTCAAGGTTAAGCTGTACATGAACAGGGAAAACTATGCAAGACCTAGCAGAGAGTGACAGCTATGGGATGGAATGTCAAATGATGGTATCGAGTCATACAGTATTGGGAGACATTTGAGGCCCAGCTCAGCCAGAGAAGAAAGAATTCAAAAGCCCTTTGTGCATTTAGCTGAAACTCCCAAAAAGACACAATTTTGGAGTAAGGATAATGCCACACTCAATTACTAAAGTAAAAATTCAAAGAGATTCACCCTCATAAAAAATACAACCATGCTTGACATGTTCAAAAGAAACTGCCAGAAATTTAATTGTCTTCCAGAACAAAACTAAGTAACCAATTAACAGACGCTAACATAACCCAGTTAACAGATGCTAACATAACCCAGAACCTCTACAACATACCACCCCAAATGTTTAACATAGAATTTTGACAAATCCAGACTTGTAGGAAAATATGATCCACAATCAAGAATAAAAGCAATCAACAGAAACAGAACAGGAAATGTTTCAGGTCTTGGAAATGGCAGAGAAAGACTTTAAAGGAGTTATTGTAAATACGTTTCAAAGCGTAAAAGAAAAGATGGCTGAAGTGAGTGAAGAGATAGAGTTTCTCAATACAAACATGAAAATGATAAGAGAATCATTTGAAAAATCTTGATCTGAAAGTATAACATCTGAAATTTAAAATCAAAACAAAACATCAAAAGGGCCCAATGGTAATATGAACACGACAAAAGATCCAGTGTATATGAGAAGAGATCAGTAGATAGTATTAGATCTAAAGGGAAGAAAGAAGACTAAAACAATCCTCAACAAAACAAAGCACAGAAAAACAAAGCCTCAGTTACATGTGGGATAATATGTTGACGTCAAATGTTCATGCATGGAAATGTTCCAGAGGGAGAAGGGAGCTGAAACCGCAAAAAAAAAAAAAAAAAAAAAAAAAAAAAAAAAAAAAAAAAAAAAGCCTAAATAAAAATAGTTAAAAATTTTCAAATTTTGTAGAATTATAGTACAAAAAGAACCAGTTAGGTACATCATACTCCAATTGCTGAAAACCACAGATACAAAGAAAATTGTATAAGCTTACACCTCAAGAAGCTAAAAAAAAGAAGAGTAGTGAACTCAAAGTATATAGACACAAAAAATAAAGATAATAGCAGATGTCAATGAAATCAGAAAAAAAGAGAAAATTAATCAAGAAGTTGATTGTTTATAAAGTGTAATAAATTGGCAAGTATTAATATTACCAATATCAGGAATGAAGAATATATACACTGAAGACATTTGAAAACTAAAAAACAAAGAAACAAACAAAAACTGTGAATAACCAATAATTAACAAAAGTAGACATCGTGGACAAATTGTCTAAGGAACACAATTAACTGAAATTGACACAGGAAGAAATAGAAAACTTAAATTACCCTATATCTGTTAAAGCATTGAATTCATCCTCTAAACTTTCCCACCAAAACACCCTCAAAATCCAGATGGCTTTGTTAGTAAATTCCATCCAATATTTTAGAAGAAACTAATGCCAATTCTACAGAAATTATTTTTTAAGATAAAAAAAAGAGTGAATTCATTGTATGAGGCCAGCATAACCCTAATAACAAAAGCTTTACAGTAAAGACATTACAATAAAGTAAAATTACAGACCAATATCCCTCATGAACATAAATGTAAAAAAGAATAAAAAAAGAATAAATTGCTGACATTAAAAACCATGAGGCTCAAAAACATGTTGAATGAAACAGGCCAGATCAAAAAATATATATTTTATAATTCCTTTTGAAAAATGTTTAAGAAAAGGAAAACAAAATCTGAAGTCAGAAAAAAGAGATGTGTACTTTCTTGAGGTATGGGAAAGAGGTGGAAATTGGTCAGCAGGGAACATGAAAGAACAATCTGGGACGCTGGGTGTGTTCTATATCTTGATTGAGGTGATGATTAAACAGCTATATAGGTATAGATATAGATGGACATAAGATAGCTAGCTAGATGTTAATAAATAGAATAAAAACTCATCAAATAATATACTTAAGATCTGTGCATGCCCCTTTACATATATTTGACTTCAATTTTTAAAAAAGATGACTAGAAGGCAAAATAATTGTAATTTGGTGGCCAATTACAAATAGTGTGTGTAGAGAGAAATGCAGTTATCGAGTAGAGATAGGAAGCAAAGTGAAGTTTGAGAAAACGTTTTTCCTGCCTTAAAACTGCTGAAATTTCTCTACCTGGTGTGTACAGATGATGATGGATGCAGAACCAAATAAGAAATACCTTAAAGGAGTTCAAAACCAGCAAAGGAATGAGAAACATATGTAGTTCTGATGTAGTCAACTATAACTCATTCATTCTATAATTGAAATATAACAACATCCAACAGGAAATGGAATAGATTGTTGATAGTCTGTGTAGCCAAGAAGTTTGCTGAAGTTCATCTACAAAAGATTTTCCTGGTTTTTAAACTGCAAATCCTAGACGTTGGTTTTTTTTTTTTTTTTTTTTTTTTTTTGGCAAATAGAATGTGCTGCACACAGAAAAATGATTACTGCCAAAGAAGGGGACAGTAAAAGAACAAAGGGAAGAAAATAGCACGGGAAAGCATTGCTTTGTAATTCTACTACATGTTGATTGATAGAACTGGCATCTTTCAAGCTCTGTCACAACTGCATTATAAAGCCATCACTGCACAGGATATTGATGAATACTTAAAACATGCAAATAGCAGGAGAGATCATTTTTCACAAAGTTTTGGTTAATCGGGATGGCTTGAGTCCCCAGGGGAAGGGAAGGGAGGAAGGTCGGCCTTTGCATTCATTCATAGCAAAGCCATGCCACCCCGCTGTGCTTTAGAAGTTATGATGAGTTACAGGAGCTCTCTGCCAGCATCCCCCTTAGAGTGGGATGGGAATCTGCAGCCTCACCTCCTGCTAATTGGAGAACACAGACTCTAGTTTAAAGAAAATTCTCTTTTCTCTTACACATAAATGTGTGAATTACACACAAATGTATAAGAATTCTCTTACACACATTTGCAAGCATGATAGCTTGTAGTTTTTTCTAAGAAAAAAGCACAAAGCACATAGTTCAGATATGTCATATCTAGCATCCTGTCAAAATCAACAGAGGTATGAAAGGATAATATCAATGATTAGCCATTGTTATGTATTTAAAAGTAAGGTCAAATCTAGTATTAATTTTTAAGAATGTGAATTAAGTCAAAAGACTTATCTTGATATTTCACCCCCTCAATCTGTCTTGTAAGTTGAAATTGTTTTAGAATAATAAACCCAGAGATAGAAATTAAGATAAATATGTGTGTATATATTTGTATACATGGATATATGTACATATAGAAATACATATATGTAATTCTCTATTATTATAAATAATGCTCATTAAACATGCCTCTCTATCTCTCCAAATTTTCATTGAGTTTATTTAGAATTTTAGATGTGATTTTAAATAATTAATTTTATAGGCTACGTATCTTTCAGGAATTATTTTAATATTTGCATTGTTTCATAACTGTGCTGGAACTAATGTGAATGGAATCCCACGGAGATATGCACTGGGTTGATTAAGCATTTTATGGCCCTATTGCTCAGCACTTTCTTTTTTAAACTAAGTCTCTCTCTCTTTCTTTGTTTTTTTTCAAGATGGGGTCTCACTCTGTCACCTAGGCTGGAGTCAGTGGCATAATCATGGCTTATTGCCACCTTAACCTCCCAGGCTCAAGCAAACCTCGCACTTCAGCCTCCAGATAACTGGGACTACAGGCACATGCCACCATGCCTGGCTAACTGTTTTTATTTTTTTGTAGGAACAGGGTCTCACTATGTTACCCAGGCTTCTCTCCCTTCCTTAAATTCTTTATTGTGACTCATTTCTCAGTCTTCTGCAGATTTCTTTTCAAAGATCATCTTTTCCAAAAAAGTTTGAGAATGATATATTTTTATTTAGTCCTTTCATGTCAGAGAAACTTTATGTACTTGTTTTTGTTTTTTTGTTTGTTTGTTTATTTGTTTGAGTCACAGTCTCACTCTTTTGCCCTGGCTGGAATGCACTGGCATGATCTCAACTCCCTGCAACCTCTCCTTCCCAGGTTCAAGCAATTCTCTTGCCTCAGCCTCCCAAGTAGCTGGGATTACAGGCATGTGCCACCGCACCCAGCTAATTTTTTGTACTTTTAGTAGAGACGGGGTTTCACCATGTTGGCCAGGCTGGTCTCAAACTCCTGACCTCAAGTGATCCACCCGCCTCGGCCTCCCAAAGTGCTGGGATTACAGGCATGAGCCACCGTGCCCAGCCTTACATGCTTTTACATATAAAGAAAAAATGGGCAATAGAATTTCTGGGTGATAGGTCTTCCCATCAAAATGTTGGGAAATGTATTTCAAAGGTTTCTGTTCATTTAGTGCAAGGAGAAATCTGATACTAAAAGGAAGTACTTTTGTTTTACAGAGAATATGTTTTAATTATTTTTCTTTTCTGTATACGTATAAATGTGTTTTTCTTATATTTTCAATTCAAACATCTCACCAGCAAACATAAATATAGACCTTATTCACTGATTTTTCTCTAATCCTCAGTGAGCCCTTGCTACAGAATTTATTTAACAAATACTTATTAACTACCTTTTTTGTGCTAGTCACTGTTCTAAACTCTAAGAACACAAATATGAACAGAAAAGACAAAAATCTTTGCCTTCATGAAACTTAGACTCTAGTTGGAAAGAAATAAAACTAAATAAGCAATAGATTATGCTAAATGAAACTGCTGTTTTTGTAGGTCAAAATGGTTTACTGTCAGCTATTTCATATGGCTCAACATATTAAATTTATAGTGGGTTAAATGGTGGTAAGTGCTAGGGAGAAAAACTATAGCCTGATTAGGGAAAAAGAGAGTACCTGGGAGAAAGGGTGTTCAAAATTGTTAGTGGTTGTCTGTACTCTTATGATGCATATCAGACCCATAACATGCCCTATAAGGCTTTACCCGCCCTAACCCTACATAACTTTTCAGCCTCGTCTCAAATCATTCTCCACTTCTGCTCCTATCGCATCATCTGTCATACCCGCTATTGAACATACCCGTTCTTCCTCTTCTAGTCAGATGTCTCTTTTACTAAGTTTAGTCTTTCACTTGCATTTCAAACCCTGCTCTGATCATATGACTGAGTTCTACCTGCTCATCTCATACCCTTCCCTTCAGCTTGAGCTGGACTCAAAATCAGCTGGGAACCTCAGCTCCTCCAGTTCTGAGAACTGTTCTTGATGGTTTTTGTCCCTCTAGTAGTTAACATTACACCCTAATTGTTTTCAGTCCTGATGGCAGATTTTATTCATTTGGAAGCTTTTAAATATTTATTAATTTCAGGTCCATCCTAGATTGGCTAAATCAGAAAATCTAGAAGTAAATCCCAGTATAGATATATTAGTTTGTTCTCATGCTGCTAATAAAAACATATGCAAGACTGGGTGATTTATAAAGGAAAAAGATTTAATTGACTCATAGTTCCACGTGGCTGGGTAGAAGGCAAATTATGAGCAAAGTCACATTTTACATGGCGGCAGGTAAGAGAGCTTGTGCAGGTGGGCTCCCCTTTATACTAATCGATCTTGTGACAATTATTCACTATTATGAGATGAGCATGTGAAAGACTTACCCCCATAATTTAATTACCACCCCCCCGCCCCCGCCTCTGGGTCCCTCCTAATACATGTGGTAATTATGGGAGCTACAATTCAAGATGAGATTTGGGTGGGGACACAGACAAACCATATCAATAGATAGTGCTTAAAAATTACCCCCAGGTGATGCTAGTTTGCTTATAATTTTAAAGAGCTGTATAAAATCCTGACACCTGAATTCTATACCCCTTCTCCTCCACGAGACTCTGATTTTGTTGCTTTTGGGTTGCAGACTGGGCATTGAGATGTTTTAAAGTTCCTTAGGTGATTCTACTGTGTAGCTCAGGTAAGAACAAATGGTTTGGGTGGTGGATGGTTGTGACCTATAACAGGACCAGGAAGAACCTACAGAGGAAGAAGTTACTGATTTTGCAGGGGGTAGGTGGGGAGTATAGGAGAGAAAACAAACATTTTCCTCTACCTTCTTAAATCTGCAGCTAGGCCTGTAAATTAAACTGACAAAGGCAGGTTAATAGGAGAAAAGATTTAAAATTTTTATATGGTGTTAACATTTTAATTTCTATGTTCATGGAGGCCTATGTAGGAAAGAAGTAGAGACTCAAAGAAATGGTTAAAAGGCAGATAGCTTTTTCTGTGCTTGCTTTTATTTGGTTGCCCTCAGCTCAAAATAATTTTTATTCCAAAATCAGGTATTCTGGGGATTGCATATTCTAATTCCTTTCAGGGGAAGAATGTTAAATATACATACAAGAAGTAATTATAATGTCAGCAACTAAGTACGTGGCACATAGTAGGTATCAGACAGTTTTCTAAGTACTTTGTATATATTTACTCATTTATTCACCACAAAAAATGTGATTCTGTTCCTCAATTTACAGACAAGAGGACTAAGAAAAAATACATGTAGTTTCTTGTCCAAGATCTACATCTAGTAAGGAGTCAAGATTCAAACCAACTCATGCCAGAATCTACTTTCTCAATCACTGGGCTAGACTATCTTCCCTCTAAGTGGCCTAGAATAGCTCCAAGACTTATTTATTTATTTATTTACTTTTGAGACAGGATCTCTATCATCTAGGCTGGGAAACAGTGGAGTGATCTCAGCTTACTGCAGCCTCAGCTTCCTAGGCTCAGGCAATCCTCCAACCTCAGCCTCCCAAGTAGCTGAGACTTCCAGGCCCCTGCCACCATGCCTGCCTAATTTTTATATTTTTTGAAGAGACAGGGTCTCACTATATTACCCAGGCTGGTCTCAAGCTCCTGGGCCCAAGTGATCCTCATGCCTTGGCCTCCCAAAGTGTTGAGATTACAGGCCTGAGCCACTGCCCCTGGCTTCAGAGACTATTTTTATGTAACACTAAAACAGTTTTTATTGAAATTAACTCATGTTACATTAAAATGGGAACAAAAATGCATTTATAATTACCTTTCTGCAAATGCTTTGTACCCAAGACAATCCAAAAACACCCCTGAACTCCATATTCTAACTTGAAGAGGGTTCCAAGCATGTAATAAAATCCAGAAGTGAATTTTATGACAATCTAAGACTATATTTTCCAGTTTCCCTTCAAGATAGTAAGAAGAGTAGTCCATGAGATATTTTCAGTATTTTGAAAGCACCAGTGGAAATTGTATATGTACCTAGCCCAATGTGGGCCAGCACAGGCCAGCTAAGACATTGAAGTTGCTTCTGGCTGAAATTATATCAAATCAGAAGAGAAAAACTGGTATCCCAGCTAATCTAAAGTTCTAGTGGTGGCAAAAAGCTCCAAGACTGCATTTGGTTTGTGTTTAGTACATACATACTGCTAACGAAGAAAAGAGTACCTTTTTCTTGCATACTCTAGCAAATGATTTAGGAGAGCTTGCACAGGACAGGCCTGCGTCATAAACCCCCTCTGAGAGCCTGGGAGCAGAGTCAGCCCCACCTAATTCCAGGACAGGCTTTTTTCCCAAGAAGGTCCTGCACTGACCAAAAGGGATACATCTACCAGAGAAAGAAACTATAGCTTAACCAGATGATCTTAAACAGCTGTAAATATCGAAGTTATTCTAACTCCATTTGACATTACATTCTGTGAAAGTTTTTCTGTTGACCAGAATCATATGGAAACTCAAGTGAAAGGAAATTACATAGTTAAACCATAAAGTTTTATATTCCTTAAGACATATTAACTCAGTTAATTCCAATAATATTTTTTCAGGACTTTAATTATATGAGATATATTACATTAAAAAAAAACTTTAACATACTGCTTTCACATTTCATATGATGATCTTGGCCTCTATTCTTCTTTGCAAAACAAAGAATAAACTTTGAGATTCAAATTGGACCTGGATTGAATTGCTCTAAACACATTATCATAGGGAGATCCAAACTCTCCTGCTTAACACCCAGGATATTCAGACACCATTTTCATCCCTTTCAGACATTCAAAGTGAGTTGAATCTCACTTAATGTCAGAGTAAGCCTTTAAAAGCAAAGAGCAGGAACTGTGCTGGATTTTGCATTTCGGTAAGCCAAATGGAAAAATAGAGACTGAAACCCAACAATGAGAATTTCTCATGCTTCTGCTTTTCCTGAAAATGAGCCTCCCCTGTTTGCTGGATGTCTTTAACCTTCAAACTCTCCTTTCCCCAACAGCCCCACTCCTTTAGAAGATACATGTTTACTTAGAGAAATCTAATTTGTGTTTTGTTAATGTGCGCTGTCTTTACTTGCTATATTACATTAAACGAGAAATAGAGTTACCAAAAAATCATCTTACTTGAAATCATTCATAAACTATCAACTGGGGAATCCATATACCAATTTCCTCTTTGCTTTATAACTATCCACAGCACTAACTTGACCTTTACCTAAACAGGACTATAATTGCAGTTAAGATTATATAATTTACAATAACAACAAAAAAAGTACTTTGGAGGAACTGCTACTGGGCACAAATGTCTCACAACCATTAAATGTATCATTCATCTTGAGAAGAAAATTATTCTTATCCACATCGACATTTTTAACATAAACTGTAGTACTCTCTGTTGGCACCATTTTACGTACCCATTAATCTCAATAGTAAAGTCTCAGTCTCAACCACCTAGTCTCCGAAGTTTGGATGTCACTACTGTGTACAATAAAAATTGTATATTCATGAACTCCATTTGTTTTATGTCCTTCTCTCTGTCAAAGCCTCCCAAGCAGCATATGCTTTGCTCTGTGGAGAATAAAATCAAATTTGTCTGTCTTGTCATATTGTCATCAAAGTGATAGTATCACAATTAGATTAACATTTTGTGAAGGAGCTGAAGGGAGGGAAATGAAATAGGAGCACATTATAATAAAATGCACTTAACCCTTTCAGTCACAAATCCCTTTTTCTCTTGCACCCGGAGGCAAAGAAGGCAATCAGACTCTAAAATAAGTGACACTGTCAAATTATTATGATCTATGTTGGAATCAAATAGGTCAGTTACTAGGCCTGCGAGGTACATTTTCATTTGAAGGGACCATTAAGATTTTGTGACAACAACAATCATAAGAAATAAGATGCTTTCTGGGGTTCTTTAAACTAATCAGTTTGGGATTAAGTCAGCAAGAATTGGTCAGAGTGTTTGGTGGTACCATTTGACCCTTAATATATTACCACTCATTGAAGTCTTAGGCTCCAAACTCAAGGAAAATTCCATGTTCTAAAATGGCTAGGTTGTCGGAAATTTATTATATTAAACTTTCTGTGTACACCATAGAAATTTTATTTTCATTTTTAAAAAGTACTATGAGGCTCAAACAGAAAATTTTGTGAGACGGAAGTGAGCCCTGAACAAAGAATGGACTACAACTGAATAGCATTTCTAGCATCAGTTATTCTGACAAGTTTTTCCTTTTTCCCATTGTGTGGAGAACAAAAGAACTCACACATGCAAAGAAAGGCACCAGTTAAAATGGAACTTATATCCTGTCTGCTCTTGCACAGAAAGGAGAGAACTATTTTCCTAGAGGCTGCCTCCACTAAGGCACCTCAGCAAGGACAGGAGGAGTCACCGCCCCACTCACTGCCCACGAGGGTGTTGGATGAGAGGCACCCCAGTGCCTGAGGCTGCCATGGGCCTCATGGTCTGCACTGACATTGGGAGCAAGGTGATCTCCTCATTACCCTTTTCTCAGAAAGGATGCAACATTTAGAGGATTAAGACTCACAGGACTTGAAGTATGTCATATCTCAGTCAGCCTCTGTTGTCCGTAGAATTATGTAACCTTTCCCCATCCCAGAGTCATCCCCTGCCTTAAACTCTTTTAACATCACAGTACTGAGCAAGCAATGTAGCACTAAGTCATGTACCACACAGTATTGTTTTCTAATTAATTTATACTAATCAGTCTTACCCACATCTCCAGCATCATTGCCTATCAATTCCCTACAACTCTACAGGTCACATTATTTTCCTTGTCTCAACAGTTGCCTCTCACATACATGTCCATCCCTTCACACATGCTCTTACTTCTTAGAATGCTCTACCTGTTCCTTCACCAGGGTTCACTTGGCTTCAGACTTGGCTCAAGTGTCATGTCTTTAAAGAAACCCCTCCTTTGGACCTTCGTGGCACCCTGCCATAATTTCCCCATAAAATTATAATGACTACCTGTATTTCCTTAGGCTATCAGACATCCAAACAGTAACTATTCTTTATCTCTAATGTAGAGACTATTACCTAGAACATGGAAAGTACTTATCAACTCAAAATAAAGAATAAATGAAAGAAGAGTCTCTAAACATTTATGAAAGACAATGATGGTCTCTAGAATACCAGAGATTTACAGAGGAAATATCTGTAAATATAATACAGATAATTGGTATTGTCTGTTACATAACAACAATTTGTTTCATGTTTGGATTGGGTTATTTACCTGTATCAGAAAAGTACATGATACTTCTTGATTGGAGCAACCTATGTGACAAAATCTCTCATTTTATTTTTGTGAGGAGGAGAAGCATGAACTGAGTGCTGGTCCAACTAATAGGATATATCACTCGATAAACAAACCAACAAAAACCCTCAAATCGTTTTGGTTATTTGACCACCATTTCCTGGAAGAGATTTGGAGTAGCAGGAGTAGTGACATATGGGAGTTGGTCTTGCCTTTGAATTCTTTATTACTTTAAATCAATTTATTAAATAGTAATAACAGTAATAATGTTTAAAATACTGAATTTACTCTAAACTTTGTATACATTAACTCATTTAATACTTGCTAGAACCCTTTGGGTTAGGTATTACTATTACCCTCACTTTATAGATGAGGAGACTAGGGCACAGTGTATCTGATGACATGTTGATCATATCTGGAGATAACATAAAGCTGAAATAAGGAGTTATCTATTGGATCATAAAAGCAGGTTTCAACAGAGCTCAGTAGACTGGAATAATGGGTGAAAAATTTAATTACTATAGTATGGAGTCTGGAAGAAGTTTGTAAGAAAATGAAATTGTATTAAAGGCTGGCAAAAGATCTGAAATAATAGTGCTTTTCAACTATATGAAAAATTTGGTTAATTTATTTACTGACTCTTATTAAATCCCCATTACTGCCAATACAAGCCAGGTAGATTTTTAATAGCATGCCTTCTTGGAGATGAAACTCAATAATTTGACACCAGATGCATCAGAAATTTCTGCACATGGAATTACTGAAGCCAATCCAAGTGCTATTACAACATTCCATTACCACATTCCAGGATAACCTGCCAAATTCACCTCTTGTCCTTCAACTTTGTCATTCATCATCCTTAATGATGGTTTCCTAGCCTCAGAATGAGCAGCTGTTAGGTGCCTATAGGATACCCTCCTCGGTTATTTACTCTCAGGTGATGTCTTCTCACCCAAAGTATAGGAGGGAATTGAGGCAGTTTATCCACATTCAATACTACTTTAACTATCAACATTTAGATCATTTAGACAGGAGTATTTGGAACTTTTAGGGCACACTTTACATGGAAATTTGTAGCAACTCTCTACTTGATTTTTTATGAATGATCTACAAAACAAGCAATTTAGAATAAACTGTATATGTTATCAGACTTTTTTTAAAGAATATGATCCTTTTCATGTTATACTCTTCACTCCATCATTTCTAGTGAGGCTTCCAGAAACTTTATAATAACAAAGGTAGAAAACTTATATCCCACAACTAATTGTATAGATTAGACAGGTCAGAAAGTGGTGGTTACAAGGAACTCTCAAGAGTAGCGGTGAAACGGCAACAACATGAAGCAGCTCTCTTAGAACTACTCTTTAAACCCATTTGAAGAAATAGATAAAATGACAAATCATTTCTTTGATTTTCAAATGATTTCATATTTATGTCTATGATTTCTTTTTAATGCAATTTGTTGTTATATTTCTAAGCCAAAAGTGTAGCCAAGTCTTTAAATAATTTTAGAAATTATGCTCTTTATTTCTCAAATATTTCCAACTGGGTAGTGTATAGCAAAACTGTTCCACTAAAAACTAAATGAGCCATTAAACTAAATGAATGCTACCATTTCTTTCCACCCATCCTCCCCAGTAGGAATTCTAATATCTATTTTAGGGTGTAGCATCTTATATCAATTACGATATCAAAAGAAAATAGATACAGGTTTGTAAAAAACATTTCTTGTGATTGGTAAGTTGTAGTTTTCAAGAAATTTATTCATTTAATTCAAGTTGATTAATACATTGGCATTTAGTTATTTTTATTATTCCAATACTGAATTTTCACATCTGCAGAGGCAGCACTTTTGTAATGATTTTTTAAGGAGCTTGGCCAACCCTTTTCCCACTCTAGCAACCATTTAACTGATAAAAATTATAAAAAGAAAAAAAATGAAGTGTCTAGAAATTGACCATGAAAATACAGCAAATAGAGAAACACTAATTGAAGAAAATCTGTTATCTCAGTAAGAATAACAATAGTCTAGTCCCCAACATCCTCCCTTCAGCCAGCAACATTTTATGGAAACTCATCTCAGCTCTAAGGGGCTATGGTTTTACCCTGAAAGGGGCAGGCCATTGTTATTTTTCAGCCCAGCTCAGTGTTGTAGAAGTTCTGTTTTAAGTGATCATAACCCAAAACATTGGACTTCCTTTGCCCACTCAGCTCTTAGATTCAAATTTTTAAGTTAGTTTCAGTACGCATTCATTTATTGGGGCTTAATGTCAACACTTCCCCCTCTGCCATATTCCATACCCCTGTCCCAGCTAACTTGTGGAACAGAGGTTCAATGTCAGGAAGGGCAAATCTAGAAGACCAGGAGTTACCATTTCCTCTGTGTCTGCAGAGGTGTCATTCTGGAAAAAGTGGGCCACTGTCCACACCACAGCTAAAGTGCAATAATTCTGAGGTTATGCATAGGGGAGGAAAGGCAGACTGTGAAGAGCTCCAGAACTCAGCCTAAGGGGACTGATTTTATTTGGTACAGAATGTAGAGAACTCCATGCCTAACATCCTTGTCTAAAACAGTGAAAATCTTGGTGGACAGAAATTAAGAGGAGGCTACTAGCTGCATGAAACAAGCAATATCTCAGTGTAATTAGACATTTAGAAGATAAATCCAGGAAAAGGAATAGCCAAGAAGAGCTTTGCTGGTATCACAGTCAACTCTGCAATCTACAAGGCTGAATGTAAGCACTAGGATGCACCCACACCATTGGGCCAATCAGAGAAGGACAAGGGGCAGATTTGAAAGTATTTCCCAAACCACTCACAGATCCATTAGCAAGTGACAGCAGACTTACTGGTTCAAAGGGCTTCAGTAAAACCTTTGACCAACCACTGACTAAACAAGCTACTCTGGCCCAGAGGTGGCTCCAGGAAATTTAGAATTAAAAATAACCCACACTCATTCCTGACAGTCTGGAAGACTATTGCATACCCAAGACTGCATTCTCTCAAGCGTAGCCAGTGATAGCACTTTTGGGCTACTAGTTCCTGGCTAAATGCACGGCCAGAAATGTAAAAGCAGTCTCCAAGATACAACCGCATCTGATAGCAAAGGGGGAAAATTGAACAGGCTAAGGGGGTTTATACACAAACCTTGACCAGGAAGTGACTTTTAATGACCTAAGGTGACTCATAGGAAGCTAAGAGATAAAACAAGGAGAAAAACCTGAGGAGGGATATCACAGACTGAAAAATGTAGGGAAAAAAACTTCACTGATTGGTTCAAACAGGCAGCAAAAAAAATAAACGAACAGCTGAGCAAACAAGAAACAGCCCCACAGGTATGGAATCAGTATCCAGAGTTGCTTCAATAAATTATACATAATGTTCAAGTTTTAACAAAAGACATGCAAAGAAACAGGAAAGTGTGAACCATATCAACATTAGTTTCTTAATTGTAACAAATGTACCTTACTAATGTTAGATGTTAATTATAGGGGAAACAGCTTGGGAACTCACTGTGATATCTTTGCAATGTTTCTGTACATTTTAAACTGTTCTATAATACAAAGTTTCCTAAGAAAAAATAGAACCAAATGGAATTATAGAGTTGAAAATTACAATAACCTAAATGAAAAATTTATTAGAGAAGCATGATAGTAGAAAGATGAGAAGAAACATAAAATTATTTGAAAAAATAATGATTAAAAACTTCCCAAATTTGAGGGAAAATCCTAATCCACACATTAAAGAGGGTCAACAAGCACATCCTCCAAGTAGAATCAACTCAAGGAAATTCATACCTAGACACTTTATGGTCAAATTGTCTAAAGACAGACACAAAGAAAAAAATCTTAAAAGTAGCCAGAGAAAAATGATTCATAATGTACAAGGAAATTGCTGACTTCTCATCAGAAATAATGGCAGCCAGATATCAGTGAGACAACATATTTAAAGGACTAAATGAAAACTCTGTCAGCCAAGTATTCAGCAAAACTATCTTCCTAAAGGTGAAATAAAGACATTCCCAGATAAGCAAAATCTGAGAGAATTTATTTCTAGCAGAACTGCCTTAAAAGGAATATTAAAGGAGTTCTTAAGGCTAAAAGTAGCACCAGAGAGTAATTTGAATTCACACACACACACACACACACACACACACACACACACACACACAAACCCTGCCCCCACCCACACATAAGCACTCTGATAAAGGTAATTATGTAGGTAATAAGGAAAGACAGCATAATTGCATATTTATTTCTCTTTCTTCACTTATGACACATGTATTTGTGATCTTCTGTCTTCTCCTAGCATATTTAGAAGATAGAAAATTATATAGTGCAATAATTACAACAATGTACTATTGGGTTTATAATATATATATACATACAGTATGTGCAACAATAATATATCAAAAAAGGAGAAAAAATAGGGAGCCATATGAGGTAATTTTTCTATATCTTACTGAAATTAAGTTGGTATAAATCTGAAATAGATTTTGATGCAATAAGATATGTACTGTAAGCCCTAGAGAAACCACTAAGAAAATAACAAGCAAACAAACAAAATGTAATGTCTGTAGGATCTGTAGTGATATATCGTCTTTCATTCCCAATAGTGACAAAGGATGTTTTCTCTCTTTTCTTTTTCCTTGATCAGTCTGGCTAGAGGTTTATTAATTGTATTAATCTTTTTAAAGAACAAATTTCTACTTTGTTGATTTTTTTCTTTGACTTGTATTTCATTGTTTTTCATTCTTATCTTTATTATTTCCTTTATTATAGTTACTTTGGGCTTAATTAGCAATTCTTTTTCTAGCTTCTTTATGGTGGTAACTTAGATAATTGATTTTGGAACTTTTATCTTATCCAATATAGTCATTTTAAAACAATGAATTTCCTCTAAGCACTTCTCAGGGTGTTCCCTCAAATTTTGATATGTTGTGTTTATATTATCATTCATACATTCATCAATATCATTCATACATTCATGTTCCTTTTTATTTCTCTTCACTTTCTGGTCATCTTATTATATGTATATGCGTGTACTTAATGGTGTCCCACAATTCCCTGGAGCTTGTTAATTTCTCTTTATTCTTTTTTTTTCTGCTCTTCAGATTGCATAATCTATATTTATCTACAAGCTCTTTGATTCTTCTGCCAATTCAAATCTACTGTTGAGCTTCTCTAGTAAATTTTTCATTTAGGTTATTGTAATTTTCAACTCTGTCATTCCATTTCATTCTGTTTTTTCTTAACAAACTTTTTTTTTTTTTTTAATTGAGATGGAGTCTTGCTCTGTCACCCAGGCTGGAGTGCAGTGGTGTGATCTTGGCTCACTGCAAGCTCTGCCTCCCAGGTTCACGTCATTCTCCTGCCTCAGCCTCCCCAGTAGCTGGGACTACAGGTGCCTGCCACCACGCCCGGCTAATTTTTTGTATTTTTAGTAGAGTTGGGGTTTCACTATCTTAGCCAGAATGGTCTCAATCTCCTGACCTCATGATCCACCCATCTTGGCCTCCCAAAGTGCTGGGATTACAGGTCTTAGCAAACTTTTTATTGTAGAACAGTTTAAAACATACAGAAAAATTGTAAAGATAGTCCAGTGAGTTCCCATTCCCAGTTTTCCCTATTACTGTCTAGAAAGAGATGTTATAATCTTCAACTATGATTTGGTTTCCTCCTTTAGTTTTCTCAGTTTTGCTTGTCTGTAAGTCAAAAAAGTTATGTTATTAGATTCAAACATATTTAAGATTGTTATGCCTTGTTTGCAAATTGACTGTTTTGTCATTATAAAATGACCCTTTTTCTCTGTCAATAGCACTCTTGAAATATACTTTGATAATAATATGAGCTTGACAGTCTTGTGTTTAGTTTCAGTTGGTGTAGCTTTTTCTGTCCTTTTGCTTTCAATTTGTTTGTGTTCTTCATATTTTAAGTATGTATCTTGTAGGTAGTAAAAAGTTGTCTTATTTTAATTATCTGGTAATATTTGCCTTTGAACTGAAGTGCTTATTCCATTCATATTTAATGGATTATTGATAAGATTTGGTTAAATTAACAGTCTTTCTATCTGCTTTATATTCATCCACTCTGTTCTTTCTTCTTTCATTACACCTTTTGGAAATATTTCAGATTAAACAAATATTTTAGTATCCCATTCTATCTACTCCATTGGCTTTTACTCGTATCTCTTTGTATTTTTTAGTGGTTCCTCTAGAGATTCCAATTTGTGTTTTTAACTAATCATAGTCTACCTGGAATTAGTATTACCCACTTCACACACAGTGTAAGAATCTTGTAACACTATATTTTCACTCAGACTTCTTCCCATCCATTGAGCAATGTTATTATGTATTTCACCTCACATGACCTGGACCTTACCCTAAAATTTTGTTATTTTTTTTAACAAGTCTACTCAAGTTTTTAAAATTTGAGATAAGGAAGAAAATATTATTTTATAATTACCATTTTCAGTGCTCTTCTCTTCCCAGATCCAAATTTTTCCTTCAACTTGAAGAACCACTAGTAGTATAGTTCAGCCGATGACAATCTCTTAGCTCTGATACATGGAAATATCTGTAATTTACCTTCATGTATGAAATATATATTTATTCAAGATACAATTTTAGATTGGCAATTTCTTTAATACTTTAACAATGTACTTTATTTTCTTCTGACCTCCATTGTTTCTGATGAGAAATTATCTATCATTCTTATTGCTGTTCTCCCGTATGTAATGTGCAGTAGTGAGATGGTAGATGTTTAACAATTGGTTCTCTGTGGGGGAAACAGCCTGATTTGCAGTGTTTGCTGATTTCCACAGTGTAAATGCCCTGACTGTGGCCAATTTCAAGGAACCAACATCACATCATAGAGCGCAGAGTTTAGATTGTGAGTATAGATTGTGGCATACACAATCAGCTCTCATGAGTCAGTACAAACCAGCTCCAGCATACTGCGGATAATGCATCTTTTTTTTTTTTGGACTGATTTTAGAATTTTTATCTTATCCTTGGTTTTCTGCAGTTTGACTATAACGTGTTATTCTCGTAGTATTTATTCTGCTTGGGGTTTATTCAGTTTCTGAATCTGTAGATTGCTGTTTTTGAATACATTAGGAAATTTTTAGCCAATTTTTTTATGTCTTCATGTCCCATTCTCTTTCTCTCTTTCCTTTCTGGAACTCTTTGATATATTTTAGACCACTTGATACTCTCCTACAGGTCACTGGGGGGCTCTGTTCATTTTTTAAAACTTAAAATACTTTCCAATTGGGATCATTTCTACTGGGTCCCTTCTTCTGCTATGTCTAATCATTGGTTAGTTGCATTAAGCCAATTTTTAATTTCAAATATTATAACTTTTAGTCCCAAGATTTTCAGTTTATTCAGATTTTACAGTGTTCATATCTCATTGAGGATTTCCCACCCTTTTATCCATTAAATTCATCATTTTTGTAGATTCTTTAAAATATTTACTATAGTTTTTTGTTGTTGTTTTGCAAAATGGGGATAACACTCATCTGACAAAAGTATAAGAATTTAAAAAAATTAACGCATGTGAATCAGCTATTATAGTATTTGGTACAAGATAAATATTAGTGTCCCTCCCAACCATAAGATAATGCAAAATGTAACAAAAGATTGTTCTTATAGAAAAAAAAAGTGTTCAAAAGGCTTTTCATATAATTTAATTTTTAAAGACTGTAAAATGTTAAAGTCAATGTTAGAAATCATCTAGTTTAACTCCTTCATTTTATTGGTGAGAAAACAGATACAGAGTCACCATCCCCTATACTTTTAATAGATTTTAAACTTTAGGATAAAAACTGTTCCTGAGTTTCCAAGGCCAAGTACAGTAGATCATAATAGGTGCTGGATAAACATTTATTAAATACCAGAATGAAAAAATGTGATAATGAATTGTCAAACATCATATTTACTATGTTTTAATGAACAAAATGCTACGCATTGTGCCTTATTTTATGCACCACTAATAAAGAAAAAGCACTGTCAGTTAAATTACAATATGT
Organism: Macaca mulatta; assembly: GCF_049350105.2. Classification (NCBI taxonomy): domain Eukaryota; kingdom Metazoa; phylum Chordata; class Mammalia; order Primates; family Cercopithecidae; genus Macaca; species Macaca mulatta. Next base: position 75,841,345 of record NC_133406.1, read on the forward strand.
CATTGATCATAACCATCCTGTTTTCAGGGATATTAAAAGATGACCAAATATCTTATTCAGCCCATATTGCTATAACAAAATACCATAGACTGAGTGGCTTAGAAACAATAGAAATTTATGTTTTACAGTTCTAAAGGTTGGAAATTTGAGATCAGGGTGCCAGCATGGTTGAGTTCTACTGAGGGCCATTTTCTTTTCTTTTCCTTTTTTTTTTTTTTTTTTTTTTTGACAGTTTCACTCTTGTTGCCCCGGCTGGAGTGCAATGGTGACATCTCAGCCCACCACAACATCTGCCTCCCAGGTTCAAAAGATTCTCTTACCTCAGCCTCCTGACTAACTGGGATTACAGGCTTGCGTCACCATGCCTGGCTAATTCTGTATTTTTTTTTCTTTTTTTTTTTTTCAGTAGAGACGGGGTTTCTCCATGTCGGTCAGGCTGGTCTCAAACTCCTGACCTCAGTCGATCCACCTGCCTCAGCCTCCCAAAGTGCTGAGATTACAGCCTTGAGCCACCGCGCCTGGCCCAGGCCATTTTCTAAGTAGCGGATGGCCAACTTCTCATTATGTCCTCGTATGGCAGGAAATGAACTAGATGGCTCTCTGACCTCTTTTTTTTTCTTTTCTTTTCTTTTTTTTGAGATGGAATCTTACTCTGTTGTCCAGGCTGGAGTGCAGTGGCGCGATCTTGGTTCACTGCAAGCTCTGCCTCCTGAGTTCAAGCAATTCTCCTGCTTCAGCTTCCTGAGTAGCTGGGACTACAGGCACATTGCCATCATGCCTGGCTAATTTTTTGTATTTTTAGTAAAGACAGGATTTCACCACATTAGTCAGGATGGTCTCGATCTCCTGACCTCGTGATCCGCCTGCCTCAGCCTCCCAAAGTGCTGGAATTACATGCGTGAGCCGCAACACTTGGCCTCTGGCCTCTTCTTATAAGGGCATCAATTCCGTTTATGAGGACTCCACCCTTGTGACCTAATTACCTCCCAAAGACCTCAACTCCATACACCATCACTTTTGGATCAGGGTTTCAACATAATAATTTGGGGGGGGGGAGGGCACAAACTTTCAGTTCACTTGCATCAAACATGTCTTAGAATCTATGATATAAAGGGTAAATTAGTGATGGATAGCTCTCCATCTCTTGATTCCTAGTTCCAGGCTCTTTTTATAATATCACATCTTAATCATTCAATAAAGACTTTTATTATTCTCAAAGATAATTAATATTAAAAAATTGTTCTTTTAAGATTTTTCTATTCAAATGAAAATGCTCATTAACTTTAAATCCTGATGAGTTTATATCTAAAGATTTGTTTTTTCTTCAAATGATTTCCAGACAAAAGAAACATGATTTTGCATATGACACATAGATAGGCACTTGGTTAAAAAAATGAAATGAAAGGTGTATCGAATCTGGAGGGTAGATGGTAAGAAACAGGGAAATGGTAATTGGGAAACTACAAGGAAAACATTCTGCCAACTTAAGTTTTGCCCCAGTTGCCCTGGGTTACTCTAACTTGTTTACCATAGATCCTGGAGGCGGAGAGAAAATTTTCTTACTAAAAATTATTCGATAGCCTAGAGAAAGTGGTCCTGACGTCAGATTCCATTCTTTTCTAGACATTGATTATTATGTGCCAAGCTATTTTCTTAACTATAGTCCAAAAATGTATCCACAACTTTATGAATGCACAAAGAAGCATTTACAGCTGCAATAATTACAGTAGGCCACAGACTACACAAAAATGTTGTTGAAAAGATAACTAGAAAAACCAAAGGAATGTAACAATTATTTGAGAGGAAAGATTTCTGTGTATATACTCAAGTCAAATTGTAATTATTTACTCTAAAATCTACTTTTACAAATAATCTAAAAATGTCAGGCATAGCACTAGGCACTAGAAAACATAATCAAATGTGAGTAAGGCACAGTCATTGCCTGAGAAGCTCACTTCAGTAGGAAGGCAGATGTGGACAAAGCCAGAATGTAACACACAATTGCAAGAACAGACATTGCTTAAAAGTGCCTTTAGGACAGGAGAGGGAGCAAATAATTCTGCATTCCTAGGGACTGGAGTGGAAATTCATAAATTTGAGAAGACTACAATCAGGAAGCTACAATCCAGATGAATCTTGGGTGTCTAAGCATTGGTCAAATGGGCAAGATGGAACGTGCCAGTCTAATTTTGAGTTTAAGGCTTGCAAACGAAAATGTGGAAAAGGCACAGCACACCGTCTGTTTCGTGATGCATACTGGACAATGTTTCTGCAGTTTATATTCTCACTATTTGTGGTTCACTTTCCTCCTCCCAGAAAATATTAACATGCTTTGGAAAACAACACTCTGCAATATATTTACTAAGTGTCCATAGGATAACTATTTTTATGTATTTCATCTGGACTCATTGGACATCTTACAACACAAGACTACAAGGACTTTCAAATATCTACTGCTATCACATGGCTCCACTTGCTTGGTGTCTTAGTTTCTTAGTTTCTGCTGTCTTGTTTCTGGTATAAACCACTAACTGTATCTGCACCTGAAATGTTCAAGGACATGCTGTTGACACAATGGTGTCTAGAAGCCAGATAGACAGCTTCAGGCCAGAGAGCTGCTGTGGAAAACTGTCTACATCCACCTAAATTAGAACTGACAACTCAACCCTGCATTTATAAGGCAAAATTCTTCAGTATGGAACACTGGAACCTAGCTAGAGAAAGAAACAGAGCAAATTGAGTTTTTCTGTTTGTTTTGCTTTGGGGCACCTCCTTTGTTGTCCTTTGCATAAATGTCTCTTTGTTTTAAAGGAAAATATTTCTGATGTTAAATGATTAATCAAAAGTAGTTACTCCATTTTAATGTCCAAAGGGACTTGACTGTAGCACATGGTGAGTGTATGTGCCACAGAAATAGGACGGCACAAAGACTTCTGAAGTATGTTACCCCCTCACTGACTTGGTGTATAGCTTTTACTACGTAGAATTTGTGTTGTGGAAAAAGTTGAGTATTACCAATGTGTAGGATGCATTAATAAATTATTACCTCTTAGTTTATGCTAATGTTTGGCTATTTTACCAATGGTACTATGACTTTTGATAGATCTGGAACCAGTTCCCCCAAAGCAGGGTGCCTGCATCCACAGGATTTGTGGGAATCCTTTAACTCAAGCTTGTCCAACCCATGGCCCGCAGGCTGCATGCTGCCCAGGATGGCTTTGAATGCAGCCCAACACAAATTCGCAAACTTTCTTAGAACATTATGAGATATTTTTGCCATTTTTTAGCTCATCAGCTATCACTAATGTTAGTGTAGTTTATGTGTGGCCCAAGACAATTCTCCTTCTTCCAAGGTGGCCCAGAGAAACCGAAAATTGGACACTCCTGCCTTAGCTACAGATAATAAAATAAGAATCGTAACAATACAACTTTTATTTTTATTCATTTTATGTATAAATTGTCAGAGGAAAAAGCCAGGTGTGATGGCCTGCCTGTAGTCCCGGTTACTTGTGATGCTGAAGTGAGAGGCTCACTACTTGAGCCCAGGAATTCAAGAGCTGCCTGGGCAACATAGAGAGAGCCTATCTCCAAAAAAAACCAAATAAATAAACAAAAAATTAAGCTTTGCTAACCTTTAATACAGAGATGGATACCACTTGCCCTTTTGGTTCCTATGTGACATGTAGAACCTGCCACATCCTGAGGGAAGAGGTGAAAGCTCTACGATGCAATGGTGGACAGCACATCTCTCAGGCCTTCATTTGTCAGTTTACATGCTTCATTTCAGTTTACATGCTACAGGATGTTATCAATGTCATTAATTTTATAAAAACAATTCTTTTTAATAACCTAAATTTTTTTTTAAGATGATACCTTCATAGTGTATAAAATCCAAACCACTTCAGAGCATAAAGTATGAAAAATCATCCTCCCATTCTGGTTTCCCATCCCAGTCCACATCCTGGAGATGATCAGCAGTACTAAGCTTTTTTTTGTTTTTTGTTTTTTTTTTTTTCTGAGACAGAGTCTTGCTCTGTCGCCCAGGCTGGAGTGCAGTGGCACGATCTCGGCTCACTGCAAGGTCCACTTTCCGGATTCACGCCATTCTCCTGCCTCAGCCTCCCGAGTAGCTGGGACTACAGGCACCCGCCACCTTGCCTGGCTAATTTTTTGTATTTTTAGTAGAGACGGGTTTTCACCATGTTAGCCAGGATGGTTTCGATCTCCTGACCTCATGATCCGCCGATCTCGGCCTCTGAAAGTGCTGGGATTACAGGCATGAGCCACCACGCCTGGCCAGCAGTACTAGTTTCTTATGGTTCTTCTAGAGATATACTATGCGTACACTACAAGCTGGCATTTCTCCATATTTGCCTTCCAACCCACTCTCTTTTTATTTTATTTTATTTTATTTGGAGAGAGGGTCTCACTCTGTCACCCAGGCTGGAGTGCAGTGCACAATTATAACTCACTGCCACCTCGAACTCCTGGGCTTAAGCAGTCCTTCTACTTCAGCCTTTTCTTAGTAGCTGGGACTAAAAGCATGCACCACCACACCTGGCTAATGTCTTTCTCTTTTTGTGTGTGTGTAAGATGGGGTCTTACTGTATTGCCCAGGCTGGTCTTGAACTCCTGGGCTCAAGTAATCTGCCTACCCTGGCCTCCCCAAATGCTAGGATTACAGGCATAAGCCACCTATGCCCAGCCTACCCCTCTCTTTTATAATAAAAATAGTTGCATCCCAAAACATTTTACATCTTAATTTTTTTATTTGCTATGTTGTGGAGATAGTTCCATATCAATTTGTAAAGACTTTTTGTGCTCTTCTTAATGGCTGTATATTTTCATTTTTTATTGTAAATTAACAACTTATAATTATATAAATTTATGGTAGTACAAAGTAATGTTATGACTTATGAACATTATATGAAATAATTAAATCAAGCCAGTTAAAATATCCATCACCTCAAATACTTAACAATTTTTTTGCTAGAATATTTGAAATTTACTGTTAGTAATTCTGACATGTACAATACTCTATTATTAACTATATTCACCATACTGTGTAATAACAAGTGATGAGCATTTGGAGAAAAGGGAATGTTTGTACACTGTTGGTAGAAATGTAAATTTGTACAGCCATTATGGAAAACTGTATGGAGGTTCCTTAGAAAACTAAAAATAGAATTACCATATGATTCAGCAATCCCACTTCTGGGTATTTACCCAAAAGATTTGAAATATTCCTTTTTATAGATATGCCATGATTGATGTAGCAGTCCCCAAGTGATACATATTTATGTTGTTTCCAGTCTTTTGCTAGTGCACATAGCATTGTATTGGATAGCCATGTTTTATGTGCCATTTACACACATGCTCCTATGGCTGTTGGATACATTCTTAAGAGGTCGAATATCTGGATCAAAAAGTGTGTGCATTTGTAATTTTGAAAGATACTGCCAAATTATCTTCATAAATGTTGTACCAATTTACACTCCCACCAGCAATGTATGAGAGTGTCTGTTTCCTGACAGCCTTGCCAACAATAAATACCTTTGCATAATTGGAGCTTGGGATTGAAAAATGAGCATCATAATTTAGTAAGATGAGCCAACAATGAACTTCTTCCATTTGGATCTATCTTTCTTCATGAGATGCCTCTTTCCCAGCAATGACATCCCCTTAAAACTCTGCTAAAATAAAGGCTTAAAAACCAGATCTTCAAATAACTATGTTACAGAGAATTAACAAAATTTCTTTCAAAATTAATGAAGCATATTTAACCACAGTTCCTATTATATTATACTCTTTATAGCATCAGGAAATAAAATAAAAACTATTTTTAATGTTGTTGATCTTATCTATCTTATCCCTTTTAAATTTCTATTTTATGTAGGTTTTATATGTACATACTATATATATATACACACACACACATAGTTTATATATGTTTTATAGTAAACATACTCCTAGTATATTAGAGTATTATACAAATTTCAGGTAAAAACTTTTATGTAACTTTTACGTAGTTTATACATGTTTTATAGTAAACATACTATTAGTATATTAGAGTATTATATAAATTTCAGGTAAAAACTTTTATGTAAGGGAGTTGTACAATACTTTTTTGCTGATGAACTCTAGGACAAAAACTTTTTTGGTATGTATATAATTCATATACTCTAAATGATTTATAAAATAAAGAATGTTTAAAATTAGCAAGCATTTAAAATACATAACTCTTTCCTCCAACTCTCTTTCCCCAGGCTATATGATTCTGGCTGGAAACTGAGGAAAAGGCTCAGTTATTATTACTCACGATCTGTAAGGACCAACCTAGACTGGGCATCAGCTATCGCCAGATTTCCAAAAGAAAAATTTTTTTTTCTCTCCTCAGGAAGGATTATAATGAAAAGTCTACAGTCTTCACTCTTCCCTAAGCAGGCAAGTTGAGCAAGAGAAAGACTGGCCCTTTTCATTTGGATGATACCACTGGTGAGGCGGATGGAGAGGTTGGTGGCCTTCCTGCATAAAGACCATGCATTGCTCCCAAGACATTTCTCTGTGAAGTCTCCTGACAGCTGCTCCTGTGAGCTGCTACTCTGGCCGGGGCATCCTTCCCCAGCAGCCATGAATGCTTCCCCTCTTGGCAGCAGCTCCTGATCACACCTCCTATGGCAACCAGTCTTTCTTCTAGTTTATGGATTCCTCAGTCCCTGGACCATTCAGTGCAACCACTGAGGAGCATCTTAGCTGCACACTAAACACAGCTCTTTAGGATCAAAACCATTTAAAAACACTTTTTGTGATTTTTAAACTTGGAAAACATAGAAAATGATAAAGAAAAAATTAAAATTAGCCATAAGAAAAAAACAATTAATCATGTTATAATTCAGAGATAACTACTATTAATCTTTTACCGTGATTCCTTTCAGTCTTTTCTCAGTATGCAATATAATATTTTGCATAATGGGATTACATAGTATATACAGTTTTGCATTTTAATTTTTGCTTTCAGTGGAATGCCATGAATATCCCCCACGTCATTGAAAGCACTCCCCAAATACCTTTTGGATGACTATTTAATAGATCATTGTATGGCTGACTCTCATTTAGGTAAGCCACCACTGTTGAATGCTTGGCTTATTTCTAATGTTCTATTCTAATTTTAATTAACGCCTTGATACAATGAATTTTTGCTCAAATTTCAGGTTAATCCCTTACGATTAATTCCTGACTGTCACGGTACTGTATTGACAGCTCTTAATCCCTGGTCATGCAACATTGCAGCCAGGGGCTCTGTCTTACCAACTCACCCTTAGTTGCTCTTATTCACTGCTGATTTCAGAGAAAAAATGATAACTTGATACTGATGTAATTTGAATTCTTTAATCACTAGTTATATTGAATTATTTTTCTTAAATAATTTTTGTGTGATAAAGTAGTATAAGCTCATCAGGAAAATGTCAAAATGGAAACGTATAAATAAAAATCATTTGTAACTGCATAACTAAGAGATATATTTCCCATTAATAATATTTTACTTTTTATGATTTAAATCTTATTCCGATGAGAATTTATATGTATTTTACATAAACGGATCATATAGTATATATAATTTAGAAGTCTGCTTTTTATTGACAGCATTATTCTTATTCTTAAAAAAACTGAAAATATAACATTCCAACACAACTATTTGAAAATAGTTACATTATTTCCTATGCATTGAATGTAAATAATTTATATCTTACCATCTTTTTAAACATCTAGTTATAATTTTTGTTATAAATATCATATTGTATTATTATTTAATTAGCAGCTATTTATTACAAATAAAGTTGAATTTCAAAATGCTTCCACTGTACTTTTGCACTATAGATTGTCAGTTTATATCCTATCTCTCATTTTCTAACTGAAATTAATGTCTCTTATTTATAACAGCTGTTATAGATTTTAAATATATTAATCCATTATCAGTCAGATTTATTACATATAATTTTCACATTTTAGTTGTTTGACTTAAATTTTCATTTGTTCTACATCCAAAACTTCTGAATTTTTATTTGGTCAAATTTATCCATGCTACCCTTTGAAACTCTGTTTCTTGTCCGTATGCATTTTTAAAAAGTGTTTTGTTTTCTAATCCAGATAAATATTCAACTATGTGTTCTTCTATTTTTTGTTTCATTTTGATTTTTAGTGCTTTTATGTCTACATTGAACTATTAAATTTATGCAGAACTTGTTTTAGCGCATGGTGTAGGAAGATGGGCTAACTTTTCTCCAAATAACCCACTTCCCAGGTTTTCCTTTTTAATTTGAGAACGTTTCTTTTATACAGAGAAGTCATTATATGCGTTGAAACTCATACGTGGTGAAAATTCCATATATACAGGATTTTCCAGGGTAATCTTAACTGTACATGGCTTTCACCATATATAGTAAAAAAAACCTCTTATATAGCACCCTGAATATACAATATATAGTCTCTATAAATTCAACACAGCCGTCATCTTCTCCAGTGTTGGAACAATGGATATTTTTTAATGTACAGCATGATGTGAACAAGTTAGCATGGGTTAGTGTTTTTGTTTGTTCGTTTGTTTGTTTTGTTTTGTTTTGTTTTGTTTGAGATGGAGTCTTGCTCTGTCGCCCAGGCTGGAGTGCAGTGGCGCGATCTCGGCTCACTGCAAGCTCCACCTCCCGGGTTCATGCCATTCTCCTGCCTCAGCCTCCCGAGTAGCTGGGACTACAGACGCCCGCCACCACGCCCGGCTAATCTTTTGTATTTTTAGTAGAGACGGGGTTTCACCGTGTTAGCCAGGATGGTCTCGATCGCCTGACCTCATGATCCGCCCGCCTCGGCCTCCCGAAGTGCTGGGATTACAGGCATGAGCCACCGCCCCGGGCCAGGTTAGTGTTTTTTGAGCTCTAGAATAATACTCAACATAAGAGTTCCACACCATGGGAAGCTCAAAGGAGCTGATATTGAAGAAACATGAGGTTTCTATGTCTCTTTCACACTTGTTCACTCTGGGGCATGTGGTGAAAGAATGCAATGGCGGACACTGCAGATTCACCAGTTCTACTTAGGTCCTATGTGCTCTCCAGCTCAGTCAAAGTGTTCCTCTGTTTCTCTCGTTCCTTTAACATAAGTTGAAGATGTGTATGTTGTGACACTACCGTATCTTCTCAGAAACCTCTTGAGACCCTCTAGCTGTGAGGTGAGCTGACACTTCACAGTATCACACTTCCCTGCGTTCTCGTGCTGTTCCTGAGCCGGATCTCAGGCTCAGTCCTCAAAAGTGAGTCCTGGTGGTCTCTAAAAGTATTCTCCAAGCCATAGAGTTGCATCCTAAAATCCGTCACTTCCCTGAGTGTCATATTAAATATCTGAAAAGCACTCTTCAATGGAAATAGGATTCAAGCCACATATTAATTTTTAATTTCCTAGTATCCACATTTAAAAAGGTAAAAAGAAACATGTAAAATTAATTTTAATAATAGATCTTATTCAATCCAATAGCTCAATCATTTCAAAATGTAATCAATGTGAACATTATTGAAACATTTTACATCCTTTTTAAAATACTAAGCCTTAAAATCTGGTTTTTATTTGACTCTTGCAGCACATCTCAGTCTGAACTAGGGATTTTGTAAGTGTTCAGTAGCCACATGCAGGTAGTGGCTACTATATTGAACAGTGCAGATCTAGAGGACTTGCTAACAATCTTAAATTCATCATTAAATTCAAAAGTGTCTGTGTGCTTTATGTAAGTGTTCTGGATATCCTGTATTTTCCAAACAAGGTTAGAGAACTAACGCCTCAATGATCCCATGCTACACCATTTAAAAAGTAAGTCATAGTTATTATTTCTTATAGCTTCTTATTTCTTTTACTTCTCTTCTCTCCTGTGTCATTTCTTTTCTCTACAACCATATCCTTCAAATTCTGTTTTCCAGAGAGCCTATCACTCTGTGTTGGGCACAGGCAACCCTAGATCAGGGGAAATGGATGAGATGCTGAGATCCCAGGTAGAAAGCTCTCAATAAAAAACAAGAGTCAGAAACATTAAAACTTTTTTCCTTTCCTCAATGGCTTCAAATCTATTCCCATCCCACCCCAACATGTCTCCCTTTCCCCAGTTCCAATAGGATGAAAGATTTAATTTTATTTTTAATCAATATATATGTGAAAAAATCTGCATTTTCTGATTGCTGCTTATTTTAGGGTTGTAAGCATTAGTAAATAATATATACCTTCAGTGGTGGCCAGGTTTTTTAAAAGAAGCATGCAAATGTGGCTTTTGCTGGCATTGTTTAAAAACGAATAGAATGCTCTCAGTAAACTTTTACATTACTCTGCAACATGTTTTGTTAGAAAAGCCTGTCGTAGTATCTAAAATTGTGTAAATCATCAGTTTTTAATCTGGCAGGAAGTAGATAGTGGCCCATTAAACTTTCGTAATTAAATTTTCCCTGTACTCCCCCATAGAACCATTATCTGAGTTTTCTAATTAACACAAGAGGAGGGAGTCAATTCAGATTGATGGGATCTAGAGCCATCCCCTTTCATTTTAATGACCTTTAATAAACTTTTATTACTATTGATATTGATAATTATAATACACCCTTTAATTCTGCAATGTGATTCTAAGGACCTTTTCAAAAATTGCAAAATTCACCTTTAAAGCTAGAGTAGGCAGAATTATTATATTCCTAGAGGCTGCGCATTTAACAGAGTGACTTTAAGTCAGCCGAAGAGTAGATAGGCGTTGAGTCAATGGCCTTTCCTTTACTTGAGCCATAGTGCTGGACCTCTGTCTTTACACAGCCTCCACATTCCACAGGACAGCTCTCGCGAGCATGGCAGTTGGGCTAAGTTGGGAGGTGGTTTTTGAGAAGTAATAGGTGGAGCCTACTAAATTTGTTTTGTTTACAATTGGAAAGGCATTGAGACCAGGAGGCCAGATGCCCAGGAGGATAAGTCATTAGGCAAGCAGGCTGGTTTCCCAGACTGTTTTCAGGAGATCTTGCCAGAGTTTTACATAATTCTACATCCTATCAGAGCTACCATTCCTATCATTGGAATTGATATTTCCAGGTGAGAAAATAAATTTCCCAACCTAAGCACATAAGCACTGGGAAGAACATTTCTATTTTTACTTTTAATTTCCTTCAGAAATTGGGGTACTAAGAAGATAAGTTACCAAGGTCATGTATATAGTAAATGATGGAGCTAGAATTTAGTTTATGCTATTACTCATCAAGTTATGCTGTCTGCAAAATAGCAATGGGTACCCCATGTTGGATTTCTAGTGCCTTGGTTAATGAAATAGTAAGTTGGAAAAATATGAGATCTACCAAACTCAGAGTGTTTAGGAGATAATTAATGGTATGGTTTCATAATCCCTTTATTGATCTAATGGGAAATAAAATACTTTATTTCATAGAAATGTTGTGAGGATTAGATAAGATATAAAACATGTTTAGCATATGGTCTAGTTCCATAAATGTTACATTTCATCTTATTATAAATATTGTTTCCATAGTATCTTACCTATTATTATTTTCAAAGTTCAGATGTTTGGTGCTTTGACATCTCAACATATGAACAAAAAAGTATGTATTAAAAATTAAAGTCTATATGCTCTTAATTATAGAGCTGCTTAAAGAAGACAAAAATAGAAGTCTAGGGGCTGGGCACAGGGGCTCACACCTGTAATTTCAGCACTTTGGGAGGTTGAGGTGGGAGGATCTCTAGAGCCCAGGAGTTCAAGACCAGCCTGGGCCACATACTGAGATCTCATCTCTACTAAAAAAAAGTTTAAAAATTAGCCAGATGTGGTAGCACACACCTGTAGTCCCAGCTAATCGGGTGGCTGAATTGGGAAGATCACTTGAGCACAGGATGTCAAGGCTGTAGTGACCTATGATCATGCCACTACACTCCAGTCTGGGTGACAGAGCGAGACCCTGTCTGTAAAATATATAAATAAATAAATAACAAAAACACATAAAAATCTAATACCTGTCAGGGGACATACTATGATTCCAAAGGTGGTTTTTCCAGGGCTAAGCTCATCCACTGCACTCCAGGTATGCTGACCCTTGCGATTTCCCCAAATGCTGGAAACTTGACTGCATGATTTGTGGTAGTAGAGCCCATGTTCATGTTTACCCCTGAAAAAAAAAGTTTTAATTTAAAAAAATATTTTAATAAAATAAAATAAGTCTAGACTTACCTGAGAAGACATAGCAAGGACCCATTTGAGATAACAAATATAAGATATGATCACTGAATTCAAATATGTTTACAATCTACCTGTTACAGTAATCTAAGGATGAGGCTTGTACAACTTGCTCTTATATAATAGCAGGAAAAACACAGGAGAAAGGAAAAATCAGACAAACTTTTTCTTTTTTGAGACAGAATTTTGCTCTTGTCACCCAGGCTGGAGTGCAGTGGCATGATCTTGGCTCACCACAACCTCTGCCTCCTGGGTTCAAGTGATTCTCCTGCCTCAGCCTCCCAAGTAGCTGGGATTACAGGCATGTGCCACCACACCTGGCTAATTTTGTAGTTTTTTAGTAGAGATAGGGTTTCTCCCTGTTGGTCAGGCTGGTCTCGAAATCTGGACCTCAGGCGATCTGCCCACTTCAGCCTCCCATAGTGTTGGGATTACAGGCGTGAGCCACCACACCTGGCCCGGAAAGACTTTTAAACAACAAGAATCACCATTTATGGTTCTTTCTGAATTTAACTTTCCAAAGGAAAAGACATGTTTTAAAATACTTGTTGGGGAGAAGTTCCATTTCATGACATTGGAGTACCTGAAATCAAACATACCCTCCTATTGAAATAACTAAGAAATGGGGAGGCAGAATATATGAGGCAGTGGTTTTTGGATAGCACAGAACTAGGATCCACTATAGAAGGGAAGTAAATGAAGTGAGCCATGTAACTGCCATATCTTTCTGTCTGGGAGCACTTTCCAGATTGCAGTGCAGTAAGGAGATCCCCCAGAATGCCTGGTTCTCTCACTGAGTTGAGTAGACACAGATCAGAGTTTGGGAAGATTGAGGTGGCTAGAAAGAAGAGAGCTGTGTGGGGAAAGGGCTCCAAAAATATTGACGCAGATCCCGTGACTCTATTGTTGAGTACTAAATTATATATGAATAAGGTAAACGTCCATGAGGTCAGCAAAACAGCTCAAGAGTTGAGGGGCTGAAAGATACCTTCACTGAAGGCCCCAAGTAGTTACACTTTCATAGTGATGCTAAGCTGGCCTTAGAATAAAGGAAGCTCTGGATCAGTGATCAGCAAAGCATGGTGCCTGGGCCAAATCCGGTTGATGACCTGTTTTTGTTAGACCCATCAGATAAGAATGGGCTTCACACTTTGACAAGGTTGTATTTAAAAAAAAAAAAAAAAGGAGGAGGAGAAAGTTATGCAATAAAGATTGGGTGTTATCTAGAAAGCTTAACTTAACATTTACTACCTGGCTCTTTATAGAAAAAGTTTACTGACGTGCCTTAAAAAGTCTAAAAATAATTCTTGAAATAATCAAACTGATTCTCAGTTCACTTAACTTCCTGCCAAAGTCTAATACTTTAAATAAATAAAATAAAATCTGGCACTTAACAGGGTACAATTCAAAATCCCTAGCACCTAATAAAAATTATTAGACATGCAAATAAGCAGGAAAATGTTATTCATAATCAGAAAAAAATGACTCAATAGAAAACTCAGAAATGACAGGTGATGGAACGTGCAGACAAGGACTTTAAACAGAGGTTGTAAATATGCTCAAGGATTTAAAAGAGAACATAAATATAATAAAGAGAGAAATAAAGGATATATTAATGACACAAACTGAGCTTTTAGAGATACAAAACACAATCTCCCAAATGAGAAATTTACTATATGGGACTTAATTCTGCAGCAGAAGGCCAGGTGCAGTGACTCATGCCTATAATCCCAGCATTTTGGTAGGCCAAGGCAGGTGGATCACTCGAGGTTAGGAATTTGAGACCAGCCTGGTCAACATAGTGAAACTCTGTCTCCACTAAAGGTACAAACATTGACTAGGTATGCCGGCACTCGCCTGTGGTCCCCGCTACTTGGGAGGCTGAGGTAGCAGAATTGCTTGAGCCTGGGAGGTGGAGGAGGTTGCAGTGAGCTGAGATTGCACCACTGTACCACTCCAGCCTGAGCAACAGAGAAAGACTCTGTCTCAAAAAAAAAAAAAAAAAAAAAAATCTGCAAAAGATTGGTAAACTTGTAAACAGAGTTTCAGTGACTATAAGACAAGATGAATTAACATCTGAGTAACTAGAATCCCAAAAAAGAAGGATGGAGAGGAAAATAATAGGAAAAGAAATAATGGTCAAAACATTACAAGTTTGATGAAAACTACAAAGCCCTAATCCAGAAAGCTCAATAAGCCCCAAGCAGGATAAACACAAAGAAATCACACCAAGATAAATCGTAAACAAAAATTTGTGGTAAAGAAAAGACATTGACATAGAAAAGTAGCCTATTGGCTGGGCACAGTGGCTCAAGTCTGTAATCCCATCACTTTTGAGGCTGAGGAGGGTAGATCACGAGGTCAGGAGTTCAAGACCAGCCTGGCCAAGATAGGGAAACCCCATCTCTACTAAAAATACAAAAATTAGCCAGGCGTGGTGGTGGGTGTCTGTAATCCCAGCTACTCGGGAGGCTGAGGCAGGGAGTTGCTTGAACCTGGAAGGCGGAGGTTGCAGTGAGCCAAGATGGCACCACCGCACTCCAGCCTGGCGACAGGGCAAGACTCCATCTCAAAAGAAAAGAAAAGAAAGAAAGGAAGCCCATTACACAAACAACTAAAATAAAAATGAAAGTAAGCCTCTTGTCTCAAACTATGCTGCCATATTCTAAAAGAAAAAATGTCAACCTAGAATTCTAGAATTATATATATATACATATATATATAAAACATCTATCAAAAATGAAGATCCATGCCAGTAATTAACATTTGGAATTTGAAATTTGCTAATAATAGTACCACTTATAATAGTACCAAAAATTAAATATATAGATATATACCTAACAAAATATGTACAAAATATGTACAAAATCTATAAGCAGAAAACAACAAACTTTGATTAAAGAGCTCAAAGAAGATCCAAATAAGTGAGGAGACAATTCTGTGATTCATAGATTGGTAGACTCAATATTTTTAAGATATCAACTCTGCCCAAAATGACCTGTAGGTCCAATGCAATACCAATCAAAATCCCAGTGAGATATTTTTTAGATATCAATAAAATTATCATAACATCTATAAGAAAAGGCACAAGATGTAAAATAGCCTGAGAAAAAAGAATAAAGTTGAAGGACTTACACTACCTGATTTCAAAACTTACTATAAATCTATGAAGTTGTAAAAAGACACACATGAATCATAAACGCCCATTTCTTAAAGAAACCAATCTCAAAAGGCTAAAAACTATATGACATTCTAAAAAAGATAAAGCTACAGAGATGATTGAAAGATCAGCGCTTCCAGCCTGAACAACATGGCAAAACCCCATCTCTCCAAAAATAAAAATTAAAAAAGTTAGCCCACATGGTGGTACACGCCTATGGTCCCAGCTACTCCAGAGGCTGAGGTAGGAGGAACACTTAAACCTGGGAGGCGGAGGTGGCGATGAACTGAGATGGTGCCACCGCACTCTAGCCTGGGCAACAGAGCAAGACTCCGAATTTAAAAAAAAAAAAAAAAAATCAGTGTTTGCTAGAGGTTTAGCAGTGAGGAGCAGAAGTCAAATAGATGAAGCTGGGGATACTTTTTAGAGTAGTGAAACTATTCTGTATGATGCTATAATTGTGAATACATGATACTATGCATTTGTCAAAACTTACTGAATTTTACAGCCCAAAGAGTGAATGTTAGTATAACATACACAAATTTGGAGAGAAAAGGACATTTAGGAGGTTTAGAAGGTTGGGAGAATACCAGGATAGAATCCTAAATATGACAAAATAATCTGGCTGTATTACAAATGTATTAAAAAATCACACTGAAGGGGCTAGAAGAAAAGATGCTGACCTAAGTGACTTTAGAAATGGATTTTCATTTATTTGTTTGTTTTTAATATGGCCTTACTAAATCAATGGCAGAGTTTTTAAAGCAAAACAGAAACAAGTGTACATAAGCACTGTACTCTAGTGGATAAAGTTGTACCTGACAGAAATATGAATTAATAATTCTGACATTTCCGAATAATGGAATTGAACACTAGTAAATGGATGGTGAATGGTAGAATTTGAATTTCTCACTCTTGGAGTGGGAGTTTACAAAAAAGGAGTTAGTATATACATCCATGTTTTCTTTCTGTCAGCTGAGAGGGCCTAGATGCAGTGACACTCTAGTAGCAACAAGCACACCTAGTACCCAGAACTTGGTTTCTAATATCACTCTCCAGTAAAAAGAACCAGGGCTCTTTGGAGATGGATGGATGGATGAATGGATGGATGATCATAGGATGGATGATTCTAGGACTGGAGCAAGAAATATACAGATGAGCCTGGAGCCTCTTGTCATGTCAGAAAATAAAGAGGTGTTCAAAACAAATAAACAAACCAAGCCCCTCAGTGATAAAAGTATGTCAAAGGGACAGAGGACAACAATATGAGCAACAAGATTAACTAGTGTTGTACTAAACCACAATAAATAAACTATTCAAAAAATAAGAGACTCCTTCTAAATTCTTTTGTAAGATAGTTTTAGTCTAATACCAAAACCAAACCGCCAAAAAGAGATACAGGTCAAATCCCTCATAAATACAGATACAAAAATTCTTAACAAAATAGTATTGGCTGGGTGCAGTGTCTCATGCCTGTAATCCCAACACTTTGTGAAGTCAAGGTGGGCAGATCACTTGAGCTCAGGAGTTCAAGACCAGCCCGGGCAACATAGTGAAACCCCGTTTCTACTAAAATTATAAAAATTAGCCAGGTGTGGTGGCATGTGCCTAGAGTACCAGTTACTCAGGAGGCTGAGGCAGGAGTATCGCTTGCACCTGGGAGGTCAAGGCTATATTGAACTGTGATCATGCCACTGCACTCCAGCCTGGGTGACAGAATGAGAGACTTTGTCTTAAAAAACAGAAAAAGAATTCAATCAAATTAAACAATATGTAAAAAGGATAATTATGGTTGATCTGTATTGCATGAACTTAGCTAAGCTGAAATTGCATTTTCCAGAATTCTTATCCATCCATAATTTTAAGTTAGCATTGGCCTGAGGACACATTTTGCTTAAGATATGAAAGGTGCAAGTGAAGCTGCCACCATATTGCTTTTATACATGGAAGGTTGATGTGGGCAGCTGGTGCTGTTACAGTGCACACACATTGTTGCTGATCTGCTGGCTTACCTTGTTGGCACTGCACAGTAGCTGGGCTTTCAGTTGCTTTACACCCACTGGATCACCTCCTTCAGCTTTTCTGAAACCAGTGCCAGAGTGTACAGCTCCAGAAGCAGCAGCTGAGCTTGCAGCTTCTCTAGCTCCCGCCAGATCTCTTCCTTCAGGTTCTTTGAATCGTTGGCCAGCATGTGCAACTCCTGGGGCAGTCTCCAAGTCCACAGCTCTTCCAGCTCCTGGAGGAATCTCTTCCTCCAGGTTCTCTAACACTTGGGCCAGTCCCAGCACCAAAGATAGAAGTGATAGTAGTACATAAAATGTTTTGCTAGCTCCCACAATTACATAAAGTCAAATCCTTGTAATATACAAATTCCGTAGTCTATATTGAGTATAGTGGTTCTTTTCTTCTGATCAAAACTTAATTGACACAATAATACATCATAACTATGTGGAATTTATTCTAGGAATGTAAGGTTTGTTTAACATTTAAAAATATATCAATGTAACTCACTATATTGATAGATGACTGTGAAAACTCTATGATTATCTCAACAGGTACAGAAAAGAGATGTGAAAAAATTTAAACTGCAACAGCCATGTATAACATAAATGATCAGCACACTAGTTATAAAAGGAAACTTTTTCAACTTGATAAAAGGTTATCTATAAAACCCATAGCTAATAACATAATGGTGAAAGATTCAATACTTTCCTCCTATCAGGAAGAAGGCAAGGATGTCCAGATCCATGACTTTTATTTAACATTAAACTGGAGGTCCTGGCCAGTGTAGTAAAGCAAGAGAAAGATTTTTAAAATCATGTAAATTGGAAAGGGAAGAATTAAAACAGTTTTTATTCATAGATGACATGATCATGTGAATCAATATCATATGAAATCTGCAAAACAGATCCTACAACTAATAAGTAGATGTGGCAAGTTTGCAGAATGTAAGATCACTAAGCAAAAATCAATTGCAGAGTAGCTTCAAAACACAAAATATATAGGGATAAATATAATAAGTTGTGTGTAAGATTTATATACTGAAAATTCTCTCACTTTGTGGAGATAAGCCAAAGATAATCTAAGAAAGTGGAAAGACTTCCTAGGTTCAAGGATTAGAAGACTCAATAATGTGAAGCTATTAATTCTCCCTAAATTGATCTATAGAGATCTCAATCAATCAAAATCTAAGTTGGATGTAGTAAAAATCAACAAGCTGGTTCAAAAATTTATGATGAAAATGTGCAGGACCTAAAATAGTCATGGTAATTTTGAAACAAAAAAGTTGGAGGACTTACATACTACTCTGATTTCGAAACATAAGATAAAGCTGCAGTAATCAAGGCAGTGGATATTCATGTAAGAATCATGGGATAGAAAAAGATCCACACATATATAGGTGATTGGTGTATGACAGGAGTACCAAGGTACTTCAATGAGAAAGGGATCGTCTTTTCAACGAATGGTGCTATCGATATGAAAAAAATTGACATCCATCTTTACTTCACACCATACACTGAGGTCACATACTTAAACAAAGAAGTCAAAATGATAAAACATTCAGAAGAAAACTTAAGAGAAAACACTTTTTTAGCCTTGTAGTAGTCCAGATTTTTTAGGATACAAAAAAGCAAAAACCGTAAAAGAAAAAGATAATAAGTGTTCTTCATCAAAATGTAAAACTTATGCTTTTAAAATACATCATTAAAAAAAATGGCAGAACATGGTGATTCATCTTTGCAATCCCAGCACTTTAGCAGGCTGAGGCAGGAGGGTTGTTTGTGCATAATAGTTTGAGACACATATCAACGACACTTCTCAAAAGAAGACATTCATGCAGCCAACGGACACACGAAAAAATGCTCATCATCACTGGACATCAGCAAAATGCAAATCAAAACCGCAATGAGGTACCATCTCTCACCAGTTAGAATGGCGATCATTAAAAAGTCTGGAAACAACTGGTGCTGGAGAGGATGTGGAGAAATAGGAACACTTTTACACTGTTGGTGGGACTGTAAACTAGTTCAACCATTGTGGAAGACAGTGTGGTGATTCCTCAAGGATCTAGAACTAGAAATACCATTTGACCCAGCCATCCCATTACTGGGTATATACCCAAAGGATTATAAATCATGCTGCTATAAAGACACATGCACACATGTGTTTGTTGGAGCACTATTCACAATAGCAAAGACTTGGAACCAACCCAAATGTCCATCAATTATAGACTGGATTAAGAAAATGTGACACATATACACCATAGAATACTATGCAGCCATAAAAAAGGATGAGTTCATGTCCTTTGTAGGGACATGGATGAAGCTGGAAACCATCATTCTCAGCAAACTATCGCAAGGACAAAAAACCAAACACCGCATGTTCTCACTCATAGGTGGGAATGGAACAATGAGAACACTTGGACACAGGAAGGGGAACATCACACCCTGGGGCCTGTCATGGGGTGGGGGGATGGGGAAGGGATAGCATTAGGAGATATACCTAATGTAAATGACGAGTTAATGGGTGCAGCACACCAACATGGCACATGTATACACATGTAACAAATCTGCACGTTGTGCACGTGTACCCTAGAACTTAAAGTAAAATTAAAAAAAAAAAAAAAGGTAAAATAGAAAGTTACTGGAAAAAAAATAGTTTGAGACCAGTTTGGGTGACATCCCATCTCTACCAAAAATAAAAATGTTTTAAAAATTGGCCAGACATGGTGGTGCATGCTTGTAGTCCCAGCTACTTTTAGAGGCTAAGGAGGGAGGATTGCTTGAGCCCAGGAGGTCAAGGTTGATCATGTCACTGCACTCCAGCCTGAGCAGCAGAGCGAGACTCTGTCTCAAACAGAAAAAGAAAACAAACAAAGAAAAACCTCTAACTAGAAGAAAACATTCTGACAAAAGATTTGAATCCATGTTTTATATTGAACCTACAGCTGAGAAATTACTGATATCCAGAGCTTGTAAAGAATTCTTACAACAATAATAAGAAGACAAAATCTAGTTTTTAAAAATTAACAAAGATTTCAACAGATTCTTCACAAAAGATTATATGCAAATTGCCAACTATCACATAAAAAGATTCTCAGTATTATTAGTCTTCATTAGTCATTTAAAATGTTCAAGCAGTTTAATTTATAGTAGCTAAAAACTGAAGATAACCCAAATACCCACCAAAACATAAATGTAGAAACAGATTACAGATGCTCGTTGACTTACGATGGGATTATGTACAATAAACCCATTGAAAATTGAAAATATCATAAGTCTAAAATGCATTTAATACAGCTAACCTACTGAACATCGTAACTTACCTTAAATGTGCTCAGAACACTTACATTAGACTTTAATCGGGCAAAATCATCTGGCAACACAGTATGCTATAGAGTATTGGTTGTTTACTCTCACAGTCATGTGGCTAACTGGGAGCTGTGGCTCACTGCCACTGCCCAGCATCATGAGACAGTGTCGTACTTCATATCATCAGCCCAGGAAAAGATTAAAATTAAAAACTCAAAGTACAGTTTTTACTGAATGCATATCACTTTCACACCATCTTAAAGATGAAAACTCATAAGTCAAACTGATGCAGGGCAGGTGAGCCCCAAAGTGGGGCTTAGCCCACAAGGGTTCTTTGCTTCGTCCAGGAAAGAATTCAAGGGCCGGCTGGTGGTAGGGTGGAAGAGGCAGCATTACAGCTCCTGCAGTGTTACAGCTCCATGACTGCTCCTGCAGAGCAGGGCTACCCCACAGGCAGAGAGTAGCAGCTTAGGGTGGTTTTGCAGTCATATTTCTACCTACTTTAATTACATGTAGATTAAGGGTGGTTTATTGCTAGGGAAATTGCTAGGGAAAGGGGCGTAACATTTGGGTCATCAGGTTATTGCCGTGGAAAGGGACAGTAAGTCCTGGGTGCTGCCATGGCCCAGGTAAACTGACATGGCACACGGGTGGGCATGTCTTATGGAAAAAGCTGCTTCTGCCCCATCCCTGTTTTAGCTAGCCCTAAATTTGGTCCAGTGTCCAAGCCCCGTCTCTGGAGTCAAGTCCCACCTCCTACCTCAAAACCATCATAAGTCAGGGACAGTCTGTACTGAATATCCATACAATAAAATATTACTCAGTAATAACAGATATGAATTATTGACACACAAAAGAGTATAGGTAAAGAGTATACACATGAAGAGTATCTAGCTTGAACACAAGAGTATATGTATTTATTTTGTGTAAAGTTGTAGAAAGGGGAAATTACTATGTAATGGCAGAAAGTAGATTAGTGGTTGCCTGGGATCAGGGCTGGGTGGGAGACTAACCGCACGCAGATGCAAGCCTGATCTGGCGGCAGTGATTACACAATGTATACTTTTGTCAAAACTAGTCAAACGACTCACTTAAAACTAGTACACTTTACGAAATGAAAATTATTCCTTAATAAAATTAATTTTTAAAAATTATTATTTTGTACCTTAGAAAGAAGGAATTGAGAGTTTGCTTGACTGCTATTCCTTTTGCCACCACACTAGTACAGACCTCCATCACTTCAAAAACATCACAATTCCTCACGGTTTAACACTTCTGATAAGGAATGATGCATTCTCCAATCTTTATAAAATTATAAGCACATCTTAAAATCTAAACTGCTAAAATGTTATTACCACTGAGGATTGAACTGAGTGCCACAACCTCCCAAACTGGGAAACGGATGGCACTGAATGACATGGCATATATTGTGAGGGCATTAATTTTACTCAAATGTAAGTAATTTAAGGCTGAGCACAGTGGCTCACACCTGTAATCCCAGCACTTTGGGAGGGCGAGGTAGCCAGATCACTTGAGCCCAGGAGTTTGAGACAAGCCACAGCAACTTGGTGAAACTTCATCTCTACAAAAAAAATTTAAAAAAAAAAAAAAAAAAAAGCTAGCCAGGTATGGTGATATGCACCTGTAGTCCCAGCAACCCAGAAGGCTGAGGTCGAAGGACTGCTTGGGCCCAGAAGGTTGAGTTTACAGTGAACTGAGATCACACCACTGCACTCCAGCCTGGGAGACAAAAATGAGATCCTGTCTCAAAAAAAAAAAAAAAAAATATATATAAGCAGTTTAAGACAATAATTTTCAGATGATGCACCACTAATGTGTGAGTTAGAATGCAAACTGAACATGCTATTTTTAGATAGAAAGTTTGTCTTTGACAAAACCACCAGTTTGTCACTGTCCGCCGTTGTCTAGGTCTGGATTGTTGTGTGAAAAACAGAGCAATTTTATCATTGTAATAAAGGCAAAGTTTTTGGGTTTAGATGTAGGATTTGAAAGGGTCTAAGACAGAAATGTATCATAGGAGGCTGAGGCAAGAGAGTCACTTCAACCCAGGAGGCGGAGCTTGCAGTGAGCTGAGATTGCACCACTGCACTCCAGCCTGGGAGACAGAGCAAGACTCCATCTCAGTAATAATAATAATAATAATAATAGAATAAGATATTGCTAGAGAATGGAAATTAAAAACTTTAATAGTGGTATATTTACTATATGTTAGAATTGTTCAATTTGTTTTTGTGGTGGTGGTGGTGATTA
Source organism: Macaca mulatta (assembly GCF_049350105.2). NCBI lineage: Eukaryota > Metazoa > Chordata > Mammalia > Primates > Cercopithecidae > Macaca > Macaca mulatta. The sequence continues at coordinate 75,864,338 of NC_133406.1, forward strand.
GATTTTTTTTGTGCCAAAATTCTAAATATAACATTTGATTCATACAGAAGAGTACACACACTATATATATATGCGTGTGTGTGTGTGTGTGTCTAAGGTATGAAATTAAAAAATAGCATGAACATTCATAAACCTACCACCCAGTTTAAGAACTCTACCATTACATCTGCTGGTGTGCTCTTGTTCTATTGAACCACACTGTCACCCCCACCCTCCTACCTCTACCATTGCCCTAAGTATGTATATAATTCCTTTACTTGTATTTTTCAACACTTGGGAGTTATACTTTATTATGTTTATAGTTATACTGCATATGTATATGTCTCTAAACAATTTATTGCTAAAGGTTCACTTGTTTTCACATTTCATGAAAATATCAACTTGTATGAGTCTTCTGAGAAATTGATTTTTGCCTCTATACTACATTTCTAAAATTCATTCATATTACTGCATATAGGTGTAGTTCATTTTCACTGTTATGTAATTTTCCATTACATGATAAAACATTATATATCCATTATCCTTCCAACAGATAAATGGATTTTCCCCAACTTTTCATGACTATGAAAAATGCAGCAATGAATATTTTAAATTAATTTTTAATAAATTAATTTTTTTCAAGACAGGATTCTTATTTTATTGCCTAGGCTGGTCTCGAACTCCTGGGCACAAGCTATCCTCCCACTTCAATCTCCTGAGTAGCTAGGACTACAGGCACATGCCACCATGACTAGCTTGAATATTTTAAGTGTATTTTTTGGTACATCTGAATAATATTATCTCTAGTATCTCTAACTAAGAGTGAAATGGCTAGATCATGGATTATGTAAAAGTGTGATATGATAAGATAAAGCCAATATGAAGTTACATTTCCAGAAGCAATGTATAAAAGTTACCCTTTCTCCATATTTTTACCAACATTTGTTATTGTCAGACTTATTAACATTAACCTGTCAAATGGATACAAGTAAAAGTGGCATCTCATTGTGGAGCTAATTTTCACTTATCTGGTAACTAGGAATTTGAACAATTTGTCAGATATTTACTTACTGTTTGTATTTCTTCAACCATAAAATAAATGTTCAATTGAATTTTTGTTTGTATGATCCTAGTTCTTTGAAATTGGGTTGGGACTTATTCATGGTATAGGGATGGTTAATTTTTACAAACGTGACATGTATGTCACAGAATGTATTCTCTACTAGATTAATGCACTTTCTAAATCTATTAAATAGATCCTGTTAATTGTGTTATTCAAATAGTCAATATCATTCCTATTGCTTTTGTTTATTTGCCATGTATATTAGTTTCCAGGTCTACCATAACAAAGTATCACAAACTGAGTGGCTTCAAACAACAGAAACATATTAATTATCTCGTAGTTGTAGAACCTACAAGTACCAAATCAAGGTGTCAGCAAGACCATGCCTCTCTAAAGGCTCCAGGAAAAAATCCTTTCTGCTGTTTTCTAGCATCTAGTGGCTACTGTCAACTACTGGCATTTTTTGGCTTGTAGCTGGCTGCATCACTCCTGTTTCTGCCTCCATCTTCACAGGGCCATCTTCCTTCTGGAAGTATCTGTGTCTGTGTGTCCAAATCTTCCTCTTTTTCTTTTCCTTTTTCCTTTTTTTTTTTTGAGACAGAGTCTCACTCTGTCACTCAGGCTGGACTGCAGTTGTGCAATCTCAGCTCACTGCAACCTCTGCCTCCTGGGTTCCAGCGATTCTCCTTTCTCAGCCTCCTGAGTAGCTGGGACTACAGGTGCACAACACCACACCTGGCTAATTTTTGTATTTTTACTAGAGATGGGGGTTTCACCATGTTGGCCAGGCTGGTCTCAAATTCCTGACCTCAAGTGATCCGCCTGCCTTGGCCTTCCAAAGTTCTGGGATTACAGTCATAAGCCACCGTGCCCAGCCCAAATCCTCCTCTTTTTCTTATAAAGACATCAGTTACCGGCACTTTAATTCAATATGACCTCATCTTTACTTGATTACAACTGCAAAGACCATATTCAAATAAGGTCATATTTACAGGAACCAGAGTTTAGAACGTCAATATATCTCATCTTCTCGGGGAGAAGCACAATTCAACCCACACTCCTCAATCAAAAATTGAGAACTTTCACAATATTTATCTTGGAAAAAACTGAGAGTTTTATTGAAGTTTTCTTCAGTGAGAAAGTCATTCCGGTGATGGCGAACTGAAGCAATTGATAAATTCTCTTCCCCAAAAAAACAATTCTAAAACTGGACAAAGTCGCAAAAAAGAAAACCCTACCATTTCAGGGATCTGGAAATTGACCAAAAGCAAACAACAAATTTAGAAGCATTATTCATGAAAAATGCCAAACTTTAGGTAGGAACAGTGAGATCAGTTAGTACAATCGTGCGACCAGGGCAGGGCTGGCTGTGAAAACCTGCAGCTTTGCTGACTGAGGTGGGTAATTCTTTGAAGCAGAGGAAGAAGAGCTCACACAGTAGTATTATCAATAAAAACACTGAATTCAGTGAGAAACGAAGGACTGCAGCTTTGCTAGGCTAAAGTTACCATCCCACTGGGGTGAGCAGAAAACTGGTGGACTGGCCATAAGTTTGACAGGAAGAGCCTGGAAGTGAAGAGAGCCATAGAGAGGCTCTGTATGCTCTCCACACATCCCCAGCTGCATAAAAGGCTGTATACCGTCATAGGGAAAACCTGAGAGGGCATAATCACTCCATATCTATCTGGCTGACTGGGAGCCTAGGTACACATGCACAGCAGACCCAGAAGGGCCTGGCAGAAAGTAATGGCTGGGAAGACTTGAAAGCTTCTCGAACTTTGACTGTGTTCCCCAGCCCCCACACAAAGCAGTCAGTCAAAGAGGAAGCCTTTCTGGAGAGATGTATTTGAACACAACCTCCGATTAAATATTTACTGATCACTATGCTCTACAAACACAGGTCAGTCCTTAGGAAGTCAGGCTAAAAAATAAAATTATTTTAAAAAAGGAATGTTGTAGAGATATCAGCAGCCATACACCATTGAGAGAGAGGTTCTTTAGAGGTAAGTATAGGCAATTTATTAAAAACTAAACAACAAAAGTCCTCACGGAAAAAAGTCAGAATCCCAAAATGCTGCAATATATTATCTAAAATGCCCAGATTTGGCCGGGCGCGGTGACGCACGCCTGTAATCTCAGCATTTTGGGAGACCGAGGCAGGCGGATCACCTGAGGTCAGGAGCTCGAGACCAGTCTGGCCAACATGGTGAAACCCCATCTCTACTAAAAGTACAAAAATTAGTTGGGTGTGGTGGCAAGCACCTGTACTCCCAGCTACTCGGGAGGCTGAGGTAGGAGAATTGCTTAAACTGGGGAGGCAGAGGTTGCAGTGAGATGAGATCCCACCATTGCACTGCAGCCTGGGTGACAGAGCAAGACTCTGTCTCTAAATAAATAAATAAATAAATAAATATATAAATAAATAAATACCACAGGTTTTAACAAAAAGTTATGGGAGAATATGATGACAATGATTTGTCACATCAAATAAATCTTAGTTAAGAAAACCTAGAAACTGTAAAAAATAATCAAATGGAAATTCTGAAGATTAACATTATAATAACTGAAATTAAAACCTCACTATATATGCCTAACAGCAGATTTGAGGTTGCAGAATAATCCATCAGTGAACTAGAAGTACATAAATAGAAATTATGCAATCTGAAGAAAAGAGGAAAAAAAGATGGAAGAAAATTAAACAGAGCAACACAGACATGTGGGACAGTATCAAGCACGCCAAAATACATGTAATGGGGTGGAATCAGCTTGCTACTGCAGGCTCCATGAGACAGCGGAAAAATTGTCGCTGTCCAAAGTGTGAGAGGGGGAACATCCGCCCCCTCACTGGGGAACCTGAAAGTCCAGATCATGACAGAAGGATTTGACCTTTCCTGGAGCTGAGACAAATTTTAGAGAGCCAAGCAAAATATAGTGGTAGAGGAAGAAGTGGAAAGAACCTCTGGGCCCTCTTGGTCCCCAGGGAGACCATGACTTTGTCTCACAGGATCCTCGGGGAGGGCTGCCAGTGTCACTGGGGAAAGACTACAGGGAGAAGGAAACTTCCAGCTGAACTTTGTAAAAATATCAACCAAATGCAAAGTTTCCTGACAGAATCCAGGGAAGGGGGCAAACAGGGAGTGCAGATAGGAGCACAGAAACCACAGCAGATGGGGAGGCATGCAACTTGATAACCCTGCTCACTGTCTCAGCAGGGAGACATGTAGCCTGGGGCAAGTTCTTAGCCCTGCTCACTGGCTGCCTGGAAATAAACTTGGTGCTGTGGGAGGGGCACGGTGGGAGTGAGACTGACCTTTTGAAATTATATCAAGTACTCTCTCAGACCACAGTGGAATAGAATTGGAAATCAACTCCAAAAGGAACTCTCAAAACCATGAAAATACATTAAGTAACCTACTCCTGAATGATTATTGGTTCAACAATAAAATCAAGATGGAAATTTAAAAATTCTTTGAACTGAACAATCATAGTGACAAAACCTATCAAAACTTCTGGGATACAGCAAAAGTAGTGGTAAGAGGAAAGTTCATAGCATTGAATGCCTAAATCAAAAAGTCTGAAAGAGGACAAGTAGACAATCTAAGGTCACACCCCAAAGAACTAGAGAAACAAAAACAAACCAAACTCAAACCCAACAGAAGAAAAGAAATAAAGATCATAGCAGAACTAAATGAAATTGAAACAAAAAATTAGAAAAGATAAATGAAACAAAAAGCTGATTATTTGAAAAGATAAACAAAATTGATAGATCATTAGTGAGATTAACCAAGAAAAGAAGAAAGAAGATCCAAATAAGCTCAAATAGAAATGAAATGGGAGATATTACAATCAATACCACAGAAATATAAAAGATCACTTGAGGCTAATATGAACATCTTTATGTGGACAAACCAGAAAATCTAGAGGAGACGGATAAATTCCTGGAAAAATACAACCCTCCCAGATTAAACCAGGAAGAAATAAAAACTCTGAACTGACCAATAACAGGCAGTGAGATTGGAATGATAATTTTTTTTAAACGCCAACAAAAAATAGTCCAGGACAAGATGGATTCACAGCTGAATTGTATCAGACATTCAAAGAATTGGTACCAATCCCATTGACACTATTCCAAAAGATAGAGAAAAAAGGAATCCTCCCTAAATCGTTCTGTGAAGCCAGTATCATCTAATACCAAAACCAGGAAAGGACATTAAAAAAAAAGAAAACTACAGACCAGTATCCCTGATGAACATAGATGCAAAAATCCTCAAAAAAATACTAGCTAATTGAATCCAACAGTGTATCAAACAGATAATCCACTATAATCAATTGGGTTTTATACCAGGGATGCAGGGATGAAACACACTCAAGCCAATAAATGTGACATATCATGTAAACAGAGTTAAAAACAAAAATCACATGGCCATCTCAACAGACGCCAAAAAAAGCATTTGACAATATCCACCATTCGTTTATGATTAAAACCCTCAGCAAAATTGGCATAGAAGAGACATACCTTAAGGTAATAAAAGCCATCTATGACAGACCAACAGCCAACATTATACTGAATGAGGAAAAGCTTAAAGCATTCTCTCTGAGAACTGGAACAAGACAAGGATGCCCACTTTTATCACTTTTATTCAACATAGTACTAGAAGTCCTGGCCAGAGCAATCAGACAAGAGAAAGAAATGAAGGGCATCCAAATTGGTAAAGAGGAAGTCGAACTGTTGCTGTTCACTGATGATATAATTGTATAACTACAAAACCCTAATGGCTCATCCAGAAAGCTCCTAGAACTGATAAATAAATTCACTAAAGTTTCAGCATACAAAATTAATGTACACAAATCAGTAGCACTGTTAGACAACAACAGCAACCAAGCTGAGAATCAAATTAAGACTCAACCACTTTAAAAATAGCTGCAAAAAATTAAATAAATAAAATAATTAGTAATATACCTAACCAAAGGGTAAAAGACCTCTGCAAAGAAAACTACAAAACACTGCTGAAAGAAATTATGGGTGACACAAACAAATGGAAACACATCCCACGCTCATGGATGGGTAGAATCAATATTGTGAAAATGAGCATACTGCCAAAAGCAATCGATAAATTCCATGCAATTCCCATCAAAATACCACGATTATTCTTCACAGAATCAGAAAAAAAAATCCTAAAATACATATGGGACAAAAAAAAGAGGCAACATAGTCAAAGCAAGACTAAGCAAAAAACAAAACCGGAGGCATCACATTACCCGACTTCAAACTCTAAGGCTATAGTCACCAAAACAGCATGGTACTGGTATAACAATAGGCACATAGATCAATGGAACACAATGGAGAACCCAGAAATGAAGTCAAATACTTACAGCCAACTGATCTTCAACAAAGCAAACCAAAACATCTTATTCAACAAATGGTGCTGGGATAATTGGCAAGCCACATGTAGAAGAATGAAACTGGATTCTCATTTCTCATCTTATTCATAAATCAACTCAAGATGGATCAAAGACTTAAACCTAAAACCTGAAATCATAAAAATTCTAGAAGATAACATTGGAAAAAAATTATAGACATCTGTCTAGGCAAAGACTTCATGATCAAGAACCCAAAAGCAAATAGATGGGACTTAATTAAACTAAAAAGCTTCTGCACAGCAAAAGAAATAATCAGCAGAGTAAACAGAAAACCCCATAGAGTGGGATAAAATCTTCACAAACTGTGCATCCGACAAAAGACTAATATCCAGAATCCACAAGGAACTCAGATCAACAAGCAAAAAAACAAACAATCCCATCAAAAAGTGGGCTAAGGACATGAATAGACAATTCTTAAAAGAAGATATACAAATAGCCAACAAATATATGAAAAATGCTCGACATCACTAATGATCGGGGAAATGCAAATCAAAACCACAATGTGATACCATGTCACTCTTGCAAGAATGGCCATAATTTAAACATCAAAAAATAATAGATGTTGCTGTGGATGCGGTGAAAAGGGAACATTTTTACGTTGCTGGTGGGAATGTAAGCTAGTATAGACACCATGGGAAACAGTGTGGAGATTTCTTTAAAAAGTAAAAGCAGATCTACTATTCGATCCAGCAATCTCACTACTGGGTATCTGCCCAGAAGAAAATAAGTTATTATATGAAAAAGACACTTGCACATGCATGTTTATAGCAGCACAATTTGCAATTGCAAAAATATGGAACCAGCCCAAAGACCCATCAATTAATGAGTGAATAAAGAAAATATATATATATGCACACACACATATGTATATCTACACACGCACATATATACATATACATATATATGTGTATATATATATACACACACACACACACAAACACACCATGGAATACTATTCAGCCATAAAAAGGAGCAAAATAATGGCCTTTGCAACACCCTGTGTGGAATTGGAGACCATTATTCTAAGTGAAGTAACTCAAGAGAAAACCAAACATCATATGTTCTCACTTCTAAGTGGGAACTAAACTATAAGGACTGAATAAGAATGATACAATGGACTTTGGGGACTTGGGGGTAAGGGCAGGAAGGGTGTGAGGGATAAAAGACTGTGTATTGGGGACAGTGTACACTGCTTGGGTAATGGGTGTACCAAAATCTCAGAAATCACCACTAAAGATCTTATCCATGAAACCAAATACCACCTGTTTCTCAAAAACCTACTGAAATAAAAAGCAAAAATTTTTAAAAAAATACATGTAATGGAAGTCTAATAAATAGTAAAGAGACAGAGAAAGCGAGGAACAAAAAGCACAAACAGAAACAAAGGCTAATATCTTTCCACATTTGATAAAAACAAAACAAATAACAACAACAACAACAAAACACTAATCTACAGACCCAAGAAAGTCAATGTAACATCGCATATGATCAAAACAAACAAAAAAAATCTACACTTACACATATCAGAGTCAAACTGTTAAAAAAAATGAACAAAATTAAAGCAGAGAGGGAAGACAGACTCATCTTGTAAGGGAGAATAATAATATTATTAACAGTTGACTTCTCTTCAGAAACCTCAGGGCCCAAATGGAAGTGGAATGCCACAAAGCACTGTGACAAAAATAAGTGTCAGTGAGGAATTCTATATCCAGCAAGACTATCATTCTAAAGGTAAGGAAAAGAAGAGACATTTCTAGATAAAGAAACTGAGAAAATTTATTGCTAGCACACCTGACTTAAAAGGAAGTACTTCATGCTTACCATATGGTAAACTGAATTTATAGAAAAATAGACCAGGTGCAGTGGCTCATGCCTGTAATCCCAGCACTTTGGGAGGCCGAGGTGGTTAGATCACCTGAAAGTCAGGAGTTCAAGACCAGCCTTTCCAACATGGTGAAACCCCGTCTCTAATAAAGATACAAAAAATTCGCTGGGCGTGGTGACGGATGTCTGTAATCCCAGCTACTCAGGAGGCTGAGGCAGGAGAATTGCTTGAACCTGAGAGGTGGAGGTTGTAGTGAGCCAAGATTGTGTCACTGCACTTCAGCCTGGGCAACAAAAGCAAAACTCCATCTCAAAAAGAAAAGAAAAGAAAAAAAAAGAGCATAAAGAGCACTGGAAATGGTAAATATGTGGGTCAATACCATAGACTTTATAATTTTTTGTTTTCTTCTCTTAAGTTCTTTAAAAGACATACAAAATTTTATGAAACAACAATACTCCACATTGTTGAATTTATCACATCACATGAAATATATGACTATAATAACTCAAAGTAAGGATGTAGAAAAGAGTTGCTCTATTAGAACATATGAAGAGGAAAAAAAAATATTGCTCTTTGGAGCAAAGTTGCCATATGTAACTGCAAATAAATCAGCATTAACCCGAAGTACATTGTAATTAAGTACCTATTATAATCCCTAGAGCAACCACTAAGAATATAAGAGCAACAAAATATTCTAAGCATGATACATGTGAGAGAATTTTCCCAGAATGTGGGTCTCCCCATCTTCTCTATCCAGTCAACTTTGCTTTATTTAATAGAGGTGCGAGTGAAAAGTTGGCCAAAACTTGCAGTAACATAAAAATTTAGCTCCTTGGGTTTTTTTGTTGTTATTTAATTTGCTTGTTATTCAGAGAAATAGTGAAAATTATCTCCCCAGAATGTAAGGAAATTGCTTTGGTATGTTCCAGTAATGCATACTGACACATTTTTATGAGAAAAACTGACAAATGTCAGTTAAAATTAATTAAAAGTCCCTATTGATTAAAATAAGTAAATCCTATAGAAGAAACTAGATTTTAAATACATGATTTTATTTAAACCATACAATAAACCTAAGAATATCTGAGCTCACAGTCACTTATCAAAGTCCTCCAAGTAAATTGTGAGGCCCAGATTTCAATCAGGGCTGTGTGACTCCAAATAGGGTGCTTTCCACTAGGGAAGGCTGCCTCTCTAATTCTAATTTAACTTTGCACTTGTAAGCACTGGGAATATGTCTGTTTTAGTCCACTTAGTGTTGCTCTAACAAAATACCCGAAGCCGGATAATTTATAAAGAGAAGAGGTTTATTTAGTTCATGATTCTGCAGGCGAGGTCATTCAGGGCATGACCCTGGCTTTTGGTGAGGGTTTTCATGCTGCATCATAATATGGCAGAGAAGGTCAAAGGGGAAGAAGGCCTGTGCAAAGAGAGGACCAAACAGAAGAAAACCGAATCTGTAACAACACACTCTGTGGGAATTGATCCATTCCCAAGAGAACTAACCAGTCTCATAAGAGCAAGAACTCGCTCAGTACCACTGGAAAAGCACCAAGCCATTCATGAGGGATCTGCCCCCACGACCCAAACACGTCCCAGTAGGCCGTACTCTTCAATATTGGACTAGACATCAATTTTCAACATGAGATCATGAGTTTTGGTGGAGACAAACTTAAACCATAACAATATCTTTGTATTTCATAAATAAGCATTCACCTATTTTGGCTTGTGTTTTCTAATGTCAACAAATTGAAACTTTCAGTGGTAAAAATGGAATGCAATATTTGCCCCAGTCTTGCATGGTCAATTTGAAGCCCTTTGGCTTCAACTCTTCAGATTATATATAAAATAGCGTTTTAAATGGTATTTTTTAAAAAGATAATAAATTATCACAAAGTTGTACTTATTTCAGAATAATAAAATTGTTTAAAATTTGAAAATCAAAGTAATTAGCCACTTTAACATAATAGAGAAAAATCATGACTCAGAAAAAGCATGTAATAAAGCTTAACACTGATTAATGATTAAGAAAACACACACACACATAGGCCAGGCACAGTGGCTCATGCCTATAATTCCAGCATTTTGGGAGGCTGAGGCAGAAGGTTCACTTGTGCCCAGGAGTCTGAGACCAGTCTGGGCAACATGCTATATCCCTGTCTCTACATAAAATTTATAAATTAGCTGGGCATGGTGGCATGCACCTGTCATCCTAGCTTAAGCCCAGGAATTCAAGACTGCAATGAGCTATGACGATGCCACTGCACTCCAGCCTGGGTGACAGAGTGGGACCCTGTCTCTAAAATAAAATAAACAAACAAAATAAAATTTTTAAAAAATAGACAAATAGTAGAAAAGAAAACTTAATCTGGTGTAGAATATCTACAAAAAAACTTACAATGAATGTCATACATACTAAATGTAAAATATTGAAAGTTTTCATTTCCCTTTTAAAGTAGAAAAACAATGACAAGAATGCTTGCCACAATCAACATTAAATTGGAGGTTATTGAGAGGGCAATAAGTCAAGAAAAAAATGGTAAAAGGTTAAAAAAATTAATATATTTTATAGATGAATTGACTGTATACAGAGAAAATCTTAAAAAGAAATTAACGCATAAATTATCAGACTTATTAAACGAATTTAGCAAGGTTATTAGATAAAATGTCAGTAAATAAAAATCAATGTATTCTATGTTCTAGCAACAGATAATTAGAAAAATAAAATTTGAAAAACACATTTATAATAATATCACAAAATTAAATACCTAGAAATAAATTTAATGAACATGTGCAATATCTTACAGAAAACTACAAAACATTACCGAAATTAAATAAAATCAAATAAATGGTAGAATGTATCATGTTCATTGCTTAAAAGAGTAATATTGTAAAGATGTAAATTCTCCTTTCAAATACTTTATAGAAAAATCTAACTCCAATAAAAAAAGCGTATTTTGTGGAAATGAAATAAATTTAATTAACAAGAAAACACAAAGGATCAATATCAGCCATGACAACTTTGAAGAACAAGATTGGAGAACTAAAACTGCCAGACTTACAAATCTACAGTAATTAAGACAGTGTGCTATCAGTGCCAGAACAGACAAACTGAGCAATGGAACAGAATAGAGTCTGCATTAGTCTGTTTTCACACTGCTATAAAGAAATACTTGAGACTGGGTAATTTATTTAAAAAAAAAGAAGAAGCAGCAGCAGCAGCTTAATTGACTCAGTTCCAAACGGCTGGGGAGGCTTCAGGAAACTTACAATCATGGCGGAAGGCAAAGGGGAAGCAAGGCTTGTCTTACACGGCAGCAGGAGAGAGAACACAAACAAAGGGAAAGTGCCACACTTTTAAACCATCAGACCTTGTGAGAACTCACTCACTATTATGAGAACATCCTAGGGGAAGCCACACCCATAATCTCATTACCACCTACCAGGTCCCTCCTTTGATAGGTGAGGTTTACCATTTCAGATGAGATTTAGGTGGGGACCCAGAGTCAAACTATGTCATAGTCCAAGAACAGTCTCCCACATATGTAGACTTGTGACATTCCAGCACAGTGGGGAAGTCCCCCAGATAGGTATCAGTGTGAAAAAAAAATAATAATTCTTGACGGTCACCTCACACAAAACACAAAAACCAACTTCAGATATATTTCCTAAATGTAAGAAGTAAAACAACACATTTTAAAAAATTTAACATAGAAAAGTGTCTAGGTTGTGAGGATGAGCAACGATTTCTTAAATAGGATAGAAAAAGCAGTAATTCTAAAGAAGAAAATGGATAAATTAGACCTTACTGACTTTAAGAACTTCTATTCATCAAGACACTCTTAAGCTAGTGAATGAGAAAGTTGCAGAATGAGAGATGTATATCATACGTATATCCAACAAATAATTTAAATCCAGACTATAAATGAACCCCCACAGATCATTAATAAAAATAAAGATATCCAATAACTAAAAATTTAAACAAGGCATTTCAAAGAGTATATTCATCACCCAATAAACAAATGAAAAGGCATTCACTATCATTCACCAGAAAATGCAAATTAAACCCACAATGAGATACTATTTAACACTCTCCAAAATGATTAATATAAAAAAAGTAGTATCAAGTATTAAATATTTAGCAATAATGTGGAACAACAAGCTCTCAGACACTGCTGGAAAGACTATAAATTTATAGAACTTAGCAAGATTGTTTGGTGGTATTCACTAAAGTTGAACACATATACGCAAGGATCAATGCACTTTTAACTGTACACCCTTCAGACATACCCACAGCAGCAATATTCATAATAACCCCAAACTGGAAATTACCTAAGTGCCCATCAATAATAGCATGAATAAGTACATTATGGTATATAATGGAATATTGCACACCAATAAAAATGAAAGAAAGGCTGCTCGCATAATCCATGGGTGACTGTCACAAACATAATATTAAACAAAAGAAGTAATATGTGAAAACTGTATACTATATGATTCTATTTTATATAAAGTTCATAAAAAGTAAAATATGATGCTAAGAATATAAATAAGCTTACATTTTGAATTGAATTGATTCTGTTCTGAACCCTTCCAATGTTTATACATGGATAAAGGCACAGAAATTGGCCTAACAAAATATTCATGATATTGAAATGTAAACAAGAAGTCAGCTCTCCTGTATGCTCTATTAACCATTTGCATGTTTGTGTTTTCATTTCAGGTTTGTATCTAAGGCCAAAGAGTTTTAACATTTTATTTATTTCAAAATAGTACTCCTTATGGAAATACTTGATTTTTCATATATGACTCCAATATTTTCTCTTTAGATGACCTCCCCAGTCAATGGATGCAATAAACATTAGGTAAAAGTTGACTGCTCTTGTTGACTTGGAGACCATCTTCCCCCAAATGCATGTCTATTCTGTGAACCACTGAGTACTGTAGCTGTATCCAGCTCAGCCACTCACTAAAGGCTCCTCAGCAGAACTGCTCCTGCTGTCAGAGTGGAAAAACAAGAACTGAGGAGTCCCATCCCTCATGGCAATCTTGGAGGAAAAGCTGACAAACTGAGAGAATCATACTATTCTCCATCACCAGCAATCCATCCAGTCACAGTTCTTGACATCTCCCCCTTTAGAAATTTAGAACCTGCCCTCCACCTGCCATTTCTTTGTCTGTCTTTTAAAATCCTTTTGACAGCAATGCTTCTTGAAGAAATAATATTATGCAATTTCTGTCATTGGTAGAATTTCACTGGTGTGTAGGCCCCCTTGATCATCTATTTCTATAATAATTTTATTCTCTTTCCGTTGATGACTTTCAGACATAACGAATTAATCTCTCTTTCAATGGGCACAGCCATGACAAACCTCTATAAAACAGATTGTGTGCCTGATACTGAAAGTGAGAGTTAATTGCTTTTACAATTATGATATTTATTATTAAAAATACATTTTTAAAACATTTGTTAGTACCCTGAGTTGAAGTGTTTCACACAAGAAGGAAAATCCTTTTCCAAGGTCACTGCTGAGTTACTTTGCTCTCTTCCAGCATGAAATCCAGACTTCTGGGCACATCCCTTTAGGAGGTGGGTCCTACCCACTGAGACTGCCTCGTCTTTCACCTGTACTCTATAGGCCATCAGTGATCCAACCACCACACCTGCCTCATTGCACGCCCCTGGGCTTGGGGAACTTTTACCACGCTTCTTGTTTTGCCTGCTTTTCCAGTCAGCAGTCTCCTGCTTTTAAGCATTAACTCTTTCACAAAGACTTTCTTGATGTGGGGTGGCAGTGTAGTTCTTCGACACCTGCTCTCAGCACACCCTGTGCATACCCATGCTGTTACACTTATCACATAATCCTGGGATGATCTCATTGCTTCTCTGGGTATTGCTTTAGACCCTGAGCTTCTGGAGCTGTGTTTTTAAATCCCCTTTCTCACAGAGCCTGAAGAAGGCCCCTGTTGTGTTTGCTGAATGAAGCAAGCAAGCAAAACATCAAGAATAAGGCAAATTCAAGTGTATTTCGTGTGTTAGTAGATGTGATTCCCTGAAAGTTGTCTACTCTAGTGAGATGAATTGCAAGAGCCTGAACTTACAGGTTCCTGCTGTTCATGTTTAGCCATCTTAATGCATCATGGCTGATTGGACACAAAGAAACTCTCAATTAGTCTTGTTTTGCCATGACGCATACAGCTCTGTCCAGAAGTGATAACAAAAACACCATACAGCTGCCTGATAATAGTAGAAGGAGACTATATCTGGCCCTATAGAAGGCACTGTATCTGGCCCTATAGTCTCGAAATGTGTAAGAGTGTTGCCATTCAAAGGACCCTAAACCGGGCATAATACCAGGGACCAAGAGGTACCATTGGAGGGGCTGAGGCCTCCATGGTGCTGACTACTCGTGGTTGTGCTTTAATCAGGCGAAACTAGGAAGGGGTATCCAAGCAATGACGGCCACAAGTTAAAAAGCCAGAATGGAAAATACAAAATATAAAGTCCTTCACAAATAACTAGGTTCACATCTTTGCTAGCATTGACCAAAAACTTAGAAAATCCTGTTCTCTACAATGCCAAGTTATCCACTTGCAATGCCTTGGTTAGCTGACTTCCAGCCTTGAATGAAATTAAACACAAACAAAAATCTTACCTTCCATACCACTCCTACTCCCCAGCCCTGTACCTCATCCTTGCTTAGCGAAACACATTTATCTTTCTTTCAAAAGAAAGGGAGCTTCTTTTGTTATACCTAAGGACATATGTGAAATTTTGTTACTGAAAAGAAATTGGAACACAAAACGAACAGAACGGAATGGACTAGAATACATAACGGTTGGCATTGAGTCTCGTACCAGTTGCATCATGCCACCTGGTAATGCACCAGATGTGAGAAAGGGAGACAACCTCAGTTAAGGTAAAGCTTCAAGCCTTGCTTGATACATTGTGCTGACCATACAGGGTCTAAAGAGAATGATCCAGAGGAAAACAAATATAGGAACACATTTGATTTGAGGTGAGTGGAATTTCTAGGAAGGATGTGTAAATTAATAATTAAGTGCAGAACAAACAGTAAATGTGGTGATAGTATCTTTAAAGTATTTGGTTGACTATCCTACAATATTTCCACTGAGAATAAAATTTATGTAAGATGGAGTTGGAGGTACTTTGAAGATTAATTCGTGAGAGGCACACAACTGGGGCTTATCATAGGGACCCAGGGAAACATAAAAAATGCACACACGGCCACACACACATACACACACACACACACAAATGGGAAAGCTTTAACTGACCCTTAAATAGGGACAAATATCCCTAGTTCTGGGTGATTAAAATAAAGATTTAATTGAATTAAAAATTAAATGCTATTATTTAATAGTATTTGGTTATTTACTAATGCTTGAAAACACTTTTATGAATACTAAAAATGCTATGAAAATGCTCTCTAAAGCCACCTATAACTAATATATTTTCACATGTATCTTTTTTCATTTATGCCCTTCGAAATTTGAGCTTATGTCATTAGTTAAATCAGCAACAAAAGAAGGATAATGGATAATAAGAAAAATGCCTTGTATTTCTATCACATTCCTTTCAAGAATCCAGGCATTTTTGTCATTAGAGCCGGTGCTTAGATGTGAAATTGTTTTTACTGAGTTATTGATGACTGTATCTACGCAGAGCCTAAGTCAAATTATAGTATATTATGGAAGCAATAGCTTCCTTCAATCTTTTGCATTATTGTACTATAAGAGCCACCTAAGCCCATTACGAAGCTGCCATGAATGTTGTGTCTAGACTATAAGTCATCTTGGTTTTAACCAAATTAAGTCTCTACTACATGACTCAGATTTAGTATCTTCTGAACATAGCAATGTAATCTGCAACCATGCAATTATTATAAGAGAAAACTAAAACATAGTGCCTTACACACAATGGGCATACAATAAATATTAGTCAAACTAAAGATATGACCTGGATCTACTACAAATCTTTCCTATTTTTCTTCTAAAAATGAATTAAGAGCTACCAATCTATAACATTTTTATCATGTCATCAACATTGATATATGAAATGATATTCCTAGGAGAATCTGGAACTCACATTAGGCAGAACAGAATAGACTAACACACATCTTCTGAAAGAACGATGCATTCTTTTAATCTACACCGGTATGCAATCAATTTCCTAGTAGTAATATCAATACAAGTTAGGTATGCTTCTTAAAATTGGCTTCCCTGGCAAGGATTACTCCAAGAATATTCAAAAATAAGCTAAAAATAAACATTTAAAATAAAGAGTGAATTCCATTAATAAACAGGGAATATATCATACATTTAAAAGAAGAAGTGATTATATATTTTTGAAGTCTAAACAATGAGTTCTACTTTCTCCAAATAACTAAATTTTTACTTGGGAAGAAGTCTCAGGCTTATCAAGCCAGTGGTATGCTTTGTAACATGAGCATTTAAAGCATTTAATCTTGTATCCATGAATGCTTAACTTAGAATACATGGTGTTCTACACAGAGATAAATCCCCAGCTGCAATTTATCTCTACTAAGAAGATAAAGAAATGGAGGAAATGGATTTAAATAAAAGAATAAAGAAAAATAGGCTAGGCAACTTGAATTTCTATATGGATTTTCTACTCAATGCAATTACTTAAAGGGACTTTGTAGAAACCTTTTGTTTTTTGGAAGGATTTAAAAATGAAATCTGTTTTCTCTCCCTGGGACCATCTCAAGAGTGCCTTCTGTAACAGTAGGAGTGAGAACAAACTTTGTTTTTGTATTAATGTATTAATGAAAGATTTGGAAGTTGGTATAGAGTTTGAGTTCATATTGGTGATGAAGTTTTAAATTCTAATGATTTTTGAGAAGGCCAAGATCACCAATGTGTCTGTTTTTAACCACATATTATATATATTTTTAATCATATGAATATATGAATATAAACTTACAACCATAAGTGACTCAGGCATAAAGAGTAACCAGATCAATAATTTAATTTTAGAATAAGAGGAGATCCCACTTGAATAAGATTAATGTATATATTTTTTGAGACAAGGTCTCACTCGGTCGCCCAGTTTGGACTGTAGTGGTGCAATCACGGCTCACTGCAGCTTCGACCTCCCATGCTCAAGCCTCCCTCCTTAGCCTCCCAAGTAGCTAGGACTACAGGCGCCCATGCCACCATGCCCAGCTAAGTTTTTTTACTTTTTGTAGAGATGGGGGTCTCTCTATGTTGCCCATGCTGGTCTTGAAATCTTGTGCTCAAGTGATCCTCCCGCCTCAGGCTCCCAAAGTGCTGGGATTACAGGCATAAGCCACAGCACCTACTCTGAACAAGATTAATATTTTGTCTACCTTTTGAAGGATGATTTCATATTGAAAGTATGATATATTTTGTAAGATAAAATTTGAAGTTTCTAAAATAGTCAAGAGGGCTCAGTCAGAAAAGAGAGTTTATGGTTGAAAAATATTCTTTTTTGAAATAAGTGTTCATATATATGGGCTTTTTCATTTTTTTTTGTTTAATTCCCATATGTACTGGGATCTTTTGTTTCAAACCACCCAGTGGAGAGTACTGAATAGGTTTTTCTTGTGAGATTCCTGTTCAATTTGCTCAATTCTAATGGTTATAACATTTACCAATCTCAATTACACTGTAATGAAGTCAAGATACTTTCTGTCAAGCAAATATCTGACACCACTCAGTAATTTGTCTGCCAAGGCATGTGAAGAGTTAAATGCAAAACACGAGAATTAAAGTTGAGCCATAAAAGCAGTAAGTGTTTTACTTCTATCTCATTTGGGACCTCCTAAGGGAAGAAACTAGTGAGCTATGCAGACTTGAGGGGAAATAAAAAAAGAAATTGTCCCAATGCTATTCAGTAATCAATTGGAGAAAAAAAAAATCAGTCAGTATCAGGTAATAAAATATGGAATTAGGGTAGAGCATTTGCCTGAGGATATATCCTGTAGTAAAAGTTATTTTTCATGATTTATAAGGGTTTTTAAAGAAGCTTGCGGAATGCCACAGGAGAAATGAAGACTTCTGAAAGCTTTACATTGTTCTGCAAGTGCTTTCATAATACTTGTTTATGTTTTAAGGTGGGGGGGTGGGGGAGAAATTGTACAGCGAGGTGGAACGGTTATTGACCAGATTGATCATGGGAACAAATCTGCCGGTGGTAACCTTGTTTAATGATATGTTGCTGGGCTCAGCACCTTGCTGAGGCTGTGATTCTTCACCGGCTGGGGCCGCATGATGGATCGCGGTAGGAAGCTGATGGTGCAATCACTCACCGGCCTTCAGCGACACCTGCAGCAACCTGACACCCGTCCCCGCTGAAAGGAGCAGCCAGGCTGCCCGGCCCACTGGGAGACAGGAAGCCTCCTCCGAAAAGAGCACACAGGAGCGCTCTCTCTCTCTCTCTCTCTCTCTGGGTCCTGCACCTTCCTGTATAGGTCATTTCTTTTGAGTTTTTGTTTATGACTTTTTTCAAAAATAACTTGAGTCCCTTCACAGCTAGACGTCTAAATTCCTTTCTCACACCCACACAGCTCATGAAGGCTTGCTTCACTTGTGGCCAAACAGAAGACCAAGCAAGGTCCTGAGTCCGAATATAAAACCTAAAGATCTAAAGAGTCAGGGAATGTAATTATTTTGGAGCAAAATATAAAATCATATTTTATAGTGTTTTTCCTAGTTTTAATACATGAATTAGTGGGGTAAAATTTGTTTGGCACAGTTTGCATAATGAAGTCGGTTATATGGATCTACATTACTAGACTGGAAATTCTCTAAGTGTCAGCTCTGTGCCTTTTATCTTTGTATCCGGCACCTCATAGATAATTGCTTGCTAAAAAGCAAAACAAAACAAAAACGAAATGAAGGCACATGCAATTGGTTTGAGAAAGAACAAAACAATGTAAGAGAATACTTTTTACTGTGCAACTCCGTCTATCTATGATTCCCTATTGCTTACCCCATTAAATCTAAACTGGCCTACCTGCAAAATATGGCCCCAAACACCAAACTTGATGCCTATACTCTCCAATATGATTTTTTCTTTGACTTAAGTCAGGACTGCTTCATTGTTCCCATCATCCATGACAATTCTCGACTTTGGGCTTTTTTTTTTCTTTTCTGCTACGGAGTGTTCTCCTCTCCTCTTTCCCTCTATTTACTGACTCTTCTAGTGCCAACCTAGTACCACTGCTTACAAGAAGTACTCCTTCATTATTCTGGCCTTCATTTACCCTTTATATTGGCTGCTTATTTGCCTCCTTCTCTTCCATCCCCTCCTTCTTACCAGTCCCAAGATGTGCTTGGCAAGGTTCCCGTTCCAAGGATGCTCACCCCATCCTCAGCTCTAAAAGCAGGACTTGAGACTTGAGCTAAACCCAGGCACTGAATTCCCTTGATGGTGTATTTGGTTCAGGGATAGATAGATGAAATTTACTAGGGTTTTGCTAAAATGCTGAGACAAAGATGCACTTTCTTTTCCAACTGCACAAACAAGCATGCAGGTCTAGGAGCTGCTGGAAAACATCTTGGAACTATGAATAAGTTAGACTTAGGATGAAACTGACACTCCTGTAGGTAAGGTAGAAAGAAGGAAACACATGGATATGCAATGAATCACTAAGATTCTCAATTAGGTCTTTCCAATCCCAGTCTAAAGACAACTCAGTTTTGTAAGCCAAGTATTCTCTTTAGGTTTTGGCCAGTTTCTGCTCCTTGCAACAAAAAGCGCCATCATATTCTTTGAACCAATTTGAATTTGCAATAAATAGACACCGCTCATTTTGGCTTTTCTATTTTTTTGAACAAGCAGTTATTTTCTCTTCAACAAAATTTTTTGAGGGTACAACAATATCCATTGGTTCTTCTGTTTTTTCCTTGGCCACTGTACTGGTACAGAGTAGACAGTCAATACACACTCAGGGTTTGACTCCTTGCTTTGACTCATGCTTTGTCCTCCCTGACAAAGACATCATCTCTTCAGGCAGTAGCACCACATGCTTTATGACTTGGTAGCTCCATTGATCGGGCATGCTCTATTGCAAGTTTGTTCAACCTGCAGCCTGAAGGCCATATGCAGTCCAGGGCAGCTTTGCATGCAGCCCGACACAAATTCGTAAACTTTCTTAAAACATTTTTCTTTTGCAATATTTGTTAAAGCTCATCAGCTATCATTAGTGTATTTTATGTGTGGTCCAAGACAATTCTTCTTCCAGTGTGGTCCAGGGAAGCCAAAAGATTGGACACCCCTTCTCTACTGGAATGCAACACAGAAGTCATTGTCATCTCCTGTATCAAGAAGGAGATTTTTTTTTTTTTTTTTTGAGACTGAGTCTGGCTCTGTCACCCAGGTTGGAGTGCAGTGGCCGGATCTCAGCTCACTGCAAGCTCCGCCTCCCGGGTTTACGCCATTCTCCTGCCTCAGCCTCCGGAGTAGCTGGGACCACAGGCGCCCGCCACCTCGCCCGGCTAGTTTTTTGTATTTTTTAGTAGAGACGGGGTTTCACGGTGTTAGCCAGGATGGTCTCGATCTCCTGACCTCGTGATCCGCCCATCTCAGCCTCCCAAAGTGCTGGGATTACAGGCTTGAGCCACCGCGCCCGGCTAAGAAGGAGATTTACAGACAGAAGAAGTGACTAAGAATTCTCTAAGCAGGTTTTTACATATTGTATTAATCATTCAACTAATATTTGTTGATCAAATCTGTGTTACATTGCCTTTTCTATTATGGGCATCTCAATCTTGACTGATTGGCTAAAGTGTTTCCAAAAAAATGATACATGTCATTTTGTCAAATACCAACTACTGCCTAGACTATTTTTTTATTTCCCCACTGTTCCTGCTGTTCTCCCACCTCCGTTGCGATACGGGGTAGGAAGTGATATACACAGGAAAAACAGGCTTGTAATCAACCCTCAAAAACTATAGCTGGTTTGTCAGAGCCTTTAGGGCTACTCATATCCACTAGTCATTAAAAACTAAACACCAAACAACTACTGCATGTAGACATAACTACTTAACATTTTATGCTATGTAAACGAATATAGGAAATGTTTGTACATTATCTCAACTTTAGAGACTTCAACTGAAGCAAGTTACAAAGAGTTATAAATGCAATTTAGACAGAGGTCCAAAGCTCTGAGACTTTCTAGTCAATTTCATTTCTTATATAAGAAATATCTTCTGATAGAAACCTAGTTAAAATAGAAGCTGGTTCAGGAAAATACATTTCTGAGAAAGACGAGAACATCTTGCTACACTCTAAGATAGAAGTTATCAATCTTCATTATGCATAAGAATTGTCTTTGAGCTTGTAATACAGAACCCTGGGCCCCACTCACAAAGAATCTGATTCCATAGGTTGGGGCAGAGCCCCGGGTAACGAGATGCTGCTAATATGACTGACCCAGGATCCATTTTAGTAGCACCGTTCTGAATGCTACCCTGCCCGAATTCTCTCACAATAGCGGCAAGTTTACATTTTTTCAGCTTTTTTTGTCAAACCAGATTATCATTAAGGCAAGTACGTTGTAACCATAAAACTGGAAAATCAAGTTTCTAGCTAAATGCCTTTTATTTTATTCAACTTGTTTACATGATTTAGCATTGTAGCTCTAGTAATTTTTTTTTTTTTTTTTTTTTGAGACGGAGTCTCGCTCTGTCGCCCAGGCTGGAGTGCAGTGGCGCGATCTCGGCTCACTGCAAGCTCCGCCTCCCGGGTTCACGCCATTCTCCTGCCTCAGCCTCCCGAGTAGCCGGGACTACAGGCGCCCACAACCACGCCCGGCTAATTTTTTGTATTTTTAGTAGAGACGGGGTTTCACCGTGGTCTCGATCTCCTGACCTTGTGATCCGCCCGCCTCGGCCTCCCAAAGTGCTGAGATTACAGGCGTGAGCCACCGCGCCCGGCCGCTCTAGTAATTTTTAAACATTATCCTTTAGCTAAAAAGAAAGCAGTAAGTCTAACATTCCCGGTTCTTCAACTGGGTTGAATGGGTACCTGTATTCTGATTGGGTTATATGTTATTTGTCTTTTTCTCCGATAGGCACTTGAGTCCTGGCTTTTTTATATTCTTGATATTACTAATTACATTGCTGTCACTTGAGAAATACTACTATGTATATTATTAGTAATGCTGCTACTAATAAATCACTATGCCAGTCTACTTCAAAAAGTTTCATTAGCAAGCTATGTGCATGATACCTTTCAGGGGGATAAAAAAGCTAGCCTTATAAGCCATGAAGAATCAAAAGCTACAAGACATGGAAAAATAACTGCATTGAGATCTACTGAAGGAAAAGGGATGTAGAAAGGTGAGAATAGTGACTTCCCAATAGAGAGCTCAATCGTGTTGTTTCCTTAGGTAGCTGTCTCATTGGCTTACCCTGTGCACTTAGAGATATATTTGTAAAGGTATTGTTCTAGATTTCAACCAAAAGGTCCTTCAGGAGCACTGAACCTGATAATCAGTGTCTATAGCCCTCAAAAAGCAAAACTTGAAACATACAGAAAAGTGGAGTCTCATAATTCAAGCTAACCAAAAACATTTTTAAGCTTCAGCTTTTCAAGTTTTATGATGTTGTTGTTCATCCTTCACTCCTACCAGCATAGCATTATGATATTCTTTCAAGAATGCCATCATATGTGGGGGTGTGTTTGAGAGAAAGGTGGAAATGTATAGACATTTTTATTCGCTGAAGGATACCCCGTATTATTTAGAGGTAAACCCTCTCCACTTCTCTTCCTTCTGAGTTGTTTCAAGGCAAGAGCTGAAAGGACAGATAAAATGCTACCCCTGCTACAGCATCTGGCTCTTTGGTTGACTTACCTACTGGCCACGTTGGAAGCTTTGGGTCTGCTTTTTAGGGTATTCCTCATATAAGCAAAAAAGATGAACTTGTCCTTGTGTGGCGATATCTCATTTGGCTTCTCTGTCAATTTGGGGGGTCTATATCAACATTTAAATAAGATTGTAAAAAGCCCATCATGAAAAGGACGAACACAGACACACACCCAATGCCAAAGTTTTTTTCTCCCACTCACAAAGTTTGTTTCACTTAACCATAATCATCTTTCATCCAGTATCCATTTTATTCGTAAGTCATACATGTAATTCAACAAAAACCTGAAACTCACTGGTATTTAAAAAAACAAAACAAAACAAAACAAAACTGCAGGTTTCTCTCTATGTATACACAGAAGTTATTTCTTCTTGACTAAGAACTTTAATACAATGGTGTTATAAGGTAGAGGACATTTTTCATCTAATAATAATAAATGACACACTAAAGGAACATTCTGTATCATGAACACTTTATAACCACAGTTCTTGCTTGATGGTTAACATAAAACAAAATGAACAGAGTTAACTATAAATTTAGTAGTCTAATGCTAATTACAATAAAATGATATGTATTTTAAAGTTGTCTTTATATTTTAGTGTCTTAAAATGTACTGTCATAATAGCTAAAATAATTAAAAGCTCTTCAAATAACAAATTCCTGATTTTCTAAAACATTGCTCTAAATAAAACAAATGTGCATTTTTAAAGATAATGGTTGATATTATTTGTATTTACTGTATGTACCTAAATGCACCAGTCCACACATTTACTCAGCATTATGCTCATTTAAATAATGTCCATTAATGTTTTAGCCATTGAAAGCTTATTATTAATAGAAAACTTTTAAGATTTTGTCCCTTTTCATTCTAATCTTATAAAAAAGAGAAAATGGCAATATATATTACCTTTTATTAATGTTTCTTTATAAATGCTACTTATATAAACATTTACTCCAAATGATTATGTGGGCCCGCAGAATTTTAAACTGTTGTATTTTCCAGATCATTGCTGTAATAGGGCAAATACAAAACCAAAAATGCCTTATAGATTGTAGGTCTGTTTCCTAGGAAGCTAAAATGTTTAATCCTTCTTTTCTTTGGGTGTAATTTGTCAGTTTAAGAAAAATAAAGGATAATTTGATGTTTGGTAACAATTTAGTTGGCAAATTTCTCAGAGAAATATAATAGCATTTGCTGCAATTATAAAATGGAGATGTGTTGATAGAATGCTCTGGTGTCAAAAAAAATTGGGAACATTTTAAAGGCCATTTCATTTCCCACTCCTATCATTTTAAACAATCTATCAGGCTGTATGTAAAAACCACAAGGAAAAATATTAAAGCATTCCAGTGGGTGGGTGCTTGAACATCTGTGGATATCACTGAAAGCCACTTAATAATCCCAATGAAAGAAGTTTTACATTTTAAAATCTGAGACCTCCTTATGCAAATCATTTTGCCTTTAGCCATTTCAAAAAGAAATGAAGGACCTAGAGGATTTTACAGTTTTACATAACACTGGTGAGATGGTTGCCAACTTTGATCTTACATTAATTAGTTAAGATCTTGACTGATCATAGCAACAGCTAACTCAAAAATCTGGTCATCAGCTAAAATGAAGAATAGCCACAATTTATCATGATAAATATTTCTGCTTTATTTTGTATTGTATTCTGTATGTTTAGTGTATTATTGAATGACAAGTAATAACAAAATTTGTTGTCTAGTAAAGTGCTTCGCAATGATGTAAGTGCATTTTTTAGCCTTGTTAAATAGAAATCAATCTCAATATTAGGTGGTTGTATCCTTAAGCCACTTGGGGGTATAAACCAAACATGTTTTGGGTTTTTTTCTGTTTAAAGACTAAGATTTAAGGAAATAATTCTACATACTTAATGTAATCATGGGAAATTAGGTTGTGGGTGTGTACTTCTATAACATATCAACTCTAAATGAAACGAAATCTATTGTGTTACCATTGGCTGTTTTGTTTTTCCCAGAATGAAGTTGTCTCTAAGATAAAGCTTAAAGATATAGTTAACTTTTAGAAAGTATGACCTTTCCATTATATATGAGAAACTAAAATTTAAAACTCACTAAACAGCCAATCCCTGCAAAGCATTTCCTTTTCCCTACAGGTAGTATGAAATGGAGCCCAAATGACAGGACCCCATCTGAGCCTCCCCAGCTCCCCTAGTCTGCACAAACCCACTCTATCAATCATGGCAGGATAATGCATGGAGGCTGCACCTGTGACAGGAAATGATTGAGTGCTGAACACAGGGCCTGCTTCGCCTGTCGCTTTGTGCATTTGTATTTCTCCAGGGCCGGTTTGAGAATTTTCAGAACTTGGGGGCGGGGGGATGAGGGATTCCTATTGTATTTTGAAAAAGAAGTAATAATGCATTTTGATTATCAAGACATAACACAAAAGAGAAATTAGGCAGTAAAATGCCCTGGTCCGCTCAGGTGTGTGAGAGCACCCGGGTAGCACAGGATGCAATATTATTAAGCTGTAATTTAGTATAGATAAGCAGAGGATGCTGAGCATGGCTGTTCTTTTGGAGATGCCTGATTCTCCAGTCGCAAAACAGATATTGGTTCCTTTATGATCACACACACACACAAAGAACAAAAGGTCCAGGCTCACCTATTGTCCACAAAGACGGTAGAACCTACCTAACTTATTTAAGGACAGCAGCGAAAAAAAAAATACTTTTTAATTTTTTAAGTTCTTCCTGATATTTTTTGGAAACTGACTTACTATCATGATCTAGTTATTTACACGGTTTGAGGTAGTGCCATAATCTGTTTTGAAGACATTGTAGCTGTAGTGTAAATAGTTTTAAATAATTTTCTGCTGATTCAGCCACTTAGCGAAAATATATGTGGTAAAACCATAAAGTTTCTATTTCACAGTAGTCAATATTTTATTCAAGTTAATCCTTCTGCGTAGGATATATTTTTCCATTACACCAGTAAAGAATATTGATAACGTATTTCATTGTGCACGTTGTTCACATAATTCGAGTCTGCGTTTCTAAAATGACTACTTTTATTTAAAAAAAAATCTATTAAAGAAAAGTGAGAGCAGGGACTAAACAAAAAGTAAAAACTCCAAAACTCTCCCCACCTAGGGTGGGGGGTCGGGGGAGGGAATGGTAACAATAAAAACAACATCTGAATATGTAAATTCAGTTTCTCGGGTTAGAATTTGCATTTTTGTCAACCAGAATTCGCTGTATAGGACATCACCACATGCTCAGACTTCTAAAACATTTCGTGGAAGAGAGTAGACTGTTTACCGGATGCCCTTTTATTTTTGCTGTGCAGGATTAGTACCTTCTGATTCCTTAAATGTAGGCAAATAAAATTACGGAGAAATAAAATGACTGCAGCTTTTGAGCGCCGGTTTGTCCTAGGACAATCGGATTTCACCGGGTAATGTATATGCAAACAGACACGTCCCGTTTATTTCATTGTTTGCACTGCGGAGAGTCTCCGCCGCTCTCCACGCCTTTGTTGACCTACCGCCAGCAAAGTTGTGTGGTTATAAATAGATAGAGGCAGCTGATTAAGAAGCGGGGGGAGTGACTTTCTCTGGGCTCTTACGGATCAATCACCGCTAAGGGGATCCAGGTTGAGGGGAAGGAAGAAAGTAAACCGCGGGGCAGTTTGGCTCAGTGAAACCCAATTCCTTCGCCCCAAAGCTGTTGTGGCCAGACGTGCGCGATCCTCTAGACCCAAAACAGTTTTCGTCAGCAAGGGGTCATCAGCAGAACCGAGGAGACGGGGTGGGAGGTCTGGCCGGTCCGAAATAGGGGAGAGGTGCGGGCTCATCACTGAGGCGGTGGTGCTCGGCTTACGGTCTAGAGCCTTGAGGCGCTCCCGCGTGAGCCCCGCGGCTTCCAGTCCGCCCTCGCCTGGCCCGGCGAAGGTCGCTCCCACCTCCCCGTCCCGTCCCATCCGGTTCGGTCCTGTCCCGCACTTTCCCCCGCAGGGGGCCCAGGTCGAGCCGGGTCAAAGCCGAGCTCGCAGCGCCGGACCCCTCCCCGCTGCCCGGGGTGCGGCAGCTTCCCTCCGCCCAAATGGGTGGTGTCTCTTCCATCACCCCTGCCGCGGCTTCCCAGCCAGAGTCGCCCTGCGGGGCGAGGGAGGGTCGCTCTTCCGCGGCCGGGGCCTGGGAGTGCCAGCGCGCCCCCGAGTGAGCGGGTGGGGACGGCGCGGAGCCACCGACCCGCTGCGCTCCCTCCAGTCCCGGGTGGCGCCGGGACCAAGAGCGGCTCCAGCCCGCGCCCCCGCGGGGACGCGAACGGCGTCTCAGGACCGCACCTCGCTGGGCCCTGCCCTGTCCCGCCGCGTTGCGGCCTCTCCGCACCCCACGTCCCGGGAGCCGACCGGGAGACTCTCACGGCGGAGTTCCACAGACCTCGTTAGGTTAAAGGAACCTCGCCTTGCCCCCCACTAATCGACTAGAGAGGGAGGCCGGCGAAACAAAAGCCGTAGAGGAAAATTAAGCGACTTCCCACTCAGCGGGGAACTTGGAGGTGGGGGAGCGGGGAGCGGCGCGGGGCGCAAAGAGAAGGAAGCGCCGAGATGGGTTTCCGACGAACCCCGGGCAGGGGGAGGTGGGGGTCTGCGGAGGAAGAAAGACAAACATCTGGGGATCGGACCATATGCCGGAGCTTTGTCTTGTCCTTCAAAGTTCGGCTGCCCTTGAAGTGATTTGTCAGGCGGCCCACGGGTGACAGGGAGGATGTGCGGCGGGGAGCGGGGGCGGGAGACGCCAGGGGGAGCGGAGAGGGCGAGAAGAGAGGGGAGGAAGGAGGGACGCCGACAAGAGGGGGAGCAAAGTGACCCCGCCGCCCGAGGAACGGCAGAAACAGGGATCGCGGAGGTCCGAGCCCGGGAGCGGAGCGCTTCCCGGGGAGACGCCAAAACGGCGAGAAAGGAGGAGCGGGAACGCAGAGGTTAAGGGGAAGGAAGGCCGAGGAGAAAGAGCCAGAGGACTGGAAGGAGGAAATAGAAGGGGAGAAGAAACTGAAGATTAGTCGTTGAGGTGTATTAAGAAAGAGGGCATGTCGCCTATTTTAGGAAAAGTGGCTTTGAGCTCACCCCCCACCCTTTTTTCTTTCTCTTTTGCCCGCCAACCGCTGAACTGATTAGACTGTAATTAAGGCCATAAAGCCCTCAGATTATACACCTGTTTATTCACTGAAGTCGGGGTCTCATCAAGCAAATTAGCTGCTTCCAGGCTACACATTGGGCCTGGAGCTTGCCTGATTAATGAAGTTTATTGGGAGCTGTTAAAAGCATTAACTGGAGAAAATCTCAGCAATTCGTCATATTTAAGGGATGGAAATTAAATCTTGCTATGCAAATGAGAAAAAAATTTTAAACCATCTTTGGGGGTTACTGTCTGCATATTATTTTGCTTTAAAATTCTGTTCAGGAAATAGGAGTTAACATGAAATATTATTTGCACTTAAAGTTATCAAAAATATTGAATCGCACCTTATGTGGCATCGTGGAGAGAGAAAAAGAAAACAAGGAAATTCCCATATAGTCCGTTTCCCAGTGCAAAGAATTTTCTAAGACACCTAATCACAAAGCCAACTTTCATGAGAAACCCAGTTTTTAAAATTAAACTTAATGTATCCAGCTACAGAATGAGATTTGGGAGTAGTCCTTCAAGGGGTTTAATGTTTGATGGTGGGTTGGGGGGACGATGAAATCAGCAGATAGAGGAGGGGAGTTTATGTAAGTGCCCTGAATAAGGAGCACATGTGAGAATGGCAGACAAGCAGTAGAGTGGCAAGAAAAAGCACCCAAAAGGAATCAATACTCTCATAAACTGGCTGTAGAAAATGTTTCTGTACAGTGTTTTTAACTGTAATCACTATGGTTCTTTGGACAGGTCGGGGGAAGGTGTGATTATGACAATAAACAAGGGAAGTGAGGGAAATATAACCAAGTGGAAAAAGGAAATGGAGTGCAAATTGAGAACATAATCCAGAATTTGTAAAGTATGTATTTACTTTAGATGCTGCTTGGTAATATTGCCACACAAATGTTTATTAATGGTTGCAATTATAGAAGTGACGGGAGAGTGATTTCAGTACATTAATTATGCTTGAAAAAGGGGGGAATCCCTTTTCTATGAGAGTAACAAGTGTATATACAGATGCCATCTATTTCAACAAAATATTGAAAATAAAAACGTAGTGAATAGATTATTTTAGTTAACGAAAAGTTTATTGTAATGCCAGTCTTTCCAGATTTTTTTTTTTAAGTCTTTTCTATTATTTTTTCTAAGGGCATTTTAGATACCAGTGGAGTTTGTTATGTCTGACTAATATTTGTTTCAGGACAGTGTATGTTTTATAATTTTAGTAAGATATATAAAATAGAGTATATGAAATAGAAACTATGAGACAAAAGAGAGCGGCATAGCTAATAGAAAATTAGGTAATTTTAAAGAAAATTTATCTCATAATAGTCACCTCTAATTGATTCAATTTTAAAGTATTTTATAGATTTTTATAGTTATTCTCACTAATACTGTACTTCAAAATTGATTTTCTAGTTAATTTTAAATTTTATTTTAAAATCTTAAAGCATTGAGATTTACTAATTTATCTTACCTTAATGAAGTTACTTATAGTTGGCTAAAGAAAGTCACAGTGATCATTCATATTAATATTTCTATTTTAAAGGTTCGAAAAAATTTTCAAATTTATACATTTCTCCCCTTTGGTGTGGGTATAATACAACCTTGTGAAACTGAAAAAAAAAATGTAAATGTAAAGTCTACAGAACCCAACACCACCACTTACAAACATAGATAACCTTGAAAAATAGTCATTTGTCTTAATCTTTAAAAATCTTTAAATTATTTATTATCTCCTAAAAACATCAATATATTCTAAATTTGAAACACAAGTTCCCTTTTGTTTCTATAAATATGTATTAATTATAAATTATTTTAAACAAAGGAACTGTAAGCATTTTTATTTTAATATTAGAAATAAAGTCATCTAAAATATAGTTATTGGTAAGGATGAAAAATTCTTGATACGTGTATCTGATCTATTCTTTGGATTATTAGAACACATTTTATACTAAACTAATTATTAAAGCGTTATTCAGTAAAAGAACACATATGTAAATTAAATTCATTTTTGTTCAAGCAATACAAGTTTTGAAAAGACCTGTTCCTCCTATAGTTTTGAAGTAACTTGAAGAACAACAATTATCCTTTGTGCTGAAATCAGTCGTTTATCAGGACTTTGCTTTACTTTTAATATTTAATTTAAACCTATAAATGGGAGAAGAGAGATGAGTAAATTATCTGAGGGTATTTTAAAAATACATTTGGCTGTAAATACATTTAAAAATATTTCATATCTCACATTTTTAAGATTAGAACATTTTAAAGTGATCCTATGCTGATCTTAGAATACTTGTCACTGTGGTATCCAGTGTCTAACGGTTCATTTAAAATATGGATATTTTTGTACAAAGATGATTTGCCTTTAGAGTGTACAGTCATACAGTGTGGGCTTCTGAGCTACTAACTAATGGGTATCTGTTATTGTCATTTGTATTTCTGATCTCTAGAGTGATATGGATAAAGAAGGTCAAAATGGTCTCTGATGAAAAGAAACTTTTAAAATGCTTGGAAAAGTTAATGAATTAGATTTCCCTGCACTTGAAGATATTAGGATTGGGAGATCAAGACTCCCATCAGCCAAATCAAAAATATTCACAATTGACAGGAAAACTCAAAGTTTCTTTTTCCCCACCAGAGAAATGTCTCCCACCACCATAACTAAACAGTGGTAAGTCATAGAAATGATTACATTAACTTAAAGAGAATTTATCCTAAGCAATAAACTTTAAGTGCACACAACCTAGTTTTTATTTTATTTATTTCATGTAGTTTTTCATAAGTGCTTGAAAATACTTCTTGTAAAAATGTCCTTTTTAACTTTATAAAACTTGTTTTCTGCTGTGGATAAAATTACAATGTAATAAACTATAGTTTTTTTTTAAGTCTTTGAAGCAATAATGAAAGTTCAATGAAAAGAACATAACTAGATGAGATGTACAACACCCCTTTCTTTTTAAATAACCTTTAAATGATTTACAAAATAAAAATGCTAGTTTGGTTTGCCTTAAATAACCAGTATTTGACCAAATATTTTCTGTGTTCTTAAATGTTCAAAATATTAGCATATAAAAATAATTCTATGTGTTCTTTAGGATCCACTGCATTTTTATCAACGCCTTCAAAAATGCAGTGTTCTAAGACATAATTTAATATGATCAGTTGGTTTTAAAAATGCATTCTTTAATTTTTATGGAACAGTATATGAAATAAAGAAACATGGCATATGCCTTTGAAGGTGAGTCAGGATTTCAATAATATTCAGTAGGTATACTTAATATACTACATTTCATATTTTGGGTTCTTAGAACTGAGAGCTTCTTTGTAGAAGCTGATTAAATTTTAGAATTTATAGTTCGAACCTGTGTTTTGGTCATTTTAATACTGTAAAATTATTAATGGTAAAATAGATGCATGAAGTTAATAGTTGATAATATTGTCATTCTCAACCATGCAAATATTGCTCAAAATGAAATATGTTTTACTGTATATTTCCAGGGCAACCTTTCGAGTCTAGAAAGGTCAGTAACAGGATTTTATTTTGATACAAGATATGACCTAATTATTTCACATGTTGCAGAAATCCAAAGTGGGTAGAGGGTGCCTTTTTTTTTCTTTGAGGTAAGTCTAAATTGCAACAGCTAAAATGCCTTCCTATAATTGTAATGAGATCAGTGGGTTTCAAGTATGGAATGAATCAATTGTTGTAAGCAAAGCCACTGCGTAAATCATGGAATGCCAAACCAACCTCAGGATTATAAAACGAATCTGTGACAAGTATTCAGGGTTTCCACATAGTCTCAGTAATGAGAATGAAGTACCTACTATTAAGGGAAAGCAAAGTTTTATTCACTTGCTAAGGAATACATGCATATTTATTAAAAGAGGTCAGATGGAATGAAGCTTTTTAAAAAGGGTAAGCAGCATTAAAGATAGAAATCTATGATACATATGTATAGTTTATATTAAAAACAGAAAGATGCCAAAAGCACATTGAATGAAATGAATGAGACATAACTATACTAACTGAAAAATAATAAAGTAGTTCTTTGTATTTTTATTTTAATAAAACTCTTTTAACATCAACAACAATCAAAAGATTATTATAAAAGAAATCAGGACTACCACAGTCAGTCTTAGCAATTCTTGGAATTTGATGTCTCTCAACTGGGAAGAATAATAGAATGTAAAGTTTTAACAGAAGTGAACACAGGAAAATGTCAATTGTATTATTTTTGATACAAAAATACAGTCTGCCGTAAGGCAGACAGATTCTAAAAGGCTTGGGAGATTTGGCTTAAATCAGATAGTTCCCTCCTGCACACATTCCAGCAGTCTCCTTGCCTCTTTCTTTTCCTTTCCTTTAAGATGACTGTATCACATTAATTTGCTGTAGCTAGTTGTTTAGTAGCTTTACAATTTACCATTGTAAATGCCAAGTCAGAAATTTAAAGGATAGTAGCATGTTTACCAGTTGTTGCCAATTTACTAACACTTTAATGCTTATGATAGGGCGTATGTGGTTTTTTAAAAAACATGTTGAGTGATGCAAATAGAATATACTTTTTCCTGGCCTTTCCTATTCCAATTACATAATTCTTGAAATTATTTAAGTTCTGTACTACCTAGAATCAGATATTAATTAAACTAATAAATATTAAACTTAAAATCTTTTTTAAAACGTAAAATCTTAATACACATAAAAACTTTAACACCAAAGTTCTTCAATTACTTTTACATATTGTTTCTTATATTTCTATTAATGTGTTTCAGGGATTACACACAAATAAAAACTATGATTCTTTAAAAACATGAACTAAAGTCTTACACTAAATTAAATATTCACAATAAATTATTCACCATACATTATATATAACTAAGTGAAAAGATGAATTTGTATTATAATAAGTTTGTGCATTGGGGTGTAGCATATACAAAATTTTAAAAAGTATAATACTCTGATGTTTACTGTTTTCCATTTAAAATTAGGTAAATATGTTCAATTATGCTTATGTCTCAGATAAGATTATTAATTTTGGAATAGATGTTGTAGATATTTGTGCAAAAACAACACCTATGTGACAGTTAGCTTTTATGTGAAAAACATAAAAATATTTAAATATTTTCTCACCTGTTTTTTTTGTTTTTGCCAGAATCCAAAATAAAACATATTTGGTATTCTTAAATTATATGTTGTTTCAAATATAGCCATATTTTGGCATGTATGTACGGCATTTTTATTTTAAAAGGAGCTCTATTATTGATGTACATGTATAAATGTAAAGAGATATCTCAAAATATGAAACTCATCAGTGAATTGAAAATCGGCATACTGTAAATAGAAGCTGTAAATGTATGTCTGAAGCAGCTAACATCAATGTCTGTGTATTCATAGTCAAAGGCAAGTTTTTGAAGCGTGTGCTGGAGGTGAAAAACGATTTCAGAATAGTGAACATTTACAAATAAAAACGGTGTTTTCTAGGCAATGAAAATTTTAAATTTGCAGTGAAAGTCTGACATCTGGTGGTCAGAAGGAGGAACATCAGAAGAGGAGGCTATTGTAAAATTTCTCTTGGTTTTCATAAAATAAAAACCAAACTAAAACTTATGAGAAATTCTTCCTTGTTAAAAGACGTTTTATATAACATTTACATCTTCTCCTAGTGATTTAATCATGAATCTTCTTTCAAATTTACATTTCCTAAATATTGTCTGTGTTAAAGATATATTTTCAAGAGGATCAAACTATTGGTCAACAGATATTTTTCAAATAATAATGGATATGCATTTTAAAGGAGTTTAATATGAATCAAATTTATCCAGAGAAAATTCATTTTATATTATACTCTTGGAATCAAAATGAACCTTTTCTGTATCTTCCCAATAAACAAATGAAAGAATTAAAAATTCACAAAGAAATGTAAAGTCATTTTTAGCAAAGAGCAAGAATACAACAAAAATGTTCTAAACCTTCGAACTGAAAGGCAATCCTACTTCCTGATAAATATTAAAAAGATAATTCATAGAACCAAACAATTGATAAGTAATTACCCTCAACCCATCATACTGTTTTGTATTAAAATAGTTCAGAAGAATTGTAGAGTTAATACAGCAAACTCTGTCCTAAGGCTGACAGCCTACTACAGTGGAATCTGTTTATATTAATTGAAATTAATCATGCTTAAATTATGCAGTAAGTAAATACCAATAACAATTTCAAAATAAAATTAATATTTCATAAAGTAGACTTTTCTAAAGTATTTCATCATTTTAACATGTTCCTCAAATAATTTTTTAAAAATCATTATACAAGAATGACTACATGCTTTTTGTTTACCGTTAAATTTCAAAATACAAAACTAAGAATTAATACAGAATTGGGTATCCTCTTCTGCATATTCAAAGTGAAATGAAGCTGCCAGAGGGGGAAGCTTTTGCATAATTTATGTTCCCTAAAAGATTTGACCAAACAGTGTGAACATTGTTGGGAATTGTAAAAGCGTATCCTGGTTATTGCCTCAAATTCCCATTTTGCTTGGTGTACGTAGGCCGTCTTAGTGCTAAATTTGTTGTTGCTGATTGTGGCTCTTTGATGTCTTCATCCAAGAGGCAGCACAACACTCAGAATAAAGAATGCTGCTGATATATGAAAAGGTTCCTGTCATTGCAGAGTTTCATAAATCCTTCTGCAGTGGCAGATGTGCAGTAGTATCATAAGATCAACCTCTGGTTGTTCCTGGTTTCCTTATGTTTTAAATTGAATTAGTGTATAGGGTGGACGGTCATACTGGGTTGGTTTTTGGTCTTCCACGTTGATGCCATTTGTACAGTGCCAGAGATTAATTTGCTGAATGAACTTTCAGAAAGGCATTTCAGATGCTCAGGAACACTCAGTAGTGTTAACTGCAATCAAAGACATAAAACTGCTTCTATTAATTTATTCATGCAAAGTTGATTATTTCCACAAATTGAAGGGAGTCTTACATTGCCCTATTCTTACAGCCCAGGTTATTTTAGGAGTGCTTATCAAATAATGACTGTAGCTTTTCCTTTAGAGATGTTTAAAATTCTTATATATTACATAATTATTGATGTGATTATTTTAAAAACTGTCTCTTCAAGTGCTTTGAAGATAAGAATTCTTTCTTAGCAGAGACTTATAAGTAATGCAAAATAATTTCAAAGCATTTTAGAATAAAACCAACTCCATATGTCCATTAACAAATGTTAGTATTTATTTTCCTCATCAAAATTGCCAAATTTTCTTTCTCATAAACATTAATATATTTTTCTTTCTAGAATAGACTTTTTAAGGCCTCTTTAGATGGGGAGCATACGTTCTTTCCTTATAACACCCTGCTGATCCTGATGTGAGCACCTTGCTGTTTACACAGGTCTGTGGAAAAAGGACGGTATCAGTTTTTCCTCACCTTTGATTTCTCAGTGCCTGGCACACAGTAAAGTTTCAAAAAATTTTTTGAATGAATAAATTAACGAATGAATACAAAAATGCTTTCATTTTTTCCCCTCCAGTATCAGTAACTTTTTCCTAAAAGAAAGCATAAAATTGCATTGTACATCTACCCACATTTGAGAGAAAATAGTAGGTTTCATTTTTTCCCCTCCAGTATCAGTAACTTTTTCCTAAAAGAAAGCATAAAATTGCATTGTACATCTACCCACATTTGAGAGAAAATAGTAGGACAAATGATTACAAACCGCACACACAGACACTTTATGTGTGAGGGCTTTAAAGGATCTTTTCTTTGCACAGAAAAAAAAAATGAGATGAGAATCATACATCACAAACCTTCACAATTAAGCAATCCTTGGGGTCCATGTTATAGAACTAAGTACATGAAAGAGGTAACGTTTTAGCTTCTAATATCTGCATTGATAATGTTTATACAGTGAGATGCCATCTGCTGCATGAACATTTGCACATATTAATGGGCCCTGAGCCTGCAATGATATATTTTACATGCAGAAGCATGTCAGAAATTTGTAACATCAAATATGTGGACCTGTAATAGGCATTCCATGATCACATTAACTATAATCTGAACATTTGGTTTTCCAATGATTTTATTACAAAATTACATATTTTTAGATTCCTCTTCATTTTCATATCTTCCCTGGTCACTCTGGATCATGTTACTTTTTCCCCTTTGATGATATAATACAATATTTACTCTCCATCCTCTCATTTGCTGTCAACAGCTCTGTTTTACTATATAGCTATTTACAAATGACATCATTGTCTTTCCCAAATTGTTGTAATGTCTCCAAATCAGGGGGTGTGTCTCCTCTCTTTGGCATTCATATAATACACTGAACCAGGGTTTTCAGAGATAATGTTAACTTTTGAAGTGCCAGTGCTAAATATGTCCTGGATGTTTCTATAGAAATGCTACTAAAATATAAATGCAGATTATATGGAACATAAAATGTTTTCTTCTTTGCCAGTTTATCTAATGTTGTCTGGTCACAACACTAGTCACTCCCAGTACATTATTTTTTCATAGTGCTAATTGTTATTTAAAATTATTCATTATTTAACTTGATTATCACCTATCTCCTTCACTAGAATCTAAGCTCCATGAGGACAGGGACTTTTCTGCCTTATTCACAGCTGTATCCCCAATGACTAGAACTATGTCTATCTATAGGAGGTGCTTTGAAAGTGCCAATTTTCCCTTATCCACTCCGTTTAGAGTTGGTATGGTACTAAGATTAACTTCATAGTATTAGAAGGGCATTGAGAGTTCATTTAATCTCACTGTCCACCCAGAACAAGAATCTACTGTAGTATCTTGGAGAGACACTCATGTGGCCTCTGCTTATATTCTCATGTCGGTAGGTTCATCACATATTGAGGCAACGTGAGCCATTGTTGGAAAGCTGTTGTGATTGGAAAGGTCTTTTGTTGAAAAGTTAGCATATAATGTACTTTTTTTTTTTATCATGTACAGCTTATGTTTCCTTTTTTTGTTAGGATTTGAAACCTGTCTTGCTGGTTTCAAATGGAACTACAGAAACAAGTCATTTTCTGTGTACTCTTCCAATATGTTTACACACACACACACACACACACACACACACACACACATTTTCCTCTTTGAATAAAACATTACTGACATTGTTCGTTCGTTCTGCTAGGTGTGCCAGACAGAAACAATCCCCACTTTCATGTCCACATAGTCAAATGGGAGAGACAGATAATTAAACACATTATGTTTGTAACACATGTTAAGCACGATGCATGCATAAGAAGTACAAGATCAAAAAGAACCAAAGTAAAATCTGGTCCAGAAAGGGAGACAGCTCCAAGTTGTGATGACTGGAAAACAGATGTACAATGTAACATCCTTCTGCATCCCTCCACACTGCCACCCTGCCCCATGGTGTACATTACTGTAAAACACTTCTGAAACTGGATTTGTGGGGGTTTTCTTTTTTCTAGATGTGATAACATAGTAAGTCTGGCCTCAATAGAATCACAAGACAAGAAGAGAGTTTACCAAAATGAGCACTTTATACTTTGTTTACTTTTATATATAAGATTGGATGTTACCATCAGCTGCTAGAATTTCATTTTGTTTTAATTTTTGTGTCTCTTGAGAGATTGGATTGGCTTTCTAAACCTGGTTTACTACTTTTCCTTATAAAATAATATGTGATTCTGATAAGGAAACCTGTGTGTTTTTGGAAGCTGCTTATGTACATTTCATTTCCTATTGCAAAAGTTTTCCCTTATATATATTTAGATCATTAACCAAATGGGTAGTTTCTTGTACTAAGTAATGCATGTCACTAGCCATGTCACACAAAGCCATCGATCATAAAATTTTTAAGGGAGATGCTTAGATGTTATAATATCTACTTCTCACTAGACAATCAGTTTGCAGGGTGAAAATTAACTATGGTTATAGGGATTTGCTTTTCGAACACTTTTTTCCCCCAAATTTGTTACTTAGCTTCAATCTTACTATTTTTTAAAGACATATGCAGCACTACTTGTCACTCATACTGAAACACATCATTCTCTTTATATTCTCTCAACACAAACTCGTGCTCTCGTACATCATTATCCTTTATAGTCCTTTCACTTTCTGAACTTAATTTGATTCTCATTATGGGATCTGAGTGGTCCTGGAATTGCATGGAAAGAAATCATGACTTCTTTATTCTGAGTAACTGAAAGCTTTGGTCATTCCACAGATTTTAGACATAGAGGGAAAACAGCTAAATTAACATAAAAGAAAGAGACATGGAATGACAAACCACACATAAAGGTCTTCGATATTTGTGGTGGATTGTATTTTCCAAAGATGGCCACTGCAATATCCCTTTACCCATAGCTCTTCTACAACCTTGCTCCTGCTTCTTCAAGAAGCAGAATATAATCCCCTTCCCCTTGATTCTGGGAAGGCCTGTGGCTCACTTGCAACCAATAAAATGAAGCAGTAGTGATGCTGCATGTTTTCTGGTCTAGGTCACAAAAGGCACTGTAGCTTCTATCTGGCTTGCTTCCCTCTAGAAGCCTCCAGCTGCCCTGTGAGCAGCCTATGTCTAAACTATGCTGAGACCACCATGTATTGAGGAAATCTAAACTAGCCCATGAGCAGAGAACACGTGGAAGGTCTTGAGACCACATGAAGCTACTGAGATGCCCAGTCAGTCTCCAGCTGATTGCAGCTCCAACCTTGATCATGCTCCAGCCACCATTTGACTGCAGTCAGAGTTCTGTAGGCAGAACCACCTAGCTGAGCCCTTCCCCAATTCCTGACACACAGAAACCATGAGGAATAATATAATGAATATTGTTTTAAATCACTAAATTTTGCAGTCATTTGTTATGCAGCAATAGATGATCAGAACAATGACTTTCAGAAACTTGGTGCTGAAGTGAAAGCAGTGATGTATCATCCCAGCTTTAAAAGCAGTGTAGGCTGACTTACAGAATTATCTAGGTCTTCTCTAAAAGTCCACCAGGTGTTGATATTTGTATTATGGCAGTATCTGTATGTACATTTACCATGTTTTGTTAAGTATTGCTGAATTTTATAAAATATGTATCACATTCATAAAATCTTTAAAATCAACATCCATCTTTTCATTAAATTTAGCAAGAGGTTGTATTAGTATATCTTGTAATAGTAGGTCATCAGATGGAGGCTTTGTAAACTCCGGATATAAAACAGTGTGCATCAGTTAAGATTACTTCAGTAGCAAGTGACAGAAACCCCTAAGTCAAATTGGTTTAAACAGGAAAACATCATCTCAAAAAATCTAAAAGGGAGGCTGGACACAGTGGCTCAAACGCCTGTAATCCCAGCACTTTGGGAGGCTGAGGCTGGCAGATCACCTTAGGTCAGGAGTTCGAGACCAGCCTGGCCAACATAGCCAAGCCCCATCTCTAATAAAAGTACACAAATTAACCAGGAGTGGTGTCAGGTACCTGTAATCCCAGCTACTCAGGAGGCTGGGGCAGGAGAATTGCTTGAACCTGGGAGGCAGAGGTTTCAGTGAGCCAAGATCGCACCATTGCACTCCAGCCTGGGCGAAAAGAGAGAGACTCCATCTCAAAAAAAAAAAACAAACCAGCAAATTAGCCAGGCGTGGTGGCAAGTGCCTGTAATCCCAGCTACTTGGGAGGCTGAGGCAGGAGAATCACTTTAACCTGGGGGCAGAGGTTGCAGTGAGCCTAGATCATGCCATTGCACTCCATCCAGCCTGTGTGACAGAGCAAGAATCCCTCTCAAAAAAAAAAAAAAAAAAAACAAAACAAAAAAACAAAAAAACAAAAAAAAAAAACCTAAAAAGTATCTGCAGGGACGGTTTGGGCTTTGCTTTCTTGAGTCTCTGAGTCTACCTCATTTAGGGGTTAGCTTCACCCTTATACTGATAGCAAGATGACTGTAGCATTTCCAGCCATTACATAAAGGCACGACAATATCCAGAAAGAACTCTCTTTTGTAATAAATTCTTACTTTCAATGGAAAACTCTTTAGCATTTAGAGTTCACTCATTCAACAGTTATTTACTGAGCACCCAATAAGTGTGAGGCAGTAATCTAAAGCTTGAAATGCAGCTATGAGCAAAATGACAGACCTCCCTGTTACAACTCACTGGAAATAAATGGGTCACACAGCACCCTACAGCCAACCAATGGAAATAGGAATGGGACCACTATGATTGACTGAGACCCAATCCAAGATTTAAAAAAAAAATCCCCCACTAAGTTATGTAGAGGAGGTATAGTCCCTTGAACAAACTAGGGCTTTTCTAGCAAGGATTCCATGGGGAAAGGTATTCAATAGGCAGTCAACATTGCCTGCAAATAGAACTTATAAGAACGTTTCATTTGTGAAAACTATGTATTAATAATAATGTAGTAGTGTCTTGCTACGTAATGCTAAGTTAAATAACCAGGATTTTAAAATAAGTATATGTAAAATGATCAAAACTATATTTTAAAAAATCTTTTCATATCGAAAAATACAAAACAATACCAAAATGCCAGCGATGTATTGCTTGTAATTTAGGTAATTGTACCATTTGTGTATTTGCATGTTCTATTTTTCTCCTTTCCCCCTAAATTTTCCTTAATGAGCTTGCTTTTCTTTAAACAATTCTTTAAATAAAAAGTAAGTTCTTGTCAACTGTGTCCAGATACATTATCTACTGCCTAATTCAAATCAAATAAAACAAATTTATGGAGCCTGAAGTTCCCCAGTCTCAGATCAGAGCAATGACATCTTTATGATTTTTTTTTCCAGTACTTCCAGCTCAATCAAGAGACAAGCAATTTTAAATAAAGAAGAACCCCCTTGCCAAGAATCTTTAGATCAATGATCACAAATATGTGATATTTTATAGTTCAAATATGTATCAAACATTATGATGATTATAAATTTACTAGATATAGTCTTACAGCTGTATTTGATTTTGGCTAATGTAAGCATTAACCAAACTCTCTTATCTTTGATTAATTATAATTTACCAGAAAATCTGCTTTATAGTATATAGAGAATAGTCCCAGCATCAATATTTTGATATGCCTGCAGCCTAGTAAATTCAGGCCTACGAATAAGTGGTATAT
The DNA here is from genome assembly GCF_049350105.2 of Macaca mulatta. NCBI lineage: Eukaryota > Metazoa > Chordata > Mammalia > Primates > Cercopithecidae > Macaca > Macaca mulatta. The sequence continues at coordinate 75,905,781 of NC_133406.1, forward strand.
ATTTTGTCTCTATTTCTCATTACTCTTTGGGTTCAGTTTTCATGGGGACTTGTGTTTGAGGGGCTAATTGTGACCATACAGGTCATTGGGAGACAAACGTTATTTTGGGAAGGAAAACTATGAAGCTGAAAAGCAGAAAGCCTACTGTCTACCACTGTAATCAAGATAATTCACAAAGTACACTCAGTAAGAAGGGTAAAAATGCTTTAAAAAAAAAAAACCCTAAACAAAACACATAGCATACTTTTCCAGCTGCACTAACACACTTATACTCATTAGCTGGGCTCAATTGAAGACTTTGAAAAAGCAGTTATGGAAGATGAATCATTCAGTGATTTGCTTTTTAAAGATGAATACCTACAAAGCTGCAGAGAGCAAAATCTCATGGCATATGTGAATTGATAATCACTTGTGTGCATCTAAAGGACAGGAGAAGCCATATCCAATTGTAGAGATGTGTTAGCTGTTGGCCTCTCAAACTGTTTGCAGGAACACTGTGAGTACTGCTTTTTCCTATCAGTTTGACACCTCAACAGCTCAGAGCTGATAGGATTCTTCATCAATCACCTTGATCACAATGGCTATATGGACAGGGGATTTAAGAGAGCTGATCTACTCTGTCACTTTGGGCTATGTGAAGAACATTGTTCTTTTTTTCTTTCTTTTCTCTAGGCCATCTCATCCATCAACCAAACTACACAACAATTGAGACCTAAAACTAAGAAACACATATAATGACACTTGGTTAAATGATTGGGCACTGCTAAATCCACAAGGAATCGGACTAACCATTCAATTTGATTTAAAGAATCAGCCCACCAGTGGTTAGATACTCATGTAAACAAATGGGTATTTGGCATCGTGCATCATGGAGTGATAGTCTGGTGTTGTAGAGACTTCAAATATCCAGTGTCACAGGATAGGTTTTAACAATGAAATGAAAGTCTTTGAAACCTTTAAATAAATACTGTGGTGAATAAACCAAAAATTATATTCGTAAAAAAGAAGTGAATACAGAACGTAAATAGCATGGCAAGTAAGTTTTCAAATGTGGTACAGATGCAGGAGTTTGTAGCCTGTTGGTTCAAAATAAAATACAAGCAGGGGATGGATTTGTCAGCCGGAGACGTAGTGACGTGGCCTGAGAAACATGAGTAACATAGTTTCAGCAGTCCGTAGGGACATCAGGAGAGTCTCCGAAGGCTCTGACACCTTGGAGGTCACATCTCCTTCTGAATTTAAAGGTGCCTTATTTTGTCTTTTACACCATTGAATATGATTAAACTCCTGCTGTTGTGCTAAATTTCCAAGATTGTAAAAAGTCAGGGGAATTAAAAAGGTCATTGCAGTATTTCATTTCACTAGCAAATCTGTAGAATAATGTTATAGGAGGACATAGGAAATTACTCAAAAAAGAGAACCTGTATCCAAATTCTGGAAAATCAGAGTGGGGAACCTAGGTGGAAAAGAGATGACTTTTTCAAGTATAAAAACACAAAACTGGACTCCTTACCATGTGATATCTTCAGTCAAAGAAATTGGGATGCCATTTTTAATAGCAAAAAAGGCTAGATTCTGGTCACTTAATGTGAAGAATTGTCAGGTGTTAGTTGCAATCTCCATCTTTCTGTGAACATGTGAAGTTGTTCATAAAGTTAGAAATACTGATTCCACACCTTAGTACCATAAAACACCTAAATAATGTAAACCTTCCTATTTTAGTATAATGCTACTGGTTTATAAAATTGGAAGTAAAATTTTAGATGTAAATAGAAAATTAAGAAACAGTGAATTCAGCAAGACAGAACAGGGGACACCATAAGAAATAACATGTGAAGGAAGTTGGCGATACAATTCTTCTCTTAAGGAGCTTGCAAACTAACAGACCAACCACAGGCACAATAATCTACATGAGAACAAGTCAACATGAATCGAGTACTGTTGGTAATCGCATGCAATACATGATACACGCTCCCTATATAAAAAGCCCTTGGTATTGTCCATTTTTGTCTCTATATTGCCTAGTAACCTACACACTATTAAATAAACATAAGCTATTGTTTGACAAAATTGATAGGTACTTTTATAGTTATATGAAAAATCAGAGTTGTGTGCTGCCTTTGGTTTTCCTGAGGCAAGGACTTGGTTGTAGGCTGTTTATGCAGGAAATGATCCTAGGAAGCACGAGAGAGGGAGCAAAGAGAGCAGGTCAGAAGAAGTGGAAAAGACAATCAAGCTCCATCATTAGCAATCCCTGTGGGCAACAGGGGCTTGCTCCATCCCACGGAGGACCCTCTAAGGAACCATGCAAAATGTGCCTTAGAATTGTACCCCACAATTATGCCTCCCAAAGATGGAAATCTGGGGCATTTGTTCATAGACTCCTGTCCACCCAAAGTTGCAAGGTTTCCTGGGAAGTGATAACTCTTCTGCACTTCTAAGCTGAGCTTGCACATACTTTCAGCAGATTTTGAAGAAAAAAACTCTAGGGCAGAAAAGTGGAGGGAGGCTGCAGCAGAGAAGGGGGTTATGTGCAGGGAATGATCACTGCAGCCGCTGTGAAATCAGGTGGGCTGAGCGATGTGCTCCCAGGCACAGGTAAGCCCCTGAATTATTTTCTGATCTATTTATATGCTCATATGCTCACCTGTTCCTCCTTGGACCCATGACCTTCATTAAAGAGAAGGCAGATTTGTCCAAACACAAGGAATAGGAAACTCGGACGTCCACTGGACTATTCAGGAATTAAACCATAATTGTGACCTTACTATCTAACCGGCAGACTTAACTGGTATGTAGCTATAGGTTGTTTTTAACAGATTTACTGAGGTGTAATTGACTACAATGAATTGTGCATATATAAAGTGTATAAATTTGATAGGTTTTGACACGCACATATATATGCATATGAATAAGCATAGACATATATACACTCCCTGAATCATCACCACAATCAAGTTAATGAATGTATCCATCATTTTCAGTTTGTATATTGTTTTGAGATGTTATAATGAATGACTTTCCATTGCTATTGTTTTCATAATAATAACTGTTATTATTATTAATAAGGAGTGATGATTAGGCAGATGAAATGACTAGTAACTTTCTTTCCCAGCAATCTTCATTTCATTCCCACCTGCTTATGAATGGAAAAGATCATATGGACTTGGGCATCAGGTAGAGCTGGTTTGAATACTAGTTATTTCTCTCAATTACTAGTTGTGTGGCATAGGGCCAGCCACTTAAACATGCCTTGTTTCTATATATTCAAAACATGGATTATGAGGCCTCTTCTAGGTGTTGTGAGGATTAGAGCTGAATGTCAAGCATCTAGAGCTGCATACGCACATAGTAGATGTTCAGTAATAAATTCTGGTTTTTGTACCTCACAGTTACTGCGAGGTTTGAAATGCTTACTATTGGGAAGTTATTCAATTTAAAATTTAATCGTGTAATTCTTTGAACTCTTTAAGGAAAGAAAAATATTTCAGAGCTCCAATAATGAACTACTTCATTTCATGATAATGTTCACTTCTCTTCTCTCTTAGCATGCACTAGGCCAGTAATTTACTACCAACTGGTCAACTGTACCAACAATGCTATTGTCAGGGGCCAAGGAAACTGTTACAATCTTTTTTTGTTAGAGTGACACAGGCCCAGCTTACATTAACATGAGCTCTGAGGGCATGATCTGACTCATTATAACTGTATTTGTTATTTGATAAGGTACTTTACAGAGGTATTTTTGTATGCAAAATATAGCAGCGGTTAACAAACTTAGAATAAGATTCATTTGGTACTTTTTAAAAACACAGATTTCTGGACTTCTATCCAGGCCAATTGAATCAATTCCACTTGCTAGGATCCAGTAACCAGTATTTGTAAGAAGTTCCCCAGAGCTTCAAATATACTAGAATGTGAAAAAAATAGTACTAGGGGAGTGTCACACAGGTTGTTGCAACCACAGAGAAAGCTTATGGAATACTAGAATGTGCACAAAGTCTGTTGTTTTTTTAAATATATGAATGTGTTTATAATTCTGTCATGTAGAAAATGGAGAGCAGTAGTCTGTTCTTTTTTTTTTTTTTTTTCCTTTTTGTGGAGAACAGGGTCTCGCTATATTACCCAGGCAGGTCTCGAATTCCTGGGCTCAAGCTATCCTCTCACCTCTGCCTCCCTGAGAGCTGGGATTACAGGTGTGAGCCACCGCACCCGGCCAGTAGTCTATTCTCACACTCTATAATGAAATACCTGATACTGTGTGATTCATAAAGAGAAAAGATTTAATTGGCTCACGGTCTGCAGGTTGTACAGGAAGCATGGCAGCATCTGCTTCTGGAGAGGCCTCAGGGAGGTTTTACTCATGGCGGAAAGCCAAACGGGAGCAGGCACATCTCACACGGCTGGAGCAGGAGGAAGAGAGAGGGGAGGTGCTACACACTTATATACAACCAGATCTCCTGAGAACTCACTCACTCTCATGAGAACAGCACCAAAGGGGGTAGTGATAGCCATTCATAAGAAACTGCCCTCATGGTTCAATCACCTCCCACCAGACCCCACCGTCAGCACTGGGGATTACAATTCGATGTGAGATTCAGGCAGGGACACAGATCCAACTGTGTCATGGAGAAAGGATGTCTAAGCAACCCTTTTGACTGTGGTTTAAAGTCAGCCTTGTCTGCCCTAACGCTGGCAGATGCAACACCTATGGACTTGGAAGATGTTACTGGGAAAGCACAAACTGCTAACAAAAAAACATTAATTTTCTTTCTTATAATTTGGGCTGCTATTTAAAGCTAATATAATTGTGAGACCAAGCTTTGTTTAACGTCAACAGATGAGCTTTCTAAATGTTTCTGTTTGATCGTTATCTAATTATTCAAGGATTTAGTGGTTATCTTTAGTTTTTCCAATCCATTTTAATATCTATCTAGTCCACATTTTATGCAGGTCCGGCAGGATGTATATAACATAACCAGATTGTTTTTACCATAAACATGTATTGGGTAAAGATGAAAAAGGACTATTAGACATTAAACCACTCAAGCCTAAACACATAGGAAAGAAGATATAGGTTGGTAACTAACACTTTTCAGATTGCAAAACTAAATTCTTTCAGACTCAAATAACCTTCTTGGCTTTTGTGTGAACTGGATGTGTAGACTAATTTGTTTGTTTAATAGAGAAGTCATTTGTCTTGCAAATCTGCCACCTTAGGTAAATAAATAGAGAGATCATTGAGGGCAGGGACCTATTCCTCTTTGTAGCCCAAACATCTAGCATACTTAACACATATTATGTGTTCGTTACAGGACCTAATCAATCAATGCATTCATTATTAAGCATTTAGCAAAATGAATCTTAATTTTATAATCAAACTCATATATGTAGTAGTACTTTAAAAGAGGCTTCATAGGCAAGGCGTGGTGGTTCACACCTGTAATCCCAACACTTTGGGAGGCCCAAGTGTGCAGATCCCTTGAGGTCAGGAGCTCAAGACCAGCCTGGCCAACATGGTGAAACCCTGTCTCTACTAAAAATACAAAAATTAGTCAGGCATGATGGCGCATGCCTGTAATCCCAGCTACTTGGTTGACTGAGGCAGGAGTATCATTTGAACCCAAGAGGTGGAGGTTGCAGTGGGCTGAGATCCTGCCACTGGGTGATCCAACCTGGGCAACAGAGTAAGACATAATCTAAAAAAAGCCTCATAAATCTGCAAATTTACCTCTCGTGATTTTCTGCCTTCAGTTTCATCCCTCTACAAACCATCTTCAACACTGCCACCAGAATAATTTCCCTAAAACTGAAATCTAATCAATGATCCTGCTTAACACCCTTCAAAACTGTTGCCCCAGGGTAAAATTTAAAAAAAAAAAAACAACTCCTTGACCTGAAATACCAGGCCAACGTAATTGGACATTTTCCTACATCTTCAGTGACATTTTTCACATCTAGCCTCTTGGAATCTCAGCTACGGTCTTAGCAAACCGTCCACCTTCTCCTGTTCTCCCAGCTCTCTTGGTCTTATCTACTCTGCTTTCTCTCTACTCAAGTGTCTTGGTCCCTCAAGACCCAGCACAGTTATTGCTGTTTCTCAGAGGCTTTCCCTGACTGTCTGGCCTGAGTCCCAAGCCACTCTGTGTGGTCCTCCTGGGCACCCCGTCCACTGTTATCACACTCTTTGCAGTGCATTGTACATGTTGCTTTGGTTACTCTCTCCAAGAGTTAACATGATGTGCTCCTGGAGAGCAGAAATGATGACTTATTTCTGTGTCTTCAGTGACTATCATAGAACCAGGCACTTAGTAGATTGTCACAAAGCTCAATATTTACTGGGGGCTTATATGCAACATGACAGGGAGAGCTTCTAATATTTCTTGAATACTTATGCACTGTGTTAGATACTTTACATAAATTATAGTTTAATACTCAAACTAGCTATGAGATAGATAAGGGTATCCCCATTTTAGAGATGATAAAAATTACTCTTATATTAAAAGAGGAGCTACATGATTTCTAGACATGCTGATATTTTAAGATCCTGGGCTTAGATCTGAAAAAATTAAAATATGAGAATTGAAAATTTTTTGTTAAATAAATCAAACTTATTCAGATAGTTTTTTTTAAAAAAGTAAATCAGAAGTTACTTCTGAGTTTAATTTGTTTCATAAATCTAGAGAAAATGCAGAATAATTTTTGTATTCAAATCAAAACCATCATATTGGGAGTTAAGATTTTAATGTATGAATTTTGAGGGGATACAAATATTCAGTTAATAGCAGGCATTAAAAAATGTCAGCACCCCGCCTGTAATCCCAGCACTTTGGGAGGCTGAAGCGGGCGGATCACGAGGTCAGGAGATTGAGATCATCCTGGCTAACACGGTGAAACCCCGTCTCTACTAAAAAATAAAATGCAAAAAATTAGCTGGGCGTGGTGGTGGGCGCCTGTAGTCCCAGCTACTTGGGAGGCTGAGGCAGGAGAATGGCGTGAACCCGGGAGGTGGAGCTTGCAGTGAGCCGAGATGGCGCCACTGCACTCCAGCCTGGGTGACAGAGCGAGACTCCGTCTCAAAAAAAAAAAAAAAAAAAAAAAAGTCAAATCTCTCTTATTTTTTTTGAGACAGGGTCTCACTCTATTGCCCAGGCTGGAGTACAGTGGTGAGATCTCAGCTCCCTGCAACATCTGCCTCTTGGGCGCAAGGGATCCTCCCACCTCAGCCTCTTGAGTGGCTGGGACTACGGGCATACACCAACACACTCAGCTAATTTTTAAAGTTTTTTTTTTTTGTAGACATGAGGTCTCACTATATTTCCCAGGCTGCTCTCCAGCTCCTGGCTCAAGTGATCCTCCTGCCTTGGTGTCCCGAAGTGCTAGGATTACAAGCATGAACCACTGCACCTGGCCTCAAGTCTCTTTTTCAAATTAAACTTTTAATTTTGAGATAATTTTAGATTCACATGCTGTTGTCAGAATCAATATATGGGAATCTCATGAACACTTTCTCTTTCCAGTGTTTTTCAGTGATAATATTTTGTAAAACTATAGTACAATATCATAAGTGTGCTGACATTGATACAGTCAAGACACAGAACACTTCATCACCACATGAATCCCTAAGAGTATCCCTTGAACAGCCACATCCATGTTCCTCTCACCTCAGCCCCTCCTTAACCTTTGGTGCTCCCTTAAACACTAATCAAACATGAAGTCTTAATAATAATTCTGGCCAGACACAGTGGCTCACACCTGTAATCCCAGCACTTTGGGAGGCCGACGTGGGTGTATTCCTTGAGCTCAGGAGGTCAAGATCAGCCTACACAATATGGGGAAACCTCATCTCTATAAAAAATGCAAAAAATTAGCTGGGTATGGTGGCATGAGCCTATAGTCCAAGCTACATGGGAGGCTAAGGTGGGAGGATGGCTTGAGCGCAGGAGGCGGAGGTTGCAGTGAGCCAAGATCGTGTCACTGCACTCCAGCCTGGGCTATAAAGCCAGACCCTGTCTCAAACAAAATAATAATAATAATGATAATTACGAGTGTCCATCCTCTGTCCTTTTTATGTCTTTCTTCTGAGTTAAACATCTGCTTTCTCCTTAGCCGTCCAATGGTCATGTTTTTAAATTTACCCATGCCATTGTAAAAATATTACCAATTCCACATAGTAACCCATATATCATATGGAATTCCCACCTGGATATAGCTAATCGTTAATCTAATCTGTACAAGTCAGATAACATACCATAGTTGTTTACTTACCTAAGATTATACCAGAATTTTAGGCTGTGATCAACATACACAAAATCTTTCAGTACAGTTTCTAAATATTTTTAAAAATGTGTTTGTGTAGAACAGAAAGACAGATTGGGAGTGCAGATATTTGGGCATCTTGAAGAATGATCTTTTCTCCAATTATTGCTTAAGCCTGCTGGATTCATGAGTGTGCTAAATGATGGCTTAATGACTTGAACTGCTCTTAACACAAGGTAGTGTTGGTATTTACCATCGTATAATCTACTGCCATACAACAGATGACTTTAACACAGTTTCTATTTTTTGACCATCAGCAAAACTTAATGAATAAGTGAGAAAATATTACAGCTTACAAGCCTTTGAGTTAAGGGCATCTGAGTTAGAAGGAGATACTGAAAGCTCTGGCATCTCTCTCAGAACACCGAAAAACTGAAGGAAATGGAAACTTTGCTAGGTTCTAGGTATGCACGTTCTGTATCACTGTAAACCCTATGGTTCCTACTACTGTGTTGTGGCTCACTAAGACAAAATGTAGACCTGAGAGCCTTGTTAGATTTTTCTTTCCATGGTAGGAGAAAGGATTACTGAGGCTCTGACTAGCATTCTGATTTAAGGCAGAGATGAACATTAATATTCACGTCCCTTAAAATCTTTCCTAAATTTCTACATCATAAAATCAGAATAAACTGTGTACAGGCTTTGTACTTATAACTTGAATATTAAGTAGCATCTTACCCTTTTGTTAGTACTCTCTCTTTATTGGTTACTTGAGTGGCCCTTATTAAGTAGAAGTTGGACCATTACCACTGCCTCCAACATCAGCTCCGCCGAAATTCCCTTCCTGTTTGGCTAGAAGATTCAACATTTGTGATTAAAGAGAGCCAAACCAAGGAACAGAACCACAGCATTCAACTTGAAGGATTGAGCTCTCTATCTGAATTATCTGTCTACAGATAGAGCAGGCAATGGAGGGTAGAAACTCTATATTTTGAGGGCATTTATACTAAATATTTTACTTGTTTCTACTAAAAATAGTGCTGTTTTGTGGAGATGTATACGTTAAAGTTTATTCATTTTAGCTTGAAAAAGAAATATTCATTATTACATAAAGTGAAACAGTAGATAGAAGAAAGTAGAAACATAACAGCGATCATTATAAATGTTTATAGACATAACTAAAGCCTTATCTAAAGTTCATCCTGTTTAAGGACATGTTTTATGTTGTACAATTCCTCTTAGAATATCAATCTAATAAGCACCAAATGAGGCTGAAGACAATGCTGTTATAAAAAATGGAGAAAAATGATTAAAATATGATAATTATACTGACAGCTTATATGCTCAATCTAATCAACTAAGCTTCCAATTTGTCATAATGTACACTCACTCATACATTATTGCTTAATTACAGCAACACTTCTATTTGGAAAGGTTGTCAATCATGTGAATACCCATCATTTTTCTTTTTTTTCTATGAAGGGGCATATTTTAAGCAAGGATTTGAAGCCACTGTGCTATTGATTTAACCCTTGCAATACTTTTTATGCAAAAACCATAGTATTGAATGTTTTCTTTTGTACACAGATTTAGACAAGCTGATACTATGGAACATTATTCTTTTGTATAAGAATATACAATATTCTAACATGAAAATAAATATTGGTAGAATTTTGTGATTTTATAGTTATTAAGGTATCTATGTGGTTGCATTAAAAAACAAAAGACACATTTTTAGAAAAGAAACACAAATTTGACTGGAGTGGTTCCCCATTTGCCTGTGATCCGTATTGATCACGAAGCATAAGAGAAATGACAATAAGGGTGAAATTTAAATAGCTCTTTTATAAAGGATGTGAGTGCTTATGGAAACAGACTCTACCCTTAGTACATTTGGGGTTTCTCTTACCTTTTACTTCATTTCCTCTGGCTCCATCATTTTTCTTCCAGTTTGTAAAAATGCTTAACACATTGGCTAAAATGATCATATCAGTGCATCTGCCAGGGTCAGCTACTGAGAGTTTAGTAACTTTATCATGTAACCAAGTATGCTCTAGCAAAGTAAAGTAATAAATTGAAACAACTATTCATATATTGAAAAGACTGAAGCTTTGTCTCAATTATCTTAAACATATTATTGACTATATAATATATACATATGTACGTGTGTATGTGTATCTTCTTTACATATAATATCCTATAGCATATATAGACTATAGCATATGTAGACTATAGTCTGTGTATGTATATATGACTATGTATGTAGCATACTCTGAAGTTTTTACCCTAGATTATCTAATAGACCATTTTGTCAAGATGATCAGATTATTTGCTAAAAATTGAAAAAAAAAGTCTTATTAAATGTGGACATTTTTGGTCCATAGGAATCAATGTTGTATTTTCTGTTTTTTGTTTTGTTTTGTTGAGACAGAGTCTTGCTCTGTTGCCTAGGCTGGAATGTAGTGGCGTGATCTTGGCCCACTGCAACCTCCACCTCCCAGGCTCAAGCAATTCTTGTGCCTTAGTATCCCGAGTAGCTGGGACTATAGGCAGGCATCACCATACCTGGCTAATTTTTTTGTAGTTTTAGTAGAGACAGGGTTTTGTCATATTGGTTAGGCTGGTCTCAAACTCCTGGCCTCGAGTGATCCTCCCACCTTGGCCTCCATAAAGTGCTGGGATTACGGACATGAGCCACTATACCGGCCCTTTCATTATATTTTCTATGATTCCACTCAACCACTAGAGTAGACAAGTCCCTGGGACTGAGAGAGAAGTGAGTGGTGGGGTGGGGAAAGAGAGAGAGAGACAGACTTTATTTCTCCTTCATTTCTTTAAATAATATCTTTGGAAAGTGTAAAATAATGAAGCAGGTGTTCTATTTTGCTAGTTCCATTATTCCTTAAAAGCTAGGTTTGTGATGATGAGACATGCTGATATATATACAATTATGAACTTGGAGTATGAACCCAAGTTGCTATACATTTCTATCACTTTCATGGATTACTAACACTTAAGCAATTTATGTCAAGTGTTTTATTCTTCAAGACCTTAGATGTAATTCAAGCTACAGCCAAGGACCTAAGGGCATTTGTTACACACATCATTATTTTCAAGAAATTTATTTAAAACTTCATTACCAATGTTAAAATACAAAAATCTATAAGCACAATTAAAATTGAATAATAATAGCTTCATATCACTTGTATCTATAGTTTTGTTTTCAATCCTCAATCAAATTTCCCAAACTGGGGTCCAATGTAGGCTTACACCATAGGTGAAGTTTCATGTCCAGGTGGTTTTATTTCTTAATTTTTAAGATATTTTACTCTTTGTCTTTCTAAACTATAGTTTCTTAACTAATAATAATCATTGAAAATTGAAACACATGACTATCAGACAGTCATGGATATTACCATTAAACTAAAACGAAAAAGTTATGGAGTCATGTTTACTAGACA